>NW_027441463.1:600000-900000 GCF_964195595.1 Calonectris borealis
ATCCCGAGGAACAAAACTAGGGCCCGAAGAAGGAAAGGAGAGCTCGAGGAAGAAATCCAGAGCCCGAGCAACAAAACCAGAGCCCGAGGAAGAAAACCAGAGCCCGAGGAAGAAAACCAGAGCCCAAGGAAGAAAACCAGACCTCAAGGAAGAAAACCAGAACCCGAGGAACAAAACGAGAGTTCGAGGAAGAAAACGAGATCCCGAGGAACAAAACCAGTGCCAAAGGAAGAAAACCAGAGCCCGAGGAAGAAAACCAGAGCCCGAGGAACAAAACTAGAGCTCTTGGAACAAAACCAGGTGCCGAGAAAGAAAAGGAGAGCCCGAGGAACAAAAACAGAGCCCGAGGAACAAAACCAAAGCCCGAAGAACAATATCAGAGCCCAAGGAACAAAAGGAAACCCCGAGGAAGAAAACCAGGGCCTGAGGAACAAAACTAGAGCTCGAGGAACAAACCCGGAGCCCGAGGAACACAACCAGAGCCCGAGGAACAAAAACAGAGCCCGAGGAACAAAACTAGGGCCCGAAAAAGAAAAGGAGAGCTCGAGGAAGAAATCCAGAGCCCGAGCAACAAAACCAGAGCCTGAGGAAGAAAACCAGAGCCCGAGGAAGAAAACCAGAGCCCGAGGAAGAAAACTAGAGCTCTTGGAACAAAACCAGGTGCCGAGGAAGAAAAGGAGAGCCCGAGGAACAAAAACAGAGCCCGAGGAACAAAACCAAAGCCCGAAGAACAATATCAGAGCCCAAGGAACAAAAGGAAACCCCGAGGAAGAAAACCAGGGCCTGAGGAACAAAACTAGAGCTCGAGGAACAAACCCGGAGCCTGAGGAACACAACCAGAGCCCGAGGAACAAAAACAGAGCCCGAGGAACAAAAACAGAGCCCGAGGAACAAAACTAGGGCCCGAAGAAGAAAAGGAGAGCTCGAGGAAGAAATCCAGAGCCCGAGCAACAAAACCAGAGCCTGAGGAAGAAAACCAGAGCCCGAGGAAGAAAACCAGACCCCAAGGAAGAAAACCAGAGCCCAAGGAAGAAAACCAGAGCCCAAGGAAGAAAACCAGACCTCAAGGAACAAAACCAGAACCCGAGGAACAAAACGAGAGTTCGAGGAAGAAAACGAGAGCCCGAGGAACAAAACCAGTGCCAAAGGAATAAAACCAGAGCCCGAGGAAGAAAACCAGAGCCCGAGGAACAAAACTAGAGCTCTTGAAACAAAACCAGGTACCGAGGAAGAAAAGGAGAGCCCGAGGAACAAAAACAGAGCCCGAGGACCAAAACCAAAGCCCGAAGAACAATATCAGAGCCCAAGGAACAAAAGGAAACCCCGAGGAAGAAAACCAGGGCCTGAGGAACAAAACTAGAGCTCGAGGAACAAACCCGGAGCCCGAGGAACACAACCAGAGCCCGAGGAACAAAAACAGAGCCCGAGGAACAAAACTAGGGCCCGAAGAAGACAAGGAGAGCTCGAGGAAGAAATCCAGAGCCCGAGCAACAAAACCAGAGCCTGAGGAAGAAAACCAGAGCCCGAGTAATAAAACCAGACCCCAAGGAAGAAAACCAGACCTCAAGGAACAAAACCAGAACCTGAGGAACAAAACGAGAGTCCGAGGAAGAAAACGAGAGCCCGAGGAACATAACCAGTGCCCAAGGAATAAAACCAGAGCTCGAGGAAGAAAACCAGAGCCCAAGGACAAAAAGGAAGGCCTGAAGAACAAAACGAGGGCCATAGGAAGAAAACCAGAGCCCGGGGAATAAAACCAGGGCCCGAGGAACCGAACCAGAAACCGAGGAACAAATCCAGAACCCGAGGAACAAAACTAGCCCTCGAGGAAGAAAACCAGAGCCCGAGGAACAAAACCAGAGCCCGAGGAAAACAACCAGGGCCTGAGGAACCAAGCCAGAGCCCGAGGAACAAAACCACCACTCGAGGTAAAGAAACAGGGTCCGAGGAAGAAAACCAGAGCCCGAGGAAGAAAACCAGAGCCTGAGGAACAAAACCAGAGCCCGAGGAAGAAAACCAGACCTCGATGAACAAAACCAGAGCCTGAGGAACAGAACCAGAGCCCGAGGAACACAACCAGAGCCCGAGGAAGAAAACCAGAGCTCGATGAACAAAACCAGAGCCCGAGGAATAAAACCAGAGCTCGAGGAACAAAACCAGAACCCGAGGAACAAAACGAGAGTTCGAGGAAGAAAACGAGAGCCCGAGGAACAAAACCAGTGCTAAAGGAAGAAAACCAGAACCCGAGGAAGAAAACCAGAGCCCGAGGAAGAAAACTAGAGCTCTTGGAACAAAACCAGGTGCCGAGAAAGAAAAGGAGAGACCGAGGAACAAAAACAGAGCCCGAGGAACAAAACCAAAGCCCAAAGAACAATATCAGAGCCCAAGGAACAAAAGGAAACCCCGAGGAAGAAAACTAGGGCCTGAGGAACAAAACTAGAGCTCGAGGAACAAACCCGGAGCCCGAGGAACACAACCAGAGCCCGAGGAACACAACCAGAGACCGAGGAACAAAAACAGAGCCCGAGGAACAAAACTAGGGCCCGAAGAAGACAAGGAGAGCTCGAGGAAGAAATCCAGAGCCCGAGCAACAAAACCAGAGCCTGAGGAAGAAAACCAGAGCCCGAGGAAGAAAACCAGAGCCCGAGGAACAAAACCAGAGCCCAAGGAAGAAAACCAGACCTCAAGGAAGAAAACCAGAACCCGAGGAACAAAACGAGAGTTCGAGGAAGAAAACGAGAGCCCGAGGAACAAAACCAGTGCCAAAGGAAGAAAACCAGAGCCCGAGGAAGAAAACCAGAGCCCGAGGAAGAAAACTAGAGCTCTTGGAACAAAACCAGGTGCCGAGGAAGAAAAGGAGAGCCCGAGGAACAAAAACAGAGCCCGAGGAACAAAACCAAAGCCCGAAGAACAATATCAGAGCCCAAGGAACAAAAGGAAACCCCGAGGAAGAAAACCAGGGCCTGAGGAACAAAACTAGAGCTCGAGGAACAAACCCGGAGCCCGAGGAACACAACCAGAGCCCGAGGAACAAAAACAGAGCCCGAGGAACAAAACTAGGGCCCGAAGAAGGAAAGGAGAGCTCGAGGAAGAAATCCAGAGCCCGAGCAACAAAACCAGAGCCTGAGGAAGAAAACCAGAGCCCGAGGAAGAAAACCAGAGCCCGAGGAAGAAAACCAGAGCCCGAGGAAGAAAACCAGAGCCCAAGGAAGAAAACCAGACCTCAAGGAACAAAACCAGAACCCGAGGAACAAAACGAGAGTCCGAGGAAGAAAACGAGAGCCCGAGGAACATAACCAGTGCCCAAGGAATAAAACCAGAGCTCGAGGAACAAAACCAGAGCCCAAGGACAAAAAGGAAGGCCTGAAGAACAAAACGAGGGCCATAGGAAGAAAACCAGAGCCCGTGGAATAAAACCAGGGCCCGAGGAACCGAACCAGAAACCGAGGAACAAATCCAGAGCCCGAGGAACAAAACTAGCCCTCGAGGAACAAAACCAGAGCCCGAGGAACAAAACCAGAGCCTGAGGAACAAAACCAGAGCCCGAGGAAGAAAACCAGACCTCGATGAACAAAACCAGAGCCTGAGGAACACAACCAGAGCCCGAGGAAGAAAACCAGAGCTCGATGAACAAAACCAGAGCCCGAGGAAGAAAACCAGAGCTCAAGGAACAAAACCAGAACCCGAGGAACAAAACGAGAGTTCGAGGAAGAAAACGAGAGCCCGAGGAACAAAACCAGTGCTAAAGGAAGAAAACCAGAGCCCGAGGAAGAAAACCAGAGCCCGAGGAAGAAAACTAGAGCTCTTGAAACAAAACCAGGTACCGAGGAAGAAAAGGAGAGCCCGAGGAACAAAAACAGGGCCCGAGGAACAAAACCAAAGCCCGAAGAACAATATCAGAGCCCAAGGAACAAAAGGAAACCCCGAGGAAGAAAACCAGGGCCTGAGGAACAAAACTAGAGCCTGAGGAACAAACCCGGAGCCCGAGGAACACAACCAGAGCCCGAGGAACACAACCAGAGCCCGAGGAACAAAAACAGAGCCCGAGGAACAAAACTAGGGCCCGAAGAAGGAAAGGAGAGCTCGAGGAAGAAATCCAGAGCCCGAGCAACAAAACCAGAGCCTGAGGAAGAAAACCAGAGCCCGAGTAATAAAACCAGACCCCAAGGAAGAAAACCAGACCTCAAGGAACAAAACCAGAACCTGAGGAACAAAACGAGAGTCCGAGGAAGAAAACGAGAGCCCGAGGAACATAACCAGTGCCCAAGGAATAAAACCAGAGCTCGAGGAACAAAACCAGAGCCCAAGGACAAAAAGGAAGGCCTGAAGAACAAAACGAGGGCCATAGGAAGAAAACCAGAGCCTGTGGAATAAAACCAGGGCCCGAGGAACCGAACCAGAAACCGAGGAACAAATCCAGAGCCCGAGGAACAAAACTAGCCCTCGAGGAAGAAAACCAGAGCCCGAGGAACAAAACCAGAGCCCGAGGAAAACAACCAGGGCCTGAGGAACCAAGCCAGAGCCTGAGGAAGAAAACCACCCCTCAAGGTAAAGAAACAGGGTCCGAGGAAGAAAACCAGAGCCCGAGGAACAAAAGCAGAGCCTGAGGAACAAAACCAGAGCCCGAGGAAGAAAACCAGACCTCGATGAACAAAACCAGAGCCTGAGGAACAGAACCAGAGCCCGAGGAACACAACCAGAGCCCGAGGAACACAACCAGAGCCCGAGGAAGAAAACCAGACCTCGATGAACAAAACCAGAGCCCGAGGAATAAAACCAGAGCTCGAGGAACAAAACCAGAACCCGAGGAACAAAACGAGAGTTCAAGGAAGAAAACGAGAGCCCGAGGAACAAAACCAGTGCTAAAGGAAGAAAACCAGAGCCCGAGGAAGAAAACCAGAGCCCGAGGAAGAAAACTAGAGCTCTTGGAACAAAACCAGGTGCCGAGGAAGAAAAGGAGAGCCCGAGGAACAAAAACAGAGCCCGAGGAACAAAACCAAAGCCCGAAGAACAATATCAGAGCCCAAGGAACAAAAGGAAACCCCGAGGAAGAAAACCAGGGCCTGAGGAACAAAACTAGAGCTCGAGGAACAAACCCGGAGCCCGAGGAACACAACCAGAGCCCGAGGAACACAACCAGAGCCCGAGGAACAAAAACAGAGCCCGAGGAACAAAACTAGGGCCCGAAGAAGGAAAGGAGAGCTCGAGGAAGAAATCCAGAGCCCGAGCAACAAAACCAGAGCCTGAGGAAGAAAACCAGAGCCCGAGTAATAAAACCAGACCCCAAGGAAGAAAACCAGACCTCAAGGAACAAAACCAGAACCTGAGGAACAAAACGAGAGTCCGAGGAAGAAAACGAGAGCCCGAGGAACATAACCAGTGCCCAAGGAATAAAACCAGAGCTCGAGGAAGAAAACCAGAGCCCAAGGACAAAAAGGAAGGCCTGAAGAACAAAATGAGGGCCATAGGAAGAAAACCAGAGCCCGTGGAATAAAACCAGGGCCCGAGGAACCGAACCAGAAAACGAGGAACAAATCCAGAGCCCGAGGAACAAAACTAGCCCTCGAGGAACTAAACCAGAGCCCGAGGAACAAAACCAGAGCCCGAGGAAAACAACCAGGGCCTGAGGAACCAAGCCAGAGCCCGAGGAACAAAACCACCCCTCGAGGTAAAGAAACAGGGTCCGAGGAAGAAAACCAGAGCCCGAGGAAGAAAACCAGAGCCTGAGGAACAAAACCAGAGCCCGAGGAAGAAAACCAGAGCTCGATGAACAAAACCAAAGCCTGAGGAACAGAACCAGAGCCCGAGGAACACATCCAGAGCACGAGGAAGAAAACCAGAGCTCGATGAACAAAACCAGAGCCCGAGGAATAAAACCAGAGCTCAAGGAACAAAACCAGAACCCGAGGAACAAAACGAGAGTTCGAGGAAGAAAACGAGAGCCCGAGGAACAAAACCAGTGCCAAAGGAAGAAAACCAGAGCCCGAGGAAGAAAACCAGAGCCCGAGGAAGAAAACTAGAGCTCTTGGAAAAAAACCAGGTGCCGAGGAAGAAAAGGAGAGCCCGAGGAACAAAAACAGAGCCCGAGGAACAAAACCAAAGCCCGAAGAACAATATCAGAGCCCAAGGAACAAAAGGAAACCCCGAGGAAGAAAACCAGGGCCTGAGGAACAAAACTAGAGCTCAAGGAACAAACCCGGAGCCCGAGGAACACAACCAGAGACCAAGGAACAAAAACAGAGCCCGAGGAACAAAACGAAAGCCCGAAGAACAATATCAGAGCCCAAGGAACAAAAGGAAACCCCGAGGAAGAAAACCAGGGCCTGAGGAACAAAACTAGAGCTCGAGGAACAAACCCGGAGCCTGAGGAACACAACCAGAGCCCGAGGAACAAAAACAGAGCCCGAGGAACAAAAACAGAGCCCGAGGAACAAAACTAGGGCCCGAAGAAGGAAAGGAGAGCTCGAGGAAGAAATCCAGAGCCCGAGCAACAAAACCAGAGCCTGAGGAAGAAAACCAGAGCCCGAGGAAGAAAACCAGACCCCAAGGAAGAAAACCAGAGCCCAAGGAAGAAAACCAGAGCCCAAGGAAGAAAACCAGACCTCAAGGAACAAAACCAGAACCCGAGGAACAAAACGAGAGTTCGAGGAAGAAAACGAGAGCCCGAGGAACAAAACCAGTGCCAAAGGAATAAAACCAGAGCCCGAGGAAGAAAACCAGAGCCCGAGGAACAAAACTAGAGCTCTTGAAACAAAACCAGGTACCGAGGAAGAAAAGGAGAGCCCGAGGAACAAAAACAGAGCCCGAGGACCAAAACCAAAGCCCGAAGAACAATATCAGAGCCCAAGGAACAAAAGGAAACCCCGAGGAAGAAAACCAGGGCCTGAGGAACAAAACTAGAGCCTGAGGAACAAACCCGGAGCCCGAGGAACACAACCAGAGCCCGAGGAACACAACCAGAGCCCGAGGAACAAAAACAGAGCCCGAGGAACAAAACTAGGGCCCGAAGAAGGAAAGGAGAGCTCGAGGAAGAAATCCAGAGCCCGAGCAACAAAACCAGAGCCTGAGGAAGAAAACCAGAGCCCGAGTAATAAAACCAGACCCCAAGGAAGAAAACCAGACCTCAAGGAACAAAACCAGAACCTGAGGAACAAAACGAGAGTCCGAGGAAGAAAACGAGAGCCCGAGGAACATAACCAGTGCCCAAGGAATAAAACCAGAGCTCGAGGAACAAAACCAGAGCCCAAGGACAAAAAGGAAGGCCTGAAGAACAAAACGAGGGCCATAGGAAGAAAACCAGAGCCTGTGGAATAAAACCAGGGCCCGAGGAACCGAACCAGAAACCGAGGAACAAATCCAGAGCCCGAGGAACAAAACTAGCCCTCGAGGAAGAAAACCAGAGCCCGAGGAACAAAACCAGAGCCCGAGGAAAACAACCAGGGCCTGAGGAACCAAGCCAGAGCCTGAGGAAGAAAACCACCCCTCAAGGTAAAGAAACAGGGTCCGAGGAAGAAAACCAGAGCCCGAGGAACAAAAGCAGAGCCTGAGGAACAAAACCAGAGCCCGAGGAAGAAAACCAGACCTCGATGAACAAAACCAGAGCCTGAGGAACAGAACCAGAGCCCGAGGAACACAACCAGAGCCCGAGGAACACAACCAGAGCCCGAGGAAGAAAACCAGACCTCGATGAACAAAACCAGAGCCCGAGGAATAAAACCAGAGCTCGAGGAACAAAACCAGAACCCGAGGAACAAAACGAGAGTTCAAGGAAGAAAACGAGAGCCCGAGGAACAAAACCAGTGCTAAAGGAAGAAAACCAGAGCCCGAGGAAGAAAACCAGAGCCCGAGGAAGAAAACTAGAGCTCTTGGAACAAAACCAGGTGCCGAGGAAGAAAAGGAGAGCCCGAGGAACAAAAACAGAGCCCGAGGAACAAAACCAAAGCCCGAAGAACAATATCAGAGCCCAAGGAACAAAAGGAAACCCCGAGGAAGAAAACCAGGGCCTGAGGAACAAAACTAGAGCTCGAGGAACAAACCCGGAGCCCGAGGAACACAACCAGAGCCCGAGGAACACAACCAGAGCCCGAGGAACAAAAACAGAGCCCGAGGAACAAAACTAGGGCCCGAAGAAGGAAAGGAGAGCTCGAGGAAGAAATCCAGAGCCCGAGCAACAAAACCAGAGCCTGAGGAAGAAAACCAGAGCCCGAGTAATAAAACCAGACCCCAAGGAAGAAAACCAGACCTCAAGGAACAAAACCAGAACCTGAGGAACAAAACGAGAGTCCGAGGAAGAAAACGAGAGCCCGAGGAACATAACCAGTGCCCAAGGAATAAAACCAGAGCTCGAGGAAGAAAACCAGAGCCCAAGGACAAAAAGGAAGGCCTGAAGAACAAAATGAGGGCCATAGGAAGAAAACCAGAGCCCGTGGAATAAAACCAGGGCCCGAGGAACCGAACCAGAAAACGAGGAACAAATCCAGAGCCCGAGGAACAAAACTAGCCCTCGAGGAACTAAACCAGAGCCCGAGGAACAAAACCAGAGCCCGAGGAAAACAACCAGGGCCTGAGGAACCAAGCCAGAGCCCGAGGAACAAAACCACCCCTCGAGGTAAAGAAACAGGGTCCGAGGAAGAAAACCAGAGCCCGAGGAAGAAAACCAGAGCCTGAGGAACAAAACCAGAGCCCGAGGAAGAAAACCAGAGCTCGATGAACAAAACCAAAGCCTGAGGAACAGAACCAGAGCCCGAGGAACACATCCAGAGCACGAGGAAGAAAACCAGAGCTCGATGAACAAAACCAGAGCCCGAGGAATAAAACCAGAGCTCAAGGAACAAAACCAGAACCCGAGGAACAAAACGAGAGTTCGAGGAAGAAAACGAGAGCCCGAGGAACAAAACCAGTGCCAAAGGAAGAAAACCAGAGCCCGAGGAAGAAAACCAGAGCCCGAGGAAGAAAACTAGAGCTCTTGGAAAAAAACCAGGTGCCGAGGAAGAAAAGGAGAGCCCGAGGAACAAAAACAGAGCCCGAGGAACAAAACCAAAGCCCGAAGAACAATATCAGAGCCCAAGGAACAAAAGGAAACCCCGAGGAAGAAAACCAGGGCCTGAGGAACAAAACTAGAGCTCAAGGAACAAACCCGGAGCCCGAGGAACACAACCAGAGACCAAGGAACAAAAACAGAGCCCGAGGAACAAAACGAAAGCCCGAAGAACAATATCAGAGCCCAAGGAACAAAAGGAAACCCCGAGGAAGAAAACCAGGGCCTGAGGAACAAAACTAGAGCTCGAGGAACAAACCCGGAGCCTGAGGAACACAACCAGAGCCCGAGGAACAAAAACAGAGCCCGAGGAACAAAAACAGAGCCCGAGGAACAAAACTAGGGCCCGAAGAAGGAAAGGAGAGCTCGAGGAAGAAATCCAGAGCCCGAGCAACAAAACCAGAGCCTGAGGAAGAAAACCAGAGCCCGAGGAAGAAAACCAGACCCCAAGGAAGAAAACCAGAGCCCAAGGAAGAAAACCAGAGCCCAAGGAAGAAAACCAGACCTCAAGGAACAAAACCAGAACCCGAGGAACAAAACGAGAGTTCGAGGAAGAAAACGAGAGCCCGAGGAACAAAACCAGTGCCAAAGGAATAAAACCAGAGCCCGAGGAAGAAAACCAGAGCCCGAGGAACAAAACTAGAGCTCTTGAAACAAAACCAGGTACCGAGGAAGAAAAGGAGAGCCCGAGGAACAAAAACAGAGCCCGAGGACCAAAACCAAAGCCCGAAGAACAATATCAGAGCCCAAGGAACAAAAGGAAACCCCGAGGAAGAAAACCAGGGCCTGAGGAACAAAACTAGAGCTCGAGGAACAAACCCGGAGCCCGAGGAACACAACCAGAGCCCGAGGAACAAAAACAGAGCCCGAGGAACAAAACTAGGGCCCGAAGAAGGAAAGGAGAGCTCGAGGAAGAAATCCAGAGCCCGAGCAACAAAACCAGAGCCTGAGGAAGAAAACCAGAGCCCGAGTAATAAAACCAGACCCCAAGGAAGAAAACCAGACCTCAAGGAACAAAACCAGAACCTGAGGAACAAAACGAGAGTCCGAGGAAGAAAACGAGAGCCCGAGGAACATAACCAGTGCCCAAGGAATAAAACCAGAGCTCGAGGAAGAAAACCAGAGCCCAAGGACAAAAAGGAAGGCCTGAAGAACAAAACGAGGGCCATAGGAAGAAAACCAGAGCCCGGGGAATAAAACCAGGGCCCGAGGAACCGAACCAGAAACCGAGGAACAAATCCAGAGCCCGAGGAACAAAACTAGCCCTCGAGGAAGAAAACCAGAGCCCGAGGAACAAAACCAGAGCCCGAGGAAAACAACCAGGGCCTGAGGAACCAAGCCAGAGCCCGAGGAACAAAACCACCCCTCGAGGTAAAGAAACAGGGTCCGAGGAAGAAAACCAGAGCCCGAGGAAGAAAACCAGAGCCTGAGGAACAAAACCAGAGCCCGAGGAAGAAAACCAGACCTCGATGAACAAAACCAGAGCCTGAGGAACAGAACCAGAGCCCGAGGAACACAACCAGAGCCCGAGGAAGAAAACCAGAGCTCGATGAACAAAACCAGAGCCCGAGGAATAAAACCAGAGCTCGAGGAACAAAACCAGAACCCGAGGAACAAAACGAGAGTTCGAGGAAGAAAACGAGAGCCCGAGGAACAAAACCAGTGCTAAAGGAAGAAAACCAGAGCCCGAGGAAGAAAACCAGAGCCCGAGGAAGAAAACTAGAGCTCTTGGAACAAAACCAGGTGCCGAGAAAGAAAAGGAGAGCCCGAGGAACAAAAACAGAGCCCGAGGAACAAAACCAAAGCCCGAAGAACAATATCAGAGCCCAAGGAACAAAAGGAAACCCCGAGGAAGAAAACTAGGGCCTGAGGAACAAAACTAGAGCTCGAGGAACAAACCCGGAGCCCGACGAACACAACCAGAGCCCGAGGAACACAACCAGAGACCGAGGAACAAAAACAGAGCCCGAGGAACAAAACTAGGGCCCGAAGAAGACAAGGAGAGCTCGAGGAAGAAATCCAGAGCCCGAGCAACAAAACCAGAGCCTGAGGAAGAAAACCAGAGCCCGAGGAAGAAAACCAGAGCCCGAGGAACAAAACCAGAGCCCAAGGAAGAAAACCAGACCTCAAGGAAGAAAACCAGAACCCGAGGAACAAAACGAGAGTTCGAGGAAGAAAACGAGAGCCCGAGGAACAAAACCAGTGCCAAAGGAAGAAAACCAGAGCCCGAGGAAGAAAACCAGAGCCCGAGGAAGAAAACTAGAGCTCTTGGAACAAAACCAGGTGCCGAGGAAGAAAAGGAGAGCCCGAGGAACAAAAACAGAGCCCGAGGAACAAAACCAAAGCCCGAAGAACAATATCAGAGCCCAAGGAACAAAAGGAAACCCCGAGGAAGAAAACCAGGGCCTGAGGAACAAAACTAGAGCTCGAGGAACAAACCCGGAGCCCGAGGAACACAACCAGAGCCCGAGGAACAAAAACAGAGCCCGAGGAACAAAACTAGGGCCCGAAGAAGAAAAGGAGAGCTCGAGGAAGAAATCCAGAGCCCGAGCAACAAAACCAGAGCCTGAGGAAGAAAACCAGAGCCCGAGGAAGAAAACCAGAGCCCGAGGAAGAAAACCAGAGCCCGAGGAAGAAAACCAGAGCCCAAGGAAGAAAACCAGACCTCAAGGAACAAAACCAGAACCCGAGGAACAAAACGAGAGTCCGAGGAAGAAAACGAGAGCCCGAGGAACATAACCAGTGCCCAAGGAATAAAACCAGAGCTCAAGGAACAAAACCAGAGCCCAAGGACAAAAAGGAAGGCCTGAAGAACAAAACGAGGGCCATAGGAAGAAAACCATTGCCCGTGGAATAAAACCAGGGCCCGAGGAACCGAACCAGAAACCGAGGAACAAATCCAGAGCCCGAGGAACAAAACTAGCCCTCGAGGAACAAAACCAGAGCCCGAGGAACAAAACCAGAGCCTGAGGAACAAAACCAGAGCCCGAGGAAGAAAACCAGACCTCGATGAACAAAACCAGAGCCTGAGGAACACAACCAGAGCCCGAGGAAGAAAACCAGAGCTCGATGAACAAAACCAGAGCCCGAGGAATAAAACCAGAGCTCAAGGAACAAAACCAGAACCCGAGGAACAAAACGAGAGTTCGAGGAAGAAAACGAGAGCCCGAGGAACAAAACCAGTGCTAAAGGAAGAAAACCAGAGCCCGAGGAAGAAAACCAGAGCCCGAGGAAGAAAACTAGAGCTCTTGAAACAAAACCAGGTACCGAGGAAGAAAAGGAGAGCCCGAGGAACAAAAACAGGGCCCGAGGAACAAAACCAAAGCCCGAAGAACAATATCAGAGCCCAAGGAACAAAAGGAAACCCCGAGGAAGAAAACCAGGGCCTGAGGAACAAAACTAGAGCCTGAGGAACAAACCCGGAGCCCGAGGAACACAACCAGAGCCCGAGGAACACAACCAGAGCCCGAGGAACAAAAACAGAGCCCGAGGAACAAAACTAGGGCCCGAAGAAGGAAAGGAGAGCTCGAGGAAGAAATCCAGAGCCCGAGCAACAAAACCAGAGCCTGAGGAAGAAAACCAGAGCCCGAGTAATAAAACCAGACCCCAAGGAAGAAAACCAGACCTCAAGGAACAAAACCAGAACCTGAGGAACAAAACGAGAGTCCGAGGAAGAAAACGAGAGCCCGAGGAACATAACCAGTGCCCAAGGAATAAAACCAGAGCTCGAGGAAGAAAACCAGAGCCCAAGGACAAAAAGGAAGGCCTGAAGAACAAAACGAGGGCCATAGGAAGAAAACCAGAGCCCGTGGAATAAAACCAGGGCCCGAGGAACCGAACCAGAAACCGAGGAACAAATCCAGAGCCCGAGGAACAAAACTAGCCCTCGAGGAAGAAAACCAGAGCCCGAGGAACAAAACCAGAGCCCGAGGAAAACAACCAGGGCCTGAGGAACCAAGCCAGAGCCTGAGGAAGAAAACCACCCCTCAAGGTAAAGAAACAGGGTCCGAGGAAGAAAACCAGAGCCCGAGGAAGAAAACCAGAGCCTGAGGAACAAAACCAGAGCCCGAGGAAGAAAACCAGACCTCGATGAACAAAACCAGAGCCTGAGGAACAGAACCAGAGCCCGAGGAACACAACCAGAGCCCGAGGAACACAACCAGAGCCCGAGGAAGAAAACCAGACCTCGATGAACAAAACCAGAGCCCGAGGAATAAAACCAGAGCTCGAGGAACAAAACCAGAACCCGAGGAACAAAACGAGAGTTCAAGGAAGAAAACGAGAGCCCGAGGAACAAAACCAGTGCTAAAGGAAGAAAACCAGAGCCCGAGGAAGAAAACCAGAGCCCGAGGAAGAAAACTAGAGCTCTTGGAACAAAACCAGGTGCCGAGGAAGAAAAGGAGAGCCCGAGGAACAAAAACAGAGCCCGAGGAACAAAACCAAAGCCCGAAGAACAATATCAGAGCCCAAGGAACAAAAGGAAACCCCGAGGAAGAAAACCAGGGCCTGAGGAACAAAACTAGAGCTCGAGGAACAAACCCGGAGCCCGAGGAACACAACCAGAGCCCGAGGAACACAACCAGAGCCCGAGGAACAAAAACAGAGCCCAAGGAACAAAACTAGGGCCCGAAGAAGGAAAGGAGAGCTCGAGGAAGAAATCCAGAGCCCGAGCAACAAAACCAGAGCCTGAGGAAGAAAACCAGAGCCCGAGTAATAAAACCAGACCCCAAGGAAGAAAACCAGACCTCAAGGAACAAAACCAGAACCTGAGGAACAAAACGAGAGTCCGAGGAAGAAAACGAGAGCCCGAGGAACATAACCAGTGCCCAAGGAATAAAACCAGAGCTCGAGGAAGAAAACCAGAGCCCAAGGACAAAAAGGAAGGCCTGAAGAACAAAATGAGGGCCATAGGAAGAAAACCAGAGCCCGTGGAATAAAACCAGGGCCCGAGGAACCGAACCAGAAACCGAGGAACAAATCCAGAGCCCGAGGAACAAAACTAGCCCTCGAGGAACTAAACCAGAGCCCGAGGAACAAAACCAGAGCCCGAGGAAAACAACCAGGGCCTGAGGAACCAAGCCAGAGCCCGAGGAACAAAACCACCCCTCGAGGTAAAGAAACAGGGTCCGAGGAAGAAAACCAGAGCCCGAGGAAGAAAACCAGAGCCTGAGGAACAAAACCAGAGCCCGAGGAAGAAAACCAGAGCTCGATGAACAAAACCAAAGCCTGAGGAACAGAACCAGAGCCCGAGGAACACAACCAGAGCCCGAGGAAGAAAACCAGAGCTCGATGAACAAAACCAGAGCCCGAGGAATAAAACCAGAGCTCAAGGAACAAAACCAGAACCCGAGGAACAAAACGAGAGTTCGAGGAAGAAAACGAGAGCCCGAGGAACAAAACCAGTGCCAAAGGAAGAAAACCAGAGCCCGAGGAAGAAAACCAGAGCCCGAGGAAGAAAACTAGAGCTCTTGGAACAAAACCAGGTGCCGAGGAAGAAAAGGAGAGCCCGAGGAACAAAAACAGAGCCCGAGGAACAAAACCAAAGCCCGAAGAACAATATCAGAGCCCAAGGAACAAAAGGAAACCCCGAGGAAGAAAACCAGGGCCTGAGGAACAAAACTAGAGCTCAAGGAACAAACCCGGAGCCCGAGGAACACAACCAGAGACCAAGGAACAAAAACAGAGCCCGAGGAACAAAACTAGGGCCCGAAGAAGACAAGGAGAGCTCGAGGAAGAAATCCAGAGCCCGAGCAACAAAACCAGAGCCTGAGGAAGAAAACCAGAGCCCGAGGAAGAAAACCAGAGCCCAAGGAAGAAAACCAGAGCTCAAGGAACAAAACCAGAACCCGAGGAACAAAACGAGAGTTCGAGGAAGAAAACGAGATCCCGAGGAACAAAACCAGTGCCAAAGGAAGAAAACCAGAACCCGAGGAAGAAAACCAGAGCCCGAGGAAGAAAACTAGAGCTCTTGAAACAAAACCAGGTACCGAGGAAGAAAAGGAGAGCCCGAGGAACAAAAACAGAGCCCGAGGAACAAAACCAAAGCCCGAAGAACAATATCAGAGCCCAAGGAACAAAAGGAAACCCCGAGGAAGAAAACCAGGGCCTGAGGAACAAAACTAGAGCTCGAGGAACAAACCCGGAGCCCGAGGAACACAACCAGAGCCCGAGGAACAAAAACAGAGCCCGAGGAACAAAACTAGGGCCCGAAGAAGAAAAGGAGAGCTCGAGGAAGAAATCCAGAGCCCGAGCAACAAAACCAGAGCCTGAGGAAGAAAACCAGAGCCCGAGGAAGAAAACCAGAGCCCAAGGAAGAAAACCAGACCTCAAGGAACAAAACCAGAACCCGAGGAACAAAACGAGAGTTCGAGGAAGAAAACGAGAGCCCGAGGAACAAAACCAGTGCCAAAGGAATAAAACCAGAACCCGAGGAAGAAAACCAGAGCCCGAGGAACAAAACTAGAGCTCTTGAAACAAAACCAGGTACCGAGGAAGAAAAGGAGAGCCCGAGGAACAAAAATAGAGCCCGAGGAACAAAACCAAAGCCCGAAGAACAATATCAGAGCCCAAGGAACAAAAGGAAACCCCGAGGAAGAAAACCAGGGCCTGAGGAACAAAACTAGAGCTCGAGGAACAAACCAGGAGCCCGAGGAACACAACCAGAGCCCGAGGAACAAAAACAGAGCCCGAGGAACAAAACTAGGGCCCGAAGAAGAAAAGGAGAGCTCGAGGAAGAAATCCAGAGCCCGAGCAACAAAACCAGAGCCTGAGGAAGAAAACCAGAGCCTGAGTAATAAAACCAGACCCCAAGGAAGAAAACCAGACCTCAAGGAACAAAACCAGAACCTGAGGAACAAAACGAGAGTCCGAGGAAGAAAACGAGAGCCCGAGGAACATAACCAGTGCCCAAGGACAAAAAGGAAGGCCTGAAGAACAAAACGAGGGCCATAGGAAGAAAACCAGAGCCCGTGGAATAAAACCAGGGCCCGAGGAACCGAACCAGAAACCGAGGAACAAATCCAGAGCCCGAGGAACAAAACTAGCCCTCGAGGAAGAAAACCAGAGCCCGAGGAACAAAACCAGAGCCCGAGGAAAACAACCAGGGCCTGAGGAACCAAGCCAGAGCCCGAAGAACAAAACCACCCCTCGAGGTAAAGAAACAGGGTCCGAGGAAGAAAACCAGAGCCCGAGGAACAAAACCAGAGCCTGAGGAACAAAACCAGAGCCCGAGGAAGAAAACCAGACCTCGATGAACAAAACCAGAGCCCGAGGAACAGAACCAGAGCCCGAGGAACACAACCAGAGCCCGAGGAAGAAAACCAGAGCTCGATGAACAAAACCAGAGCCCGAGGAATAAAACCAGAGCTCAAGGAACAAAACCAGAACCCGAGGAACAAAACGAGAGTTCGAGGAAGAAAACGAGAGCCCGAGGAACAAAACCAGTGCCAAAGGAAGAAAACCAGAGCCCGAGGAAGAAAACCAGAGCCCGAGGAAGAAAATTAGAGCTCTTGAAACAAAACCAGGTGCCGAGGAAGAAAAGGAGAGCCCGAGGAACAAAAACAGAGCCCGAGGAACAAAACCAAAGCCCGAAGAACAATATCAGAGCCCAAGGAACAAAAGGAAACCCCGAGGAAGAAAACCAGGGCCTGAGGAACAAAACTAGAGCTCGAGGAACAAACCCGGAGCCCGAGGAACACAACCAGAGCCCGAGGAACACAACCAGAGCCCGAGGAACAAAAACAGAGCAGGAGGAACAAAACTAGGGCCCGAAGAAGACAAGGAGAGCTCGAGGAAGAAATCCAGAGCCCGAGCAACAAAACCAGAGCCTGAGGAAGAAAACCAGAGCCCGAGGAAGAAAACCAGAGCCCGAGGAAGAAAACCAGAGCCCAAGGAAGAAAATCAGACCTCAAGGAACAAAACCAGAACCCGAGGAACAAAACGAGAGTCCAAGGAAGAAAACGAGATCCCGAGGAACATAACCAGTGCCCAAGGAAAAAAAACCAGAGCTCGAGGAACAAAACCAGAGCCCAAGGACAAAAAGGAAGGCCTGAAGAACAAAACGAGGGCCATAGGAAGAAAACCAGAGCCCGTGGAATAAAACCAGGGCCCGAGGAACCGAACCAGAAACCGAGGAACAAATCCAGAGCCCGAGGAACAAAACTAGCCCTCGAGGAACAAAACCAGAGCCCGAGGAACAAAACCAGAGCCCGAGGAAAACAACCAGGGCCTGAGGAACCAAGCCAGAGCCCGAGGAAGAAAACCACCCCTCAAGGTAAAGAAACAGGGTCCGAGGAAGAAAACCAGAGCCCGAGGAAGAAAACCAGAGCCTGAGGAACAAAACCAGAGCCCGAGGAAGAAAACCAGACCTCGACGAACAAAACCAGAGCCTGAGGAACAGAACCAGAGCCCGAGGAACACAACCAGAGCCCGAGGAAGAAAACCAGAGCTCGATGAACAAAACCAGAGCCCGAGGAATAAAACCAGAGCTCAAGGAACAAAACCAGAACCCGAGGAACAAAACGAGAGTTCGAGGAAGAAAACGAGAGCCCGAGGAACAAAACCAGTGCCAAAGGAAGAAAACCAGAGCCCGAGGAAGAAAACCAGAGCCCGAGGAAGATAACTAGAGCTCTTGAAACAAAACCAGGTGCCGAGGAAGAAAAGGAGAGCCCGAGGAACAAAAACAGAGCCCGAGGAACAAAACCAAAGCCCGAAGAACAATATCAGAGCCCAAGGAACAAAAGGAAACCCCGAGGAAGAAAACCAGGGCCTGAGGAACAAAACTAGAGCTCGAGGAACAAACCCGGAGCCCGAGGAACACAACCAGAGCCCGAGGAACACAACCAGAGCCCGAGGAACAAAAACAGAGCCCGAGGAACAAAACTAGGGCCCGAAGAAGAAAAGGAGAGCTCGAGAAGAAATCCAGAGCCCGAGCAACAAAACCAGAACCTGAGGAAGAAAACCAGAGCCCGAGGAAGAAAACCAGAGCCCAAGGAAGAAAACCAGACCTCAAGGAAGAAAACCAGAACCCGAGGAACAAAACGAGAGTTCGAGGAAGAAAATGAGAGCCCGAGGAACAAAACCAGTGCCAAAGGAAGAAAACCAGAGCCCGAGGAAGAAAACCAGAGCCCGAGGAAGAAAACTAGAGCTCTTGGAACAAAACCAGGTGCCGAGGAAGAAAAGGAGAGCCCGAGGAACAAAAACAGAGCCCGAGGAACAAAACCAAAGCCCGAAGAACAATATCAGAGCCCAAGGAACAAAAGGAAACCCCGAGGAAGAAAACCAGGGCCTGAGGAACAAAACTAGAGCTTGAGGAACAAACCCGGAGCCCGAGGAACACAACCAGAGTCCGAGGAACAAAAACAGAGCCCGAGGAACAAAACTAGGGCCCGAAAAAGAAAAGGAGAGCTCGAGGAAGAAATCCAGAGCCCGAGCAACAAAACCAGAGCTTGAGGAAGAAAACCAGAGCCCGAGGAAGAAAACCAGAGCCCGAGGAAGAAAACTAGAGCTCTTGGAACAAAACCAGGTGCCGAGGAAGAAAAGGAGAGCCCGAGGAACAAAAACAGAGCCCGAGGAACAAAACCAAAGCCCGAAGAACAATATCAGAGCCCAAGGAACAAAAGGAAACCCCGAGGAAGAAAACTAGGGCCTGAGGAACAAAACTAGAGCTCGAGGAACAAACCCGGAGCCCGAGGAACACAACCAGAGCCCGAGGAACACAACCAGAGCCCAAGGAACAAAAACAGAGCCCGAGGAACAAAACTAGGGCCCGAAGAAGACAAGGAGAGCTCGAGGAAGAAATCCAGAGCCCGAGCAACAAAACCAGAGCCTGAGGAAGAAAACCAGAGCCCGAGGAAGAAAACCAGACCCCAAGGAAGAAAACCAGAGCCCAAGGAAGAAAACCAGAGCCCAAGGAAGAAAACCAGACCTCAAGGAACAAAACCAGAACCCGAGGAACAAAACGAGAGTTCGAGGAAGAAAACGAGAGCCCGAGGAACAAAACCAGTGCCAAAGGAATAAAACCAGAACCCGAGGAAGAAAACCAGAGCCCGAGGAACAAAACTAGAGCTCTTGAAACAAAACCAGGTACTGAGGAAGAAAAGGAGAGCCCGAGGAACAAAAACAGAGCCCGAGGAACAAAACCAAAGCCCGAAGAACAATATCAGAGCCCAAGGAACAAAAGGAAACCCCGAGGAAGAAAACCAGGGCCTGAGGAACAAAACTAGAGCTCGAGGAACAAACCCGGAGCCCAAAGAACACAACCAGAGCCCGAGGAACAAAAACAGAGCCCGAGGAACAAAACTAGGGCCCGAAGAAGAAAAGGAGAGCTCGAGGAAGAAATCCAGAGCCCGAGCAACAAAACCAGAGCCTGAGGAAGAAAACCAGAGCCCGAGGAATAAAACCAGACCCCAAGGAAGAAAACCAGACCTCAAGGAACAAAACCAGAACCCGAGGAACAAAACCAGAGCCCGAGGAAGAAAACCAGACCTCGATGAACAAAACCAGAGCCTGAGGAACAGAACCAGAGCCCGAGGAACACAACCAGATCCCGAGGAAGAAAACCAGAGCTCGATGAACAAAACCAGAACCCAAGGAACAAAACGAGAGTTCGAGGAAGAAAACGAGAGCCCGAGGAACAAAACCAGTGCCAAAGGAAGAAAACCAGAGCCCGAGGAAGAAAACCAGAGCCCGAGGAAGAAAACTAGAGCTCTTGAAACAAAACCAGGTGCCGAGGAAGAAAAGGAGAGCCCGAGGAACAAAAACAGAGCCCGAGGAACAAAACCAAAGCCCGAAGAACAATATCAGAGCCCAAGGAACAAAAGGAAACCCCGAGGAAGAAAACCAGGGCCTGAGGAACAAAACTAGAGCTCGAGGAACAAACCCGGAGCCCGAGGAACACAACCAGAGCCCGAGGAACACAACCAGAGCCCGAGGAACAAAAACAGAGCCCGAGGAACAAAACTAGGGCCCGAAGAAGACAAGGAGAGCTCGAGGAAGAAATCCAGAGCCCGAGCAACAAAACCAGAGCCTGAGGAAGAAAACCAGAGCCCGAGGAAGAAAACCAGAGCCCGAGGAACAAAACCAGAGCCCAAGGAAGAAAACCAGACCTCAAGGAAGAAAACCAGAACCCGAGGAACAAAACGAGAGTTCGAGGAAGAAAACGAGAGCCCGAGGAACAAAACCAGTGCCAAAGGAAGAAAACCAGAGCCCGAGGAAGAAAACCAGAGCCCGAGGAAGAAAACTAGAGCTCTTGGAACAAAACCAGGTGCCGAGGAAGAAAAGGAGAGCCCGAGGAACAAAAACAGAGCCCGAGGACCAAAACCAAAGCCCGAAGAACAATATCAGAGCCCAAGGAACAAAAGGAAACCCCGAGGAAGAAAACCAGGGCCTGAGGAACAAAACTAGAGCTCGAGGAACAAACCCGGAGCCCGAGGAACACAACCAGAGCCCGAGGAACAAAAACAGAGCCCGAGGAACAAAACTAGGGCCCGAAGAAGGAAAGGAGAGCTCGAGGAAGAAATCCAGAGCCCGAGCAACAAAACCAGAGCCTGAGGAAGAAAACCAGAGCCCGAGGAAGAAAACCAGAGCCCGAGGAAGAAAACCAGAGCCCGAGGAAGAAAAACAGACCTCAAGGAACAAAACCAGAACCCGAGGAACAAAACGAGAGTCCGAGGAAGAAAACGAGAGCCCGAGGAACATAACCAGTGCCCAAGGAATAAAACCAGAGCTCGAGGAAGAAAACCAGAGCCCAAGGACAAAAAGGAAGGCCTGAAGAACAAAACGAGGGCCATAGGAAGAAAACCAGAGCCCGTGGAATAAAACCAGGGCCCGAGGAACCGAACCAGAAACCGAGGAACAAATCCAGAGCCCGAGGAACAAAACTAGCCCTCGAGGAACAAAACCAGAGCCCGAGGAACAAAACCAGAGCCCGAGGAAAACAACCAGGGCCTGAGGAACCAAGCCAGAGCCCGAAGAACAAAACCACCCCTCGAGGTAAAGAAACAGGGTCCGAGGAAGAAAACCAGAGCCCGAGGAACAAAAGCAGAGCCTGAGGAACAAAACCAGAGCCCGAGGAAGAAAACCAGACCTCGATGAACAAAACCAGAGCCTGAGGAACAGAACCAGAGTCCGAGGAACACAACCAGAGCCCGAGGAAGAAAACCAGAGCTCGATGAACAAAACCAGAGCCCGAGGAATAAAACCAGACCTCAAGGAACAAAACCAGAACCCGAGGAACAAAACGAGAGTTCGAGGAAAACAACCAGGGCCTGAGGAACCAAGCCAGAGCCTGAGGAACAAAACCACCCCTCAAGGTAAAGAAACAGGGTCCGAGGAAGAAAAGCAGAGCCCGAGGAAGAAAACCAGAGCCTGAGGAACAAAACCAGAGCCCGAGGAAGAAAACCAGACCTCGATGAACAAAACCAGAGCCTGAGGAACAGAACCAGAGCCCGAGGAACACAACCAGAGCCCGAGGAAGAAAACCAGACCTCGATGAACAAAACCAGAGCCCGAGGAATAAAACCAGAGCTCGAGGAACAAAACCAGAACCCGAGGAACAAAACGAGAGTTCAAGGAAGAAAACGAGAGCCCGAGGAACAAAACCAGTGCTAAAGGAAGAAAACCAGAGCCCGGGGAAGAAAACCAGAGCCCGAGGAAGAAAACTAGAGCTCTTGGAACAAAACCAGGTGCCGAGGAAGAAAAGGAGAGCCCGAGGAACAAAAACAGAGCCCGAGGACCAAAACCAAAGCCCGAAGAACAATATCAGAGCCCAAGGAACAAAAGGAAACCCCGAGGAAGAAAACCAGGGCCTGAGGAACAAAACTAGAGCTCGAGGAACAAACCCGGAGCCCGAGGAACACAACCAGAGCCCGAGGAACAAAAACAGAGCCCGAGGAACAAAACTAGGGCCCGAAGAAGGAAAGGAGAGCTCGAGGAAGAAATCCAGAGCCCGAGCAACAAAACCAGAGCCTGAGGAAGAAAACCAGAGCCCGAGGAAGAAAACCAGAGCCCAAGGAAGAAAACCAGACCTCAAGGAAGAAAACCAGAACCCGAGGAACAAAACGAGAGTTCGAGGAAGAAAACGAGATCCCGAGGAACAAAACCAGTGCCAAAGGAAGAAAACCAGAGCCCGAGGAAGAAAACCAGAGCCCGAGGAAGAAAACTAGAGCTCTTGGAACAAAACCAGGTGCCGAGGAAGAAAAGGAGAGCCCGAGGAACAAAAACAGAGCCCGAGGAACAAAACCAAAGCCCAAAGAACAATATCAGAGCCCAAGGAACAAAAGGAAACCCCGAGGAAGAAAACCAGGGC
Source organism: Calonectris borealis (assembly GCF_964195595.1). NCBI lineage: Eukaryota > Metazoa > Chordata > Aves > Procellariiformes > Procellariidae > Calonectris > Calonectris borealis. Next base: position 622,344 of record NW_027441463.1, read on the forward strand.
CTGAGGAACAAAACTAGAGCTCGAGGAACAAACCCGGAGCCCGAGGAACACAACCAGAGCCCGAGGAACAAAAACAGAGCCCGAGGAACAAAACTAGGGCCCGAAAAAGAAAAGGAGAGCTCGAGGAAGAAATCCAGAGCCCGAGCAACAAAACCAGAGCCTGAGGAAGAAAACCAGAGCCCGAGGAAGAAAACCAGAGCCCGAGGAAGAAAACTAGAGCTCTTGGAACAAAACCAGGTGCCGAGGAAGAAAAGGAGAGCCCGAGGAACAAAAACAGAGCCCGAGGAACAAAACCAAAGCCCGAAGAACAATATCAGAGCCCAAGGAACAAAAGGAAACCCCGAGGAAGAAAACCAGGGCCTGAGGAACAAAACTAGAGCTCGAGGAACAAACCCGGAGCCTGAGGAACACAACCAGAGCCCGAGGAACAAAAACAGAGCCCGAGGAACAAAAACAGAGCCCGAGGAACAAAACTAGGGCCCGAAGAAGAAAAGGAGAGCTCGAGGAAGAAATCCAGAGCCCGAGCAACAAAACCAGAGCCTGAGGAAGAAAACCAGAGCCCGAGGAAGAAAACCAGACCCCAAGGAAGAAAACCAGAGCCCAAGGAAGAAAACCAGAGCCCAAGGAAGAAAACCAGACCTCAAGGAACAAAACCAGAACCCGAGGAACAAAACGAGAGTTCGAGGAAGAAAACGAGAGCCCGAGGAACAAAACCAGTGCCAAAGGAATAAAACCAGAGCCCGAGGAAGAAAACCAGAGCCCGAGGAACAAAACTAGAGCTCTTGAAACAAAACCAGGTACCGAGGAAGAAAAGGAGAGCCCGAGGAACAAAAACAGAGCCCGAGGACCAAAACCAAAGCCCGAAGAACAATATCAGAGCCCAAGGAACAAAAGGAAACCCCGAGGAAGAAAACCAGGGCCTGAGGAACAAAACTAGAGCTCGAGGAACAAACCCGGAGCCCGAGGAACACAACCAGAGCCCGAGGAACAAAAACAGAGCCCGAGGAACAAAACTAGGGCCCGAAGAAGGAAAGGAGAGCTCGAGGAAGAAATCCAGAGCCCGAGCAACAAAACCAGAGCCTGAGGAAGAAAACCAGAGCCCGAGTAATAAAACCAGACCCCAAGGAAGAAAACCAGACCTCAAGGAACAAAACCAGAACCTGAGGAACAAAACGAGAGTCCGAGGAAGAAAACGAGAGCCCGAGGAACATAACCAGTGCCCAAGGAATAAAACCAGAGCTCGAGGAACAAAACCAGAGCCCAAGGACAAAAAGGAAGGCCTGAAGAACAAAACGAGGGCCATAGGAAGAAAACCAGAGCCCGGGGAATAAAACCAGGGCCCGAGGAACCGAACCAGAAACCGAGGAACAAATCCAGAACCCGAGGAACAAAACTAGCCCTCGAGGAAGAAAACCAGAGCCCGAGGAACAAAACCAGAGCCCGAGGAAAACAACCAGGGCCTGAGGAACCAAGCCAGAGCCCGAGGAACAAAACCACCACTCGAGGTAAAGAAACAGGGTCCGAGGAAGAAAACCAGAGCCCGAGGAAGAAAACCAGAGCCTGAGGAAGAAAACCAGAGCCCGAGGAAGAAAACCAGACCTCGATGAACAAAACCAGAGCCTGAGGAACAGAACCAGAGCCCGAGGAACACAACCAGAGCCCGAGGAAGAAAACCAGAGCTCGATGAACAAAACCAGAGCCCGAGGAATAAAACCAGAGCTCGAGGAACAAAACCAGAACCCGAGGAACAAAACGAGAGTTCGAGGAAGAAAACGAGAGCCCGAGGAACAAAACCAGTGCTAAAGGAAGAAAACCAGAGCCCGAGGAAGAAAACCAGAGCCCGAGGAAGAAAACTAGAGCTCTTGGAACAAAACCAGGTGCCGAGAAAGAAAAGGAGAGCCCGAGGAACAAAAACAGAGCCCGAGGAACAAAACCAAAGCCCGAAGAACAATATCAGAGCCCAAGGAACAAAAGGAAACCCCGAGGAAGAAAACTAGGGCCTGAGGAACAAAACTAGAGCTCGAGGAACAAACCCGGAGCCCGAGGAACACAACCAGAGCCCGAGGAACACAACCAGAGACCGAGGAACAAAAACAGAGCCCGAGGAACAAAACTAGGGCCCGAAGAAGACAAGGAGAGCTCGAGGAAGAAATCCAGAGCCCGAGCAACAAAACCAGAGCCTGAGGAAGAAAACCAGAGCCCGAGGAAGAAAACCAGAGCCCGAGGAACAAAACCAGAGCCCAAGGAAGAAAACCAGACCTCAAGGAAGAAAACCAGAACCCGAGGAACAAAACGAGAGTTCGAGGAAGAAAACGAGAGCCCGAGGAACAAAACCAGTGCCAAAGGAAGAAAACCAGAGCCCGAGGAAGAAAACCAGAGCCCGAGGAAGAAAACTAGAGCTCTTGGAACAAAACCAGGTGCCGAGGAAGAAAAGGAGAGCCCGAGGAACAAAAACAGAGCCCGAGGACCAAAACCAAAGCCCGAAGAACAATATCAGAGCCCAAGGAACAAAAGGAAACCCCGAGGAAGAAAACCAGGGCCTGAGGAACAAAACTAGAGCTCGAGGAACAAACCCGGAGCCCGAGGAACACAACCAGAGCCCGAGGAACAAAAACAGAGCCCGAGGAACAAAACTAGGGCCCGAAGAAGGAAAGGAGAGCTCGAGGAAGAAATCCAGAGCCCGAGCAACAAAACCAGAGCCTGAGGAAGAAAACCAGAGCCCGAGGAAGAAAACCAGAGCCCGAGGAAGAAAACCAGAGCCCGAGGAAGAAAACCAGAGCCCAAGGAAGAAAACCAGAACCCGAGGAACAAAACGAGAGTTCGAGGAAGAAAACGAGAGCCCGAGGAACAAAACCAGTGCTAAAGGAAGAAAACCAGAGCCCGAGGAAGAAAACCAGAGCCCGAGGAAGAAAACTAGAGCTCTTGGAACAAAACCAGGTGCCGAGAAAGAAAAGGAGAGCCCGAGGAACAAAAACAGAGCCCGAGGAACAAAACCAAAGCCCGAAGAACAATATCAGAGCCCAAGGAACAAAAGGAAACCCCGAGGAAGAAAACTAGGGCCTGAGGAACAAAACTAGAGCTCGAGGAACAAACCCGGAGCCCGAGGAACACAACCAGAGCCCGAGGAACACAACCAGAGACCGAGGAACAAAAACAGAGCCCGAGGAACAAAACTAGGGCCCGAAGAAGACAAGGAGAGCTCGAGGAAGAAATCCAGAGCCCGAGCAACAAAACCAGAGCCTGAGGAAGAAAACCAGAGCCCGAGGAAGAAAACCAGAGCCCGAGGAACAAAACCAGAGCCCAAGGAAGAAAACCAGACCTCAAGGAAGAAAACCAGAACCCGAGGAACAAAACGAGAGTTCGAGGAAGAAAACGAGAGCCCGAGGAACAAAACCAGTGCCAAAGGAAGAAAACCAGAGCCCGAGGAAGAAAACCAGAGCCCGAGGAAGAAAACTAGAGCTCTTGGAACAAAACCAGGTGCCGAGGAAGAAAAGGAGAGCCCGAGGAACAAAAACAGAGCCCGAGGACCAAAACCAAAGCCCGAAGAACAATATCAGAGCCCAAGGAACAAAAGGAAACCCCGAGGAAGAAAACCAGGGCCTGAGGAACAAAACTAGAGCTCGAGGAACAAACCCGGAGCCCGAGGAACACAACCAGAGCCCGAGGAACAAAAACAGAGCCCGAGGAACAAAACTAGGGCCCGAAGAAGGAAAGGAGAGCTCGAGGAAGAAATCCAGAGCCCGAGCAACAAAACCAGAGCCTGAGGAAGAAAACCAGAGCCCGAGGAAGAAAACCAGAGCCCGAGGAAGAAAACCAGAGCCCGAGGAAGAAAACCAGAGCCCAAGGAAGAAAACCAGACCTCAAGGAACAAAACCAGAACCCGAGGAACAAAACGAGAGTCCGAGGAAGAAAACGAGAGCCCGAGGAACATAACCAGTGCCCAAGGAATAAAACCAGAGCTCGAGGAACAAAACCAGAGCCCAAGGACAAAAAGGAAGGCCTGAAGAACAAAACGAGGGCCATAGGAAGAAAACCAGAGCCCGGGGAATAAAACCAGGGCCCGAGGAACCGAACCAGAAACCGAGGAACAAATCCAGAGCCCGAGGAACAAAACTAGCCCTCGAGGAACAAAACCAGAGCCCGAGGAACAAAACCAGAGCCCGAGGAAAACAACCAGGGCCTGAGGAACCAAGCCAGAGCCCGAAGAACAAAACCACCCCTCGAGGTAAAGAAACAGGGTCCGAGGAAGAAAACCAGAGCCCGAGGAACAAAAGCAGAGCCTGAGGAACAAAACCAGAGCCCGAGGAAGAAAACCAGACCTCGATGAACAAAACCAGAGCCTGAGGAACAGAACCAGAGCCCGAGGAACACAACCAGAGCCCGAGGAAGAAAACCAGAGCTCGATGAACAAAACCAGAGCCCGAGGAATAAAACCAGACCTCAAGGAACAAAACCAGAACCCGAGGAACAAAACGAGAGTTCGAGGAAAACAACCAGGGCCTGAGGAACCAAGCCAGAGCCTGAGGAACAAAACCACTCCTCAAGGTAAAGAAACAGGGTCCGAGGAAGAAAACCAGAGCCCGAGGAAGAAAACCAGAGCCTGAGGAACAAAACCAGAGCCCGAGGAAGAAAACCAGACCTCGATGAACAAAACCAGAGCCTGAGGAACAGAACCAGAGCCCGAGGAACACAACCAGAGCCCGAGGAAGAAAACCAGACCTCGATGAACAAAACCAGAGCCCGAGGAATAAAACCAGAGCTCGAGGAACAAAACCAGAACCCGAGGAACAAAACGAGAGTTCAAGGAAGAAAACGAGAGCCCGAGGAACAAAACCAGTGCTAAAGGAAGAAAACCAGAGCCCGGGGAAGAAAACCAGAGCCCGAGGAAGAAAACTAGAGCTCTTGGAACAAAACCAGGTGCCGAGAAAGAAAAGGAGAGCCCGAGGAACAAAAACAGAGCCCGAGGAACAAAACCAAAGCCCGAAGAACAATATCAGAGCCCAAGGAACAAAAGGAAACCCCGAGGAAGAAAACCAGGGCCTGAGGAACAAAACTAGAGCTCGAGGAACAAACCCGGAGCCTGAGGAACACAACCAGAGCCCGAGGAACAAAAACAGAGCCCGAGGAACAAAAACAGAGCCCGAGGAACAAAACTAGGGCCCGAAGAAGACAAGGAGAGCTCGAGGAAGAAATCCAGAGCCCGAGCAACAAAACCAGAGCCTGAGGAAGAAAACCAGAGCCCGAGGAAGAAAACCAGACCCCAAGGAAGAAAACCAGAGCCCAAGGAAGAAAACCAGAGCCCAAGGAAGAAAACCAGACCTCAAGGAACAAAACCAGAACCCGAGGAACAAAACGAGAGTTCGAGGAAGAAAACGAGAGCCCGAGGAACAAAACCAGTGCCAAAGGAATAAAACCAGAGCCCGAGGAAGAAAACCAGAGCCCGAGGAACAAAACTAGAGCTCTTGAAACAAAACCAGGTACCGAGGAAGAAAAGGAGAGCCCGAGGAACAAAAACAGAGCCCGAGGACCAAAACCAAAGCCCGAAGAACAATATCAGAGCCCAAGGAACAAAAGGAAACCCCGAGGAAGAAAACCAGGGCCTGAGGAACAAAACTAGAGCTCGAGGAACAAACCCGGAGCCCGAGGAACACAACCAGAGCCCGAGGAACAAAAACAGAGCCCGAGGAACAAAACTAGGGCCCGAAGAAGGAAAGGAGAGCTCGAGGAAGAAATCCAGAGCCCGAGCAACAAAACCAGAGCCTGAGGAAGAAAACCAGAGCCCGAGTAATAAAACCAGACCCCAAGGAAGAAAACCAGACCTCAAGGAACAAAACCAGAACCTGAGGAACAAAACGAGAGTCCGAGGAAGAAAACGAGAGCCCGAGGAACATAACCAGTGCCCAAGGAATAAAACCAGAGCTCGAGGAACAAAACCAGAGCCCAAGGACAAAAAGGAAGGCCTGAAGAACAAAACGAGGGCCATAGGAAGAAAACCAGAGCCCGGGGAATAAAACCAGGGCCCGAGGAACCGAACCAGAAACCGAGGAACAAATCCAGAACCCGAGGAACAAAACTAGCCCTCGAGGAAGAAAACCAGAGCCCGAGGAACAAAACCAGAGCCCGAGGAAAACAACCAGGGCCTGAGGAACCAAGCCAGAGCCCGAGGAACAAAACCACCACTCGAGGTAAAGAAACAGGGTCCGAGGAAGAAAACCAGAGCCCGAGGAAGAAAACCAGAGCCTGAGGAAGAAAACCAGAGCCCGAGGAAGAAAACCAGACCTCGATGAACAAAACCAGAGCCTGAGGAACAGAACCAGAGCCCGAGGAACACAACCAGAGCCCGAGGAAGAAAACCAGAGCTCGATGAACAAAACCAGAGCCCGAGGAATAAAACCAGAGCTCGAGGAACAAAACCAGAACCCGAGGAACAAAACGAGAGTTCGAGGAAGAAAACGAGAGCCCGAGGAACAAAACCAGTGCTAAAGGAAGAAAACCAGAGCCCGAGGAAGAAAACCAGAGCCCGAGGAAGAAAACTAGAGCTCTTGGAACAAAACCAGGTGCCGAGAAAGAAAAGGAGAGCCCGAGGAACAAAAACAGAGCCCGAGGAACAAAACCAAAGCCCGAAGAACAATATCAGAGCCCAAGGAACAAAAGGAAACCCCGAGGAAGAAAACTAGGGCCTGAGGAACAAAACTAGAGCTCGAGGAACAAACCCGGAGCCCGAGGAACACAACCAGAGCCCGAGGAACACAACCAGAGACCGAGGAACAAAAACAGAGCCCGAGGAACAAAACTAGGGCCCGAAGAAGACAAGGAGAGCTCGAGGAAGAAATCCAGAGCCCGAGCAACAAAACCAGAGCCTGAGGAAGAAAACCAGAGCCCGAGGAAGAAAACCAGAGCCCGAGGAACAAAACCAGAGCCCAAGGAAGAAAACCAGACCTCAAGGAAGAAAACCAGAACCCGAGGAACAAAACGAGAGTTCGAGGAAGAAAACGAGAGCCCGAGGAACAAAACCAGTGCCAAAGGAAGAAAACCAGAGCCCGAGGAAGAAAACCAGAGCCCGAGGAAGAAAACTAGAGCTCTTGGAACAAAACCAGGTGCCGAGGAAGAAAAGGAGAGCCCGAGGAACAAAAACAGAGCCCGAGGAACAAAACCAAAGCCCGAAGAACAATATCAGAGCCCAAGGAACAAAAGGAAACCCCGAGGAAGAAAACCAGGGCCTGAGGAACAAAACTAGAGCTCGAGGAACAAACCCGGAGCCCGAGGAACACAACCAGAGCCCGAGGAACAAAAACAGAGCCCGAGGAACAAAACTAGGGCCCGAAGAAGAAAAGGAGAGCTCGAGGAAGAAATCCAGAGCCCGAGCAACAAAACCAGAGCCTGAGGAAGAAAACCAGAGCCCGAGGAAGAAAACCAGAGCCCGAGGAAGAAAACCAGAGCCCGAGGAAGAAAACCAGAGCCCAAGGAAGAAAACCAGACCTCAAGGAAGAAAACCAGACCTCAAGGAACAAAACCAGAAACCGAGGAACAAAACGAGAGTCCGAGGAAGAAAACGAGAGCCCGAGGAACATAACCAGTGCCCAAGGAATAAAACCAGAGCTCGAGGAACAAAACCAGAGCCCAAGGACAAAAAGGAAGGCCTGAAGAACAAAACGAGGGCCATAGGAAGAAAACCAGAGCCCGTGGAATAAAACCAGGGCCCGAGGAACCGAACCAGAAACCGAGGAACAAATCCAGAGCCCGAGGAACAAAACTAGCCCTCGAGGAACAAAACCAGAGCCCGAGGAACAAAACCAGAGCCTGAGGAACAAAACCAGAGCCCGAGGAAGAAAACCAGACCTCGATGAACAAAACCAGAGCCTGAGGAACAGAACCAGAGCCCGAGGAAGAAAACCAGAGCTCGATGAACAAAACCAGAGCCCGAGGAATAAAACCAGAGCTCAAGGAACAAAACCAGAACCCGAGGAACAAAACGAGAGTTCGAGGAAGAAAACGAGAGCCCGAGGAACAAAACCAGTGCTAAAGGAAGAAAACCAGAGCCCGAGGAAGAAAACCAGAGCCCGAGGAAGAAAACTAGAGCTCTTGAAACAAAACCAGGTACCGAGGAAGAAAAGGAGAGCCCGAGGAACAAAAACAGAGCCCGAGGAACAAAACCAAAGCCCGAAGAACAATATCAGAGCCCAAGGAACAAAAGGAAACCCCGAGGAAGAAAACCAGGGCCTGAGGAACAAAACTAGAGCCTGAGGAACAAACCCGGAGCCCGAGGAACACAACCAGAGCCCGAGGAACACAACCAGAGCCCGAGGAACAAAAACAGAGCCCGAGGAACAAAACTAGGGCCCGAAGAAGGAAAGGAGAGCTCGAGGAAGAAATCCAGAGCCCGAGCAACAAAACCAGAGCCTGAGGAAGAAAACCAGAGCCCGAGTAATAAAACCAGACCCCAAGGAAGAAAACCAGACCTCAAGGAACAAAACCAGAACCTGAGGAACAAAACGAGAGTCCGAGGAAGAAAACGAGAGCCCGAGGAACATAACCAGTGCCCAAGGAATAAAACCAGAGCTCGAGGAAGAAAACCAGAGCCCAAGGACAAAAAGGAAGGCCTGAAGAACAAAACGAGGGCCATAGGAAGAAAACCAGAGCCTGTGGAATAAAACCAGGGCCCGAGGAACCGAACCAGAAACCGAGGAACAAATCCAGAGCCCGAGGAACAAAACTAGCCCTCGAGGAAGAAAACCAGAGCCCGAGGAACAAAACCAGAGCCCGAGGAAAACAACCAGGGCCTGAGGAACCAAGCCAGAGCCTGAGGAAGAAAACCACCCCTCAAGGTAAAGAAACAGGGTCCGAGGAAGAAAACCAGAGCCCGAGGAAGAAAACCAGAGCCTGAGGAACAAAACCAGAGCCCGAGGAAGAAAACCAGACCTCGATGAACAAAACCAGAGCCTGAGGAACAGAACCAGAGCCCGAGGAACACAACCAGAGCCCGAGGAACACAACCAGAGCCCGAGGAAGAAAACCAGACCTCGATGAACAAAACCAGAGCCCGAGGAAGAAAACCAGACCTCGAGGAACAAAACCAGAACCCGAGGAACAAAACGAGAGTTCAAGGAAGAAAACGAGAGCCCGAGGAACAAAGCCAGTGCTAAAGGAAGAAAACCAGAGCCCGAGGAAGAAAACCAGAGCCCGAGGAAGAAAACTAGAGCTCTTGGAACAAAACCAGGTGCCGAGGAAGAAAAGGAGAGCCCGAGGAACAAAAACAGAGCCCGAGGACCAAAACCAAAGCCCGAAGAACAATATCAGAGCCCAAGGAACAAAAGGAAACCCCGAGGAAGAAAACCAGGGCCTGAGGAACAAAACTAGAGCTCGAGGAACAAACCCGGAGCCCGAGGAACACAACCAGAGCCCGAGGAACACAACCAGAGCCCGAGGAACAAAAACAGAGCCCGAGGAACAAAACTAGGGCCCGAAGAAGGAAAGGAGAGCTCGAGGAAGAAATCCAGAGCCCGAGCAACAAAACCAGAGCCTGAGGAAGAAAACCAGAGCCCGAGTAATAAAACCAGACCCCAAGGAAGAAAACCAGACCTCAAGGAACAAAACCAGAACCTGAGGAACAAAACGAGAGTCCGAGGAAGAAAACGAGAGCCCGAGGAACATAACCAGTGCCCAAGGAATAAAACCAGAGCTCGAGGAAGAAAACCAGAGCCCAAGGACAAAAAGGAAGGCCTGAAGAACAAAATGAGGGCCATAGGAAGAAAACCAGAGCCCGTGGAATAAAACCAGGGCCCGAGGAACCGAACCAGAGCCCGAGGAACAAAACCACCCCTCAAGGTAAAGAAACAGGGTCCGAGGAAGAAAACCAGAGCCCGAGGAAGAAAACCAGAGCCTGAGGAACAAAACCAGAGCCCGAGGAAGAAAACCAGAGCTCGATGAACAAAACCAAAGCCTGAGGAACAGAACCAGAGCCCGAGGAACACAACCAGAGCCCGAGGAAGAAAACCAGAGCTCGATGAACAAAACCAGAGCCCGAGGAATAAAACCAGAGCTCAAGGAACAAAACCAGAACCCGAGGAACAAAACGAGAGTTCGAGGAAGAAAACGAGAGCCCGAGGAACAAAACCAGTGCCAAAGGAAGAAAACCAGAGCCCGAGGAAGAAAACCAGAGCCCGAGGAAGAAAACTAGAGCTCTTGGAACAAAACCAGGTGCCGAGGAAGAAAAGGAGAGCCCGAGGAACAAAAACAGAGCCCGAGGAACAAAACCAAAGCCCGAAGAACAATATCAGAGCCCAAGGAACAAAAGGAAACCCCGAGGAAGAAAACCAGGGCCTGAGGAACAAAACTAGAGCTCAAGGAACAAACCCGGAGCCCGAGGAACACAACCAGAGACCAAGGAACAAAAACAGAGCCCGAGGAACAAAACTAGGGCCCGAAGAAGAAAAGGAGAGCTCGAGGAAGAAATCCAGAGCCCGAGCAACAAAACCAGAGCCTGAGGAAGAAAACCAGAGCCCGAGGAAGAAAACCAGAGCCCAAGGAAGAAAACCAGAGCTCAAGGAACAAAACCAGAACCCGAGGAACAAAACGAGAGTTCGAGGAAGAAAACGAGATCCCGAGGAACAAAACCAGTGCCAAAGGAAGAAAACCAGAACCCGAGGAAGAAAACCAGAGCCCGAGGAACAAAACTAGAGCTCTTGAAACAAAACCAGGTACCGAGGAAGAAAAGGAGAGCCCGAGGAACAAAAACAGAGCCCGAGGAACAAAACCAAAGCCCGAAGAACAATATCAGAGCCCAAGGAACAAAAGGAAACCCCGAGGAAGAAAACCAGGGCCTGAGGAACAAAACTAGAGCTCGAGGAACAAACCCGGAGCCCGAGGAACACAACCAGAGCCCGAGGAACAAAAACAGAGCCCGAGGAACAAAACTAGGGCCCGAAGAAGAAAAGGAGAGCTCGAGGAAGAAATCCAGAGCCCGAGCAACAAAACCAGAGCCTGAGGAAGAAAACCAGAGCCCGAGGAAGAAAACCAGAGCCCAAGGAAGAAAACCAGACCTCAAGGAACAAAACCAGAACCTGAGGAACAAAACGAGAGTTCGAGGAAGAAAACGAGAGCCCGAGGAACAAAACCAGTGCCAAAGGAAGAAAACCAGAACCCGAGGAAGAAAACCAGAGCCCGAGGAACAAAACTAGAGCTCTTGAAACAAAACCAGGTACCGAGGAAGAAAAGGAGAGCCCGAGGAACAAAAACAGAGCCCGAGGAACAAAACCAAAGCCCGAAGAACAATATCAGAGCCCAAGGAACAAAAGGAAACCCCGAGGAAGAAAACCAGGGCCTGAGGAACAAAACTAGAGCTCGAGGAACAAACCCGGAGCCCGAGGAACACAACCAGAGCCCGAGGAACAAAAACAGAGCCCGAGGAACAAAACTAGGGCCCGAAGAAGAAAAGGAGAGCTCGAGGAAGAAATCCAGAGCCCGAGCAACAAAACCAGAGCCTGAGGAAGAAAACCAGAGCCCGAGTAATAAAACCAGACCCCAAGGAAGAAAACCAGACCTCAAGGAACAAAACCAGAACCTGAGGAACAAAACGAGAGTCCGAGGAAGAAAACGAGAGCCCGAGGAACATAACCAGTGCCCAAGGAATAAAACCAGAGCTCGAGGAAGAAAACCAGAGCCCAAGGACAAAAAGGAAGGCCTGAAGAACAAAACGAGGGCCATAGGAAGAAAACCAGAGCCCGGGGAATAAAACCAGGGCCCGAGGAACCGAACCAGAAACCGAGGAACAAATCCAGAGCCCGAGGAACAAAACTAGCCCTCGAGGAACAAAACCAGAGCCCGAGGAACAAAACCAGAGCCCGAGGAAAACAACCAGGGCCTGAGGAACCAAGCCAGAGCCTGAGGAACAAAACCACCCCTCAAGGTAAAGAAACAGGGTCCGAGGAAGAAAACCAGAGCCCGAGGAAGAAAACCAGAGCCTGAGGAACAAAACCAGAGCCCGAGGAAGAAAACCAGACCTCGATGAACAAAACCAGAGCCTGAGGAACAGAACCAGAGCTCGAGGAACAAAACCAGAACCCGAGGAACAAAACGAGAGTTCGAGGAAGAAAACGAGAGCCCGAGGAACAAAACCAGTGCTAAAGGAAGAAAACCAGAGCCCGAGGAAGAAAACCAGAGCCCGAGGAAGAAAACTAGAGCTCTTGGAACAAAACCAGGTGCCGAGAAAGAAAAGGAGAGCCCGAGGAACAAAAACAGAGCCCGAGGAACAAAACCAAAGCCCGAAGAACAATATCAGAGCCCAAGGAACAAAAGGAAACCCCGAGGAAGAAAACCAGGGCCTGAGGAACAAAACTAGAGCTCGAGGAACAAACCCGGAGCCCGAGGAACACAACCAGAGCCCGAGGAACACAACCAGAGCCCGAGGAACAAAAACAGAGCCCGAGGAACAAAACTAGGGCCCGAAGAAGACAAGGAGAGCTCGAGGAAGAAATCCAGAGCCCGAGCAACAAAACCAGAGCCTGAGGAAGAAAACCAGAGCCCGAGGAAGAAAACCAGACCCCGAGGAAGAAAACCAGAGCCCAAGGAAGAAAACCAGACCTCAAGGAAGAAAACCAGAACCCGAGGAACAAAACGAGAGTTCGAGGAAGAAAACGAGAGCCCGAGGAACAAAACCAGTGCCAAAGGAAGAAAACCAGAGCCCGAGGAAGAAAACCAGAGCCCGAGGAAGAAAACTAGAGCTCTTGGAACAAAACCAGGTGCCGAGGAAGAAAAGGAGAGCCCGAGGAACAAAAACAGAGCCCGAGGAACAAAACCAAAGCCCGAAGAACAATATCAGAGCCCAAGGAACAAAAGGAAACCCCGAGGAAGAAAACCAGGGCCTGAGGAACAAAACTAGAGCTCGAGGAACAAACCCGGAGCCCGAGGAACACAACCAGAGCCCGAGGAACACAACCAGAGGCCGAGGAACAAAACTAGGGCCCGAAGAAGAAAAGGAGAGCTCGAGGAAGAAATCCAGAGCCCGAGCAACAAAACCAGAGCCTGAGGAAGAAAACCAGAGCCCGAGGAAGAAAACCAGAGCCCGAGGAAGAAAACCAGAGCCCGAGGAAGAAAACCAGAGCCCAAGGAAGAAAACCAGACCTCAAGGAACAAAACCAGAACCCGAGGAACAAAACGAGAGCCCGAGGAACATAACCAGTGCCCAAGGAATAAAACCAGAGCTCGAGGAACAAAACCAGAGCCCAAGGACAAAAAGGAAGGCCTGAAGAACAAAACGAGGGCCATAGGAAGAAAACCAGAGCCCGTGGAATAAAAGCAGGGCCCGAGGAACCGAACCAGAAACCGAGGAACAAATCCAGAGCCCGAGGAACAAAACTAGCCCTCGAGGAAGAAAACCAGAGCCCGAGGAACAAAACCAGAGCCCGAGGAAAACAACCAGGGCCTGAGGAACCAAGCCAGAGCCCGAGGAACAAAACCACCACTCGAGGTAAAGAAACAGGGTCCGAGGACGAAAACCAGAGCCCGAGGAAGAAAACCAGAGCCTGAGGAACAAAACCAGAGCCCGAGGAAGAAAACCAGACCTCGATGAACAAAACCAGAGCCTGAGGAACAGAACCAGAGCCCGAGGAACACAACCAGAGCCCGAGGAAGAAAACCAGAGCTCGATGAACAAAACCAGAGCCCGAGGAATAAAACCAGAGCTCGAGGAACAAAACCAGAACCCGAGGAACAAAACGAGAGTTCGAGGAAGAAAACGAGAGCCCGAGGAACAAAACCAGTGCCAAAGGAAGAAAACCAGAGCCCGAGGAAGAAAACCAGAGCCCGAGGAAGAAAACTAGAGCTCTTGGAACAAAACCAGGTGCCGAGGAAGAAAAGGAGAGCCCGAGGAACAAAAACAGAGCCCGAGGAACAAAACCAAAGCCCGAAGAACAATATCAGAGCCCAAGGAACAAAAGGAAACCCCGAGGAAGAAAACCAGGGCCTGAGGAACAAAACTAGAGCTCGAGGAACAAACCCGGAGCCCGAGGAACACAACCAGAGCCCGAGGAACACAACCAGAGGCCGAGGAACAAAACTAGGGCCCGAAGAAGAAAAGGAGAGCTCGAGGAAGAAATCCAGAGCCCGAGCAACAAAACCAGAGCCTGAGGAAGAAAACCAGAGCCCGAGGAAGAAAACCAGAGCCCGAGGAAGAAAACCAGAGCCCAAGGAAGAAAACCAGACCTCAAGGAACAAAACCAGAACCCGAGGAACAAAACGAGAGCCCGAGGAACATAACCAGTGCCCAAGGAATAAAACCAGAGCTCGAGGAACAAAACCAGAGCCCAAGGACAAAAAGGAAGGCCTGAAGAACAAAACGAGGGCCATAGGAAGAAAACCAGAGCCCGTGGAATAAAACCAGGGCCCGAGGAACCGAACCAGAAACCGAGGAACAAATCCAGAGCCCGAGGAACAAAACTAGCCCTCGAGGAACAAAACCAGAGCCCGAGGAACAAAACCAGAGGCCGAGGAAAACAACCAGGGCCTGAAGGAACCAAGCCAGAGCCCGATGAACAAAACCACCCCTCGAGGTAAAGAAACAGGGTCCGAGGAAGAAAACCAGAGCCCGAGGAACAAAACCAAAGCCTGAGGAACAAAACCAGAGCCCGAGGAAGAAAACCAGACCTCGATGAACAAAACCAGAGCCTGAGGAACAGAACCAGAGCCCGAGGAACACAACCAGAGCCCGAGGAAGAAAACCAGAGCTCGATGAACAAAACCAGAGCCCGAGGAAGAAAACCAGAGCTCAAGGAACAAAACCAGAACCCGAGGAACAAAACGAGAGTTCGAGGAAGAAAACGAGAGCCCGAGGAACAAAACCAGTGCCAAAGGAAGAAAACCAGAGCCCGAGGAAGAAAACCAGAGCCCGAGGAAGAAAACTAGAGCTCTTGAAACAAAACCAGGTGCCGAGGAAGAAAAGGAGAGCCCGAGGAACAAAAACAGGGCCTGAGGAACAAAACCAAAGCCCGAAGAACAATATCAGAGCCCAAGGAACAAAAGGAAACCCCGAGGAAGAAAACCAGGGCCTGAGGAACAAAACTAGAGCTCGAGGAACAAACCCGGAGCCCGAGGAACACAACCAGAGCCCGAGGAACACAACCAGAGCAGAGGAACAAAAACAGAGCCCGAGGAACAAAACTAGGGCCCGAAGAAGGAAAGGAGAGCTCGAGGAAGAAATCCAGAGCCCGAGGAACAAAACCAGAGCCTGAGGAAGAAAACCAGAGCCCGAGTAATAAAACCAGACCCCAAGGAAGAAAACCAGACCTCAAGGAACAAAACCAGAACCTGAGGAACAAAACGAGAGTCCGAGGAAGAAAACGAGAGCCCGAGGAACATAACCAGTGCCCAAGGAATAAAACCAGAGCTCGAGGAAGAAAACCAGAGCCCAAGGACAAAAAGGAAGGCCTGAAGAACAAAACGAGGGCCATAGGAAGAAAACCAGAGCCCGTGGAATAAAACCAGGGCCCGAGGAACCGAACCAGAAACCGAGGAACAAATCCAGAGCCCGAGGAACAAAACTAGCCCTCGAGGAAGAAAACCAGAGCCCGAGGAACAAAACCAGAGCCCAAGGAAAACAACCAGGGCCTGAGGAACCAAGCCAGAGCCCGAGGAACAAAACCACCACTCGAGGTAAAGAAACAGGGTCCGAGGAAGAAAACCAGAGCCCGAGGAAGAAAACCAGAGCCTGAGGAACAAAACCAGAGCCCGAGGAAGAAAACCAGACCTCGATGAACAAAACCAGAGCCTGAGGAACAGAACCAGAGCCCGAGGAACACAACCAGAGCCCGAGGAAGAAAACCAGACCTCGATGAACAAAACCAGAGCCCGAGGAATAAAACCAGAGCTCGAGGAACAAAACCAGAACCCGAGGAACAAAACGAGAGTTCGAGGAAGAAAACGAGAGCCCGAGGAACAAAACCAGTGCCAAAGGAAGAAAACCAGAGCCCGAGGAAGAAAACCAGAGCCCGAGGAAGAAAACTAGAGCTCTTGGAACAAAACCAGGTGCCGAGAAAGAAAAGGAGAGCCCGAGGAACAAAAACAGAGCCCGAGGAACAAAACCAAAGCCCGAAGAACAATATCAGAGCCCAAGGAACAAAAGGAAACCCCGAGGAAGAAAACTAGGGCCTGAGGAACAAAACTAGAGCTCGAGGAACAAACCCGGAGCCCGAGGAACACAACCAGAGCCCGAGGAACACAACCAGAGACCGAGGAACAAAAACAGAGCCCGAGGAACAAAACTAGGGCCCGAAGAAGACAAGGAGAGCTCGAGGAAGAAATCCAGAGCCCGAGCAACAAAACCAGAGCCTGAGGAAGAAAACCAGAGCCCGAGGAAGAAAACCAGAGCCCGAGGAACAAAACCAGAGCCCAAGGAAGAAAACCAGACCTCAAGGAAGAAAACCAGAACCCGAGGAACAAAACGAGAGTTCGAGGAAGAAAACGAGAGCCGAGGGACAAAACCAGTGCCAAAGGAAGAAAACCAGAGCCCGAGGAAGAAAACCAGAGCCCGAGGAAGAAAACTAGAGCTCTTGGAACAAAACCAGGTGCCGAGGAAGAAAAGGAGAGCCCGAGGAACAAAAACAGAGCCCGAGGAACAAAACCAAAGCCCGAAGAACAATATCAGAGCCCAAGGAACAAAAGGAAACCCCGAGGAAGAAAACCAGGGCCTGAGGAACAAAACTAGAGCTCGAGGAACAAACCTGGAGCCCGAGGAACACAACCAGAGCCCGAGGAACAAAAACAGAGCCCGAGGAACAAAACTAGGGCCCAAAGAAGAAAGGGAGAGCTCGAGGAAGAAATCCAGAGCCCGAGCAACAAAACCAGAGCCTGAGGAAGAAAACCAGAGCCCGAGGAAGAAAACCAGAGCCCGAGGAAGAAAACCAGAGCCCGAGGAAGAAAACCAGAGCCCAAGGAAGAAAACCAGACCTCAAGGAACAAAACCAGAACCCGAGGAACAAAACGAGAGTCCGAGGAAGAAAACGAGAGCCCGAGGAACATAACCAGTGCCCAAGGAATAAAACCAGAGCTCGAGGAACAAAACCAGAGCCCGAGGACAAAAAGGAAGGCCTGAAGAACAAAACGAGGGCCATAGGAAGAAAACCAGTGCCCGTGGAATAAAACCAGGGCCCGAGGAACCGAACCAGAAACCAAGGAACAAATCCAGAGCCCGAGGAACAAAACTAGCCCTCGAGGAACAAAACCAGAGCCCGAGGAACAAAACCAGAGCCCGAGGAAAACAACCAGGGCCTGAGGAACCAAGCCAGAGCCCGAAGAACAAAACCACCCCTCGAGGTAAAGAAACAGGGTCCGAGGAAGAAAACCAGAGCCCGAGGAACAAAACCAGAGCCTGAGGAAGAAAACCAGAGCCCGAGGAAGAAAACCAGACCTCGATGAACAAAACCAGAGCCTGAGGAACAGAACCAGAGCCCGAGGAAGAAAACCAGAGCTCGATGAACAAAACCAGAGCCCGAGGAATAAAACCAGAGCTCAAGGAACAAAACCAGAACCCGAGGAACAAAACGAGAGTTCGAGGAAGAAAACGAGAGCCCGAGGAACAAAACCAGTGCCAAAGGAAGAAAACCAGAGCCCGAGGAAGAAAACCAGAGCCCGAGGAAGAAAACTAGAGCTCTTGGAACAAAACCAGGTGCCGAGGAAGAAAAGGAGAGCCCGAGGAACAAAAACAGAGCCCGAGGAACAAAACCAAAGCCCGAAGAACAATATCAGAGCCCAAGGAACAAAAGGAAACCCCGAGGAAGAAAACCAGGGCCTGAGGAACAAAACTAGAGCCTGAGGAACAAACCCGGAGCCCGAGGAACACAACCAGAGCCCGAGGAACACAACCAGAGCCCGAGGAACAAAAACAGAGCCCGAGGAACAAAACTAGGGCCCGAAGAAGGAAAGGAGAGCTCGAGGAAGAAATCCAGAGCCCGAGCAACAAAACCAGAGCCTGAGGAAGAAAACCAGAGCCCGAGTAATAAAACCAGACCCCAAGGAAGAAAACCAGACCTCAAGGAACAAAACCAGAACCTGAGGAACAAAACGAGAGTCCGAGGAAGAAAACGAGAGCCCGAGGAACATAACCAGTGCCCAAGGAATAAAACCAGAGCTCGAGGAAGAAAACCAGAGCCCAAGGACAAAAAGGAAGGCCTGAAGAACAAAACGAGGGCCATAGGAAGAAAACCAGAGCCCGTGGAATAAAACCAGGGCCCGAGGAACCGAACCAGAAACCGAGGAACAAATCCAGAGCCCGAGGAACAAAACTAGCCCTCGAGGAAGAAAACCAGAGCCCGAGGAACAAAACCAGAGCCCGAGGAAAACAACCAGGGCCTGAGGAACCAAGCCAGAGCCTGAGGAACAAAACCACCCCTCAAGGTAAAGAAACAGGGTCCGAGGAAGAAAACCAGAGCCCGAGGAAGAAAACCAGAGCCTGAGGAACAAAACCAGAGCCCGAGGAAGAAAACCAGACCTCGATGAACAAAACCAGAGCCTGAGGAACAGAACCAGAGCCCGAGGAACACAACCAGAGCCCGAGGAACACAACCAGAGCCCGAGGAAGAAAACCAGACCTCGATGAACAAAACCAGAGCCCGAGGAATAAAACCAGAGCTCGAGGAACAAAACCAGAACCCGAGGAACAAAACGAGAGTTCAAGGAAGAAAACGAGAGCCCGAGGAACAAAACCAGTGCCAAAGGAAGAAAACCAGAGCCCGAGGAAGAAAACCAGAGCCCGAGGAAGAAAACTAGAGCTCTTGAAACAAAACCAGGTGCCGAGGAAGAAAAGGAGAGCCCGAGGAACAAAAACAGAGCCCGAGGAACAAAACCAAAGCCCGAAGAACAATATCAGAGCCCAAGGAACAAAAGGAAACCCCGAGGAAGAAAACCAGGGCCTGAGGAACAAAACTAGAGCTCAAGGAACAAACCCGGAGCCCGAGGAACACAACCAGAGACCAAGGAACAAAAACAGAGCCCGAGGAACAAAACTAGGGCCCGAAGAAGAAAAGGAGAGCTCGAGGAAGAAATCCAGAGCCCGAGCAACAAAACCAGAGCCTGAGGAAGAAAACCAGAGCCCGAGGAAGAAAACCAGAGCCCAAGGAAGAAAACCAGACCTCAAGGAACAAAACCAGAACCCGAGGAACAAAACGAGAGTTCGAGGAAGAAAACGAGAGCCCGAGGAACAAAACCAGTGCCAAAGGAAGAAAACCAGAACCCGAGGAAGAAAACCAGAGCCCGAGGAACAAAACTAGAGCTCTTGAAACAAAACCAGGTACCGAGGAAGAAAAGGAGAGCCCGAGGAACAAAAACAGAGCCCGAGGAACAAAACCAAAGCCCGAAGAACAATATCAGAGCCCAAGGAACAAAAGGAAACCCCGAGGAAGAAAACCAGGGCCTGAGGAACAAAACTAGAGCTCGAGGAACAAACCCGGAGCCCGAGGAACACAACCAGAGCCCGAGGAACAAAAACAGAGCCCGAGGAACAAAACTAGGGCCCGAAGAAGAAAAGGAGAGCTCGAGGAAGAAATCCAGAGCCCGAGCAACAAAACCAGAGCCTGAGGAAGAAAACCAGAGCCCGAGGAAGAAAACCAGAGCCCGAGGAAGAAAACCAGACCTCAAGGAACAAAACCAGAACCCGAGGAACAAAACGAGAGTTCGAGGAAGAAAACGAGAGCCCGAGGAACAAAAGCAGTGCCAAAGGAAGAAAACCAGAACCCGAGGAAGAAAACCAGAGCCCGAGGAACAAAACTAGAGCTCTTGAAACAAAACCAGGTACCGAGGAAGAAAAGGAGAGCCCGAGGAACAAAAACAGAGCCCGAGGAACAAAACCAAAGCCCGAAGAACAATATCAGAGCCCAAGGAACAAAAGGAAACCCCGAGGAAGAAAACCAGGGCCTGAGGAACAAAACTAGAGCTCGAGGAACAAACCCGGAGCCCGAGGAACACAACCAGAGCCCGAGGAACAAAAACAGAGCCCGAGGAAAAAAACTAGGGCCCGAAGAAGAAAAGGAGAGCTCGAGGAAGAAATCCAGAGCCCGAGCAACAAAACCAGAGCCTGAGGAAGAAAACCAGAGCCCGAGTAATAAAACCAGACCCCAAGGAAGATAACCAGACCTCAAGGAACAAAACCAGAACCTGAGGAACAAAACGAGAGTCCGAGGAAGAAAACGAGAGCCCGAGGAACATAACCAGTGCCCAAGGAATAAAACCAGAGCTCGAGGAAGAAAACCAGAGCCCAAGGACAAAAAGGAAGGCCTGAAGAACAAAACGAGGGCCATAGGAAGAAAACCAGAGCCCGGGGAATAAAACCAGGGCCCGAGGAACCGAACCAGAAACCGAGGAACAAATCCAGAGCCCGAGGAACAAAACTAGCCCTCGAGGAACAAAACCAGAGCCCGAGGAACAAAACCAGAGCCCGAGGAAAACAACCAGGGCCTGAGGAACCAAGCCAGAGCCTGAGGAACAAAACCACCCCTCAAGGTAAAGAAACAGGGTCCGAGGAAGAAAACCAGAGCCCGAGGAAGAAAACCAGAGCCTGAGGAACAAAACCAGAGCCCGAGGAAGAAAACCAGACCTCGATGAACAAAACCAGAGCCTGAGGAACAGAACCAGAGCTCGAGGAACAAAACCAGAACCCGAGGAACAAAACGAGAGTTCGAGGAAGAAAACGAGAGCCCGAGGAACAAAACCAGTGCTAAAGGAAGAAAACCAGAGCCCGAGGAAGAAAACCAGAGCCCGAGGAAGATAACTAGAGCTCTTGGAACAAAACCAGGTGCCGAGAAAGAAAAGGAGAGCCCGAGGAACAAAAACAGAGCCCGAGGAACAAAACCAAAGCCCGAAGAACAATATCAGAGCCCAAGGAACAAAAGGAAACCCCGAGGAAGAAAACCAGGGCCTGAGGAACAAAACTAGAGCTCGAGGAACAAACCCGGAGCCCGAGGAACACAACCAGAGCCCGAGGAACACAACCAGAGCCCGAGGAACAAAAACAGAGCCCGAGGAACAAAACTAGGGCCAGAAGAAGACAAGGAGAGCTCGAGGAAGAAATCCAGAGCCCGAGCAACAAAACCAGAGCCTGAGGAAGAAAAGCAGAGCCCGAGGAAGAAAAGCAGAGCCCGAGGAAGAAAACCAGAGCCCAAGGAAGAAAACCAGACCTCAAGGAAGAAAACCAGAACCCGAGGAACAAAACGAGAGTTCGAGGAAGAAAACGAGAGCCCGAGGAACAAAACCAGTGCCAAAGGAAGAAAACCAGAGCCCGAGGAAGAAAACCAGAGCCCGAGGAAGAAAACTAGAGCTCTTGGAACAAAACCAGGTGCCGAGGAAGAAAAGGAGAGCCCGAGGAACAAAAACAGAGCCCGAGGAACAAAACCAAAGCCCGAAGAACAATATCAGAGCCCAAGGAACAAAAGGAAACCCCGAGGAAGAAAACCAGGGCCTGAGGAACAAAACTAGAGCTCGAGGAACAAACCCGGAGCCCGAGGAACACAACCAGAGCCCGAGGAACACAACCAGAGGCCGAGGAACAAAACTAGGGCCCGAAGAAGAAAAGGAGAGCTCGAGGAAGAAATCCAGAGCCCGAGCAACAAAACCAGAGCCTGAGGAAGAAAACCAGAGCCCGAGGAAGAAAACCAGAGCCCGAGGAAGAAAACCAGAGCCCGAGGAAGAAAACCAGAGCCCAAGGAAGAAAACCAGACCTCAGGGAACAAAACCAGAACCCGAGGAACAAAACGAGAGTCCGAGGAAGAAAACGAGAGCCCGAGGAACATAACCAGTGCCCAAGGAATAAAACCAGAGCTCGAGGAAGAAAACCAGAGCCCAAGGACAAAAAGGAAGGCCTGAAGAACAAAACGAGGGCCATAGGAAGAAAACCAGAGCCCGTGGAATAAAACCAGGGCCCGAGGAACCGAACCAGAAACCGAGGAACAAATCCAGAGCCCGAGGAACAAAACTAGCCCTCGAGGAACAAAACCAGAGCCCGAGGAACAAAACCAGAGCCCGAGGAAAACAACCAGGGCCTGAGGAACCAAGCCAGAGCCCGAAGAACAAAACCACCCCTCGAGGTAAAGAAACAGGGTCCGAGGAAGAAAACCAGAGCCCGAGGAACAAAACCAGAGCCTGAGGATCAAAACCAGAGCCCGAGGAAGAAAACCAGACCTCGATGAACAAAACCAGAGCCTGAGGAACAGAACCAGAGCCCGAGGAACACAACCAGAGCCCGAGGAAGAAAACCAGAGCTCGATGAACAAAACCAGAGCCCGAGGAAGAAAACCAGAGCTCAAGGAACAAAACCAGAACCCGAGGAACAAAACGAGAGTTCGAGGAAGAAAACGAGAGCCCGAGGAACAAAACCAGTGCCAAAGGAAGAAAACCAGAGCCCGAGGAAGAAAACCAGAGCCCGAGGAAGAAAACTAGAGCTCTTGAAACAAAACCAGGTGCCGAGGAAGAAAAGGAGAGCCCGAGGAACAAAAACAGGGCCTGAGGAACAAAACCAAAGCCCGAAGAACAATATCAGAGCCCAAGGAACAAAAGGAAACCCCGAGGAAGAAAACCAGGGCCTGAGGAACAAAACTAGAGCCTGAGGAACAAACCCGGAGCCCGAGGAACACAACCAGAGCCCGAGGAACACAACCAGAGCAGAGGAACAAAAACAGAGCCCGAGGAACAAAACTAGGGCCCGAAGAAGGAAAGGAGAGCTCGAGGAAGAAATCCAGAGCCTGAGCAAAAAAACCACAGCCTGAGGAAGAAAACCAGAGCCCGAGTAATAAAACCAGACCCCAAGGAAGAAAACCAGACCTCAAGGAACAAAACCAGAACCCGAGGAACAAAACGAGAGTCCGAGGAAGAAAACGAGAGCCCGAGGAACATAACCAGTGCCCAAGGAATAAAACCAGAGCTCGAGGAACAAAACCAGAGCCCAAGGACAAAAAGGAAGGCCTGAAGAACAAAACGAGGGCCATAGGAAGAAAACCAGAGCCCGTGGAATAAAACCAGGGCCCGAGGAACCGAACCAGAAACCGAGGAACAAATCCAGAGCCCGAGGAACAAAACTAGCCCTCGAGGAACAAAACCAGAGCCCGAGGAACAAAACCAGAGCCCGAGGAAAACAACCAGGGCCTGAGGAACCAAGCCAGAGCCCGAGGAACAAAACCACCCCTCAAGGTAAAGAAACAGGGTCCGAGGAAGAAAACCAGAGCCCGAGGAAGAAAACCAGAGCCTGAGGAACAAAACCAGAGCCCGAGGAAGAAAACCAGACCTCGATGAACAAAACCAGAGCCTGAGGAACAGAACCAGAGCCCGAGGAACACAACCAGAGCCCGAGGAAGAAAACCAGACCTCGATGAACAAAACCAGAGCCCGAGGAATAAAACCAGAGCTCGAGGAACAAAACCAGAACCCGAGGAACAAAACGAGAGTTCGAGGAAGAAAACGAGAGCCCGAGGAACAAAACCAGTGCTAAAGGAAGAAAACCAGAGCCCGAGGAAGAAAACCAGAGCCCGAGGAAGAAAACTAGAGCTCTTGGAACAAAACCAGGTGCCGAGAAAGAAAAGGAGAGCCCGAGGAACAAAAACAGAGCCCGAGGACCAAAACCAAAGCCCGAAGAACAATATCAGAGCCCAAGGAACAAAAGGAAACCCCGAGGAAGAAAACCAGGGCCTGAGGAACAAAACTAGAGCTCGAGGAACAAACCCGGAGCCCGAGGAACACAACCAGAGCCCGAGGAACACAACCAGAGCCCGAGGAACAAAAACAGAGCCTGAGGAACAAAACTAGGGCCCGAAGAAGAAAAGGAGAGCTCGAGGAAGAAATCCAGAGCCCGAGCAACAAAACCAGAGCCTGAGGAAGAAAACCAGAGCCCGAGGAAGAAAACCAGAGCCCGAGGAAGAAAACTAGAGCTCTTGGAACAAAACCAGGTGCCGAGGAAGAAAAGGAGAGCCCGAGGAACAAAAACAGAGCCCGAGGAACAAAACCAAAGCCCGAAGAACAATATCAGAGCCAAAGGAACAAAAGGAAACCCCGAGGAAGAAAACCAGGGCCTGAGGAACAAAACTAGAGCTCGAGGAACAAACCCGGAGCCCGAGGAACACAACCAGAGCCCGAGGAACAAAAACAGAGCCCGAGGAACAAAACTAGGGCCCGAAGAAGAAAAGGAGAGCTCGAGGAAGAAATCCAGAGCCCGAGCAACAAAACCAGAGCCTGAGGAAGAAAACCAGAGCCCGAGGAAGAAAACCAGAGCCCGAGGAAGAAAACCAGAGCCCAAGGAAGAAAACCAGACCTCAAGGAACAAAACCAGAACCCGAGGAACAAAATGAGAGTCCGAGGAAGAAAACGAGAGCCCGAGGAACATAACCAGTGCCCAAGGAATAAAACCAGAGCTCGAGGAACAAAACCAGAGCCCAAGGACAAAAAGGAAGGCCTGAAGAACAAAACGAGGGCCATAGGAAGAAAACCAGAGCCCGTGGAATAAAACCAGGGCCCGAGGAACCGAACCAGAAACCGAGGAACAAATCCAGAGCCCGAGGAACAAAACTAGCCCTCGAGGAACAAAACCAGAGCCCGAGGAACAAAACCAGAGCCCGAGGAAAACAACCAGGGCCTGAGGAACCAAGCCAGAGCCCGAGGAACAAAACCACCCCTCGAGGTAAAGAAACAGGGTCCGAGGAAGAAAACCAGAGCCTGAGGAACAAAACCAGAGCCTGAGGAACAAAACCAGAGCCCGAGGAAGAAAACCAGACCTCGATGAACAAAACCAGAGCCCGAGGAACAGAACCAGAGCCCGAGGAACACAACCAGAGCCCGAGGAACACAACCAGAGCCCGAGGAAGAAAACCAGACCTCGATGAACAAAACCAGAGCCCGAGGAATAAAACCAGAGCTCGAGGAACAAAACCAGAACCCGAGGAACAAAACGAGAGTTCAAGGAAGAAAACGAGAGCCCGAGGAACAAAACCAGTGCTAAAGGAAGAAAACCAGAGCCCGAGGAAGAAAACCAGAGCCCGAGGAAGAAAACTAGAGCTCTTGGAACAAAACCAGGTGCCGAGAAAGAAAAGGAGAGCCCGAGGAACAAAAACAGAGCCCGAGGAACAAAACCAAAGCCCGAAGAACAATATCAGAGCCCAAGGAACAAAAGGAAACCCCGAGGAAGAAAACCAGGGCCTGAGGAACAAAACTAGAGCTCGAGGAACAAACCCGGAGCCCGAGGAACACAACCAGAGCCCGAGGAACACAACCAGAGCCCGAGGAACAAAAACAGAGCCCGAGGAACAAAACTAGGGCCCGAAGAAGGAAAGGAGAGCTCGAGGAAGAAATCCAGAGCCCGAGCAACAAAACCAGAGCCTGAGGAAGAAAACCAGAGCCCGAGTAATAAAACCAGACCCCAAGGAAGAAAACCAGACCTCAAGGAACAAAACCAGAACCTGAGGAACAAAACGAGAGTCCGAGGAAGAAAACGAGAGCCCGAGGAACATAACCAGTGCCCAAGGAATAAAACCAGAGCTCGAGGAAGAAAACCAGAGCCCAAGGACAAAAAGGAAGGCCTGAAGAACAAAATGAGGGCCATAGGAAGAAAACCAGAGCCCGTGGAATAAAACCAGGGCCCGAGGAACCGAACCAGAAACCGAGGAACAAATCCAGAGCCCGAGGAACAAAACTAGCCCTCGAGGAACTAAACCAGAGCCCGAGGAACAAAACCAGAGCCCGAGGAAAACAACCAGGGCCTGAGGAACCAAGCCAGAGCCCGAGGAAGAAAACCACCCCTCGAGGTAAAGAAACAGGGTCCGAGGAAGAAAACCAGAGCCCGAGGAAGAAAACCAGAGCCTGAGGAACAAAACCAGAGCCCGAGGAAGAAAACCAGACCTCGATGAACAAAACCAAAGCCTGAGGAACAGAACCAGAGCCCGAGGAACACAACCAGAGCCCGAGGAAGAAAACCAGACCTCGATGAACAAAACCAGAGCCCGAGGAATAAAACCAGAGCTCAAGGAACAAAACCAGAACCCGAGGAACAAAACGAGAGTTCGAGGAAGAAAACGAGAGCCCGAGGAACAAAACCAGTGCCAAAGGAAGAAAACCAGAGCCCGAGGAAGAAAACGAGAGCCCGAGGAAGAAAACTAGAGCTCTTGAAACAAAACCAGGTGCCGAGGAAGAAAAGGAGAGCCCGAGGAACAAAAACAGAGCCCGAGGAACAAAACCAAAGCCCGAAGAACAATATCAGAGCCCAAGGAACAAAAGGAAACCCCGAGGAAGAAAACCAGGGCCTGAGGAACAAAACTAGAGCTCAAGGAACAAACCCGGAGCCCGAGGAACACAACCAGAGACCAAGGAACAAAAACAGAGCCCGAGGAACAAAACTAGGGCCCGAAGAAGAAAAGGAGAGCTCGAGGAAGAAATCCAGAGCCCGAGCAACAAAACCAGAGCCTGAGGAAGAAAACCAGAGCCCGAGGAAGAAAACCAGAGCCCAAGGAAGAAAACCAGACCTCAAGGAACAAAACCAGAACCCGAGGAACAAAACGAGAGTTCGAGGAAGAAAACGAGAGCCCGAGGAACAAAACCAGTGCCAAAGGAAGAAAACCAGAACCCGAGGAAGAAAACCAGAGCCCGAGGAACAAAACTAGAGCTCTTGAAACAAAACCAGGTACCGAGGAAGAAAAGGAGAGCCCGAGGAACAAAAACAGAGCCCGAGGAACAAAACCAAAGCCCGAAGAACAATATCAGAGCCCAAGGAACAAAAGGAAACCCCGAGGAAGAAAACCAGGGCCTGAGGAACAAAACTAGAGCTCGAGGAACAAACCCGGAGCCCGAGGAACACAACCAGAGCCCGAGGAACAAAAACAGAGCCCGAGGAACAAAACTAGGGCCCGAAGAAGAAAAGGAGAGCTCGAGGAAGAAATCCAGAGCCCGAGCAACAAAACCAGAGCCTGAGGAAGAAAACCAGAGCCCGAGGAAGAAAACCAGAGCCCGAGGAAGAAAACCAGACCTCAAGGAACAAAACCAGAACCCGAGGAACAAAACGAGAGTTCGAGGAAGAAAACGAGAGCCCGAGGAACAAAAGCAGTGCCAAAGGAAGAAAACCAGAACCCGAGGAAGAAAACCAGAGCCCGAGGAACAAAACTAGAGCTCTTGAAACAAAACCAGGTACCGAGGAAGAAAAGGAGAGCCCGAGGAACAAAAACAGAGCCCGAGGAACAAAACCAAAGCCCGAAGAACAATATCAGAGCCCAAGGAACAAAAGGAAACCCCGAGGAAGAAAACCAGGGCCTGAGGAACAAAACTAGAGCTCGAGGAACAAACCCGGAGCCCGAGGAACACAACCAGAGCCCGAGGAACAAAAACAGAGCCCGAGGAAAAAAACTAGGGCCCGAAGAAGAAAAGGAGAGCTCGAGGAAGAAATCCAGAGCCCGAGCAACAAAACCAGAGCCTGAGGAAGAAAACCAGAGCCCGAGTAATAAAACCAGACCCCAAGGAAGAAAACCAGACCTCAAGGAACAAAACCAGAACCTGAGGAACAAAACGAGAGTCCGAGGAAGAAAACGAGAGCCCGAGGAACATAACCAGTGCCCAAGGAATAAAACCAGAGCTCGAGGAAGAAAACCAGAGCCCAAGGACAAAAAGGAAGGCCTGAAGAACAAAACGAGGGCCATAGGAAGAAAACCAGAGCCCGTGGAATAAAACCAGGGCCCGAGGAACCGAACCAGAAACCGAGGAACAAATCCAGAGCCCGAGGAACAAAACTAGCCCTCGAGGAACAAAACCAGAGCCCGAGGAACAAAACCAGAGCCCGAGGAAAACAACCAGGGCCTGAGGAACCAAGCCAGAGCCTGAGGAACAAAACCACCCCTCAAGGTAAAGAAACAGGGTCCGAGGAAGAAAACCAGAGCCCGAGGAAGAAAACCAGAGCCTGAGGAACAAAACCAGAGCCCGAGGAAGAAAACCAGACCTCGATGAACAAAACCAGAGCCTGAGGAACAGAACCAGAGCTCGAGGAACAAAACCAGAACCCGAGGAACAAAACGAGAGTTCGAGGAAGAAAACGAGAGCCCGAGGAACAAAACCAGTGCTAAAGGAAGAAAACCAGAGCCCGAGGAAGAAAACCAGAGCCCGAGGAAGATAACTAGAGCTCTTGGAACAAAACCAGGTGCCGAGAAAGAAAAGGAGAGCCCGAGGAACAAAAACAGAGCCCGAGGAACAAAACCAAAGCCCAAAGAACAATATCAGAGCCCAAGGAACAAAAGGAAACCCCGAGGAAGAAAACCAGGGCCTGAGGAACAAAACTAGAGCTCGAGGAACAAACCCGGAGCCCGAGGAACACAACCAGAGCCCGAGGAACACAACCAGAGCCCGAGGAACAAAAACAGAGCCCGAGGAACAAAACTAGGGCCAGAAGAAGACAAGGAGAGCTCGAGGAAGAAATCCAGAGCCCGAGCAACAAAACCAGAGCCTGAGGAAGAAAAGCAGAGCCCGAGGAAGAAAAGCAGAGCCCGAGGAAGAAAACCAGAGCCCAAGGAAGAAAACCAGACCTCAAGGAAGAAAACCAGAACCCGAGGAACAAAACGAGAGTTCGAGGAAGAAAACGAGAGCCCGAGGAACAAAACCAGTGCCAAAGGAAGAAAACCAGAGCCCGAGGAAGAAAACCAGAGCCCGAGGAAGAAAACTAGAGCTCTTGGAACAAAACCAGGTGCCGAGGAAGAAAAGGAGAGCCCGAGGAACAAAAACAGAGCCCGAGGAACAAAACCAAAGCCCGAAGAACAATATCAGAGCCCAAGGAACAAAAGGAAACCCCGAGGAAGAAAACCAGGGCCTGAGGAACAAAACTAGAGCTCGAGGAACAAACCCGGAGCCCGAGGAACACAACCAGAGCCCGAGGAACACAACCAGAGGCCGAGGAACAAAACTAGGGCCCGAAGAAGAAAAGGAGAGCTCGAGGAAGAAATCCAGAGCCCGAGCAACAAAACCAGAGCCTGAGGAAGAAAACCAGAGCCCGAGGAAGAAAACCAGAGCCCGAGGAAGAAAACCAGAGCCCGAGGAAGAAAACCAGAGCCCAAGGAAGAAAACCAGACCTCAGGGAACAAAACCAGAACCCGAGGAACAAAACGAGAGTCCGAGGAAGAAAACGAGAGCCCGAGGAACATAACCAGTGCCCAAGGAATAAAACCAGAGCTCGAGGAAGAAAACCAGAGCCCAAGGACAAAAAGGAAGGCCTGAAGAACAAAACGAGGGCCATAGGAAGAAAACCAGAGCCCGTGGAATAAAACCAGGGCCCGAGGAACCGAACCAGAAACCGAGGAACAAATCCAGAGCCCGAGGAACAAAACTAGCCCTCGAGGAACAAAACCAGAGCCCGAGGAACAAAACCAGAGCCCGAGGAAAACAACCAGGGCCTGAGGAACCAAGCCAGAGCCCGAAGAACAAAACCACCCCTCGAGGTAAAGAAACAGGGTCCGAGGAAGAAAACCAGAGCCCGAGGAACAAAACCAGAGCCTGAGGATCAAAACCAGAGCCCGAGGAAGAAAACCAGACCTCGATGAACAAAACCAGAGCCTGAGGAACAGAACCAGAGCCCGAGGAACACAACCAGAGCCCGAGGAAGAAAACCAGAGCTCGATGAACAAAACCAGAGCCCGAGGAAGAAAACCAGAGCTCAAGGAACAAAACCAGAACCCGAGGAACAAAACGAGAGTTCGAGGAAGAAAACGAGAGCCCGAGGAACAAAACCAGTGCCAAAGGAAGAAAACCAGAGCCCGAGGAAGAAAACCAGAGCCCGAGGAAGAAAACTAGAGCTCTTGAAACAAAACCAGGTGCCGAGGAAGAAAAGGAGAGCCCGAGGAACAAAAACAGGGCCTGAGGAACAAAACCAAAGCCCGAAGAACAATATCAGAGCCCAAGGAACAAAAGGAAACCCCGAGGAAGAAAACCAGGGCCTGAGGAACAAAACTAGAGCCTGAGGAACAAACCCGGAGCCCGAGGAACACAACCAGAGCCCGAGGAACACAACCAGAGCAGAGGAACAAAAACAGAGCCCGAGGAACAAAACTAGGGCCCGAAGAAGGAAAGGAGAGCTCGAGGAAGAAATCCAGAGCCTGAGCAAAAAAACCACAGCCTGAGGAAGAAAACCAGAGCCCGAGTAATAAAACCAGACCCCAAGGAAGAAAACCAGACCTCAAGGAACAAAACCAGAACCCGAGGAACAAAACGAGAGTCCGAGGAAGAAAACGAGAGCCCGAGGAACATAACCAGTGCCCAAGGAATAAAACCAGAGCTCGAGGAACAAAACCAGAGCCCAAGGACAAAAAGGAAGGCCTGAAGAACAAAACGAGGGCCATAGGAAGAAAACCAGAGCCCGTGGAATAAAACCAGGGCCCGAGGAACCGAACCAGAAACCGAGGAACAAATCCAGAGCCCGAGGAACAAAACTAGCCCTCGAGGAACAAAACCAGAGCCCGAGGAACAAAACCAGAGCCCGAGGAAAACAACCAGGGCCTGAGGAACCAAGCCAGAGCCCGAGGAACAAAACCACCCCTCAAGGTAAAGAAACAGGGTCCGAGGAAGAAAACCAGAGCCCGAGGAAGAAAACCAGAGCCTGAGGAACAAAACCAGAGCCCGAGGAAGAAAACCAGACCTCGATGAACAAAACCAGAGCCTGAGGAACAGAACCAGAGCCCGAGGAACACAACCAGAGCCCGAGGAAGAAAACCAGAGCTCGATGAACAAAACCAGAGCCCGAGGAATAAAACCAGAGCTCGAGGAACAAAACCAGAACCCGAGGAACAAAACGAGAGTTCGAGGAAGAAAACGAGAGCCCGAGGAACAAAACCAGTGCTAAAGGAAGAAAACCAGAGCCCGAGGAAGAAAACCAGAGCCCGAGGAAGAAAACTAGAGCTCTTGGAACAAAACCAGGTGCCGAGAAAGAAAAGGAGAGCCCGAGGAACAAAAACAGAGCCCGAGGACCAAAACCAAAGCCCGAAGAACAATATCAGAGCCCAAGGAACAAAAGGAAACCCCGAGGAAGAAAACCAGGGCCTGAGGAACAAAACTAGAGCTCGAGGAACAAACCCGGAGCCCGAGGAACACAACCAGAGCCCGAGGAACACAACCAGAGCCCGAGGAACAAAAACAGAGCCTGAGGAACAAAACTAGGGCCCGAAGAAGAAAAGGAGAGCTCGAGGAAGAAATCCAGAGCCCGAGCAACAAAACCAGAGCCTGAGGAAGAAAACCAGAGCCCGAGGAAGAAAACCAGAGCCCGAGGAAGAAAACCAGAGCCCAAGGAAGAAATCCAGACCTCAAGGAAGAAAACCAGAACCCGAGGAACAAAACGAGAGTTCGAGGAAGAAAACGAGAGCCCGAGGAACAAAACCAGTGCCAAAGGAAGAAAACCAGAGCCCGAGGAAGAAAACCAGAGCCCGAGGAAGAAAACTAGAGCTCTTGGAACAAAACCAGGTGCCGAGGAAGAAAAGGAGAGCCCGAGGAACAAAAACAGAGCCCGAGGAACAAAACCAAAGCCCGAAGAACAATATCAGAGCCAAAGGAACAAAAGGAAACCCCGAGGAAGAAAACCAGGGCCTGAGGAACAAAACTAGAGCTCGAGGAACAAACCCGGAGCCCGAGGAACACAACCAGAGCCCGAGGAACAAAAACAGAGCCCGAGGAACAAAACTAGGGCCCGAAGAAGAAAAGGAGAGCTCGAGGAAGAAATCCAGAGCCCGAGCAACAAAACCAGAGCCTGAGGAAGAAAACCAGAGCCCGAGGAAGAAAACCAGAGCCCGAGGAAGAAAACCAGAGCCCAAGGAAGAAAACCAGACCTCAAGGAACAAAACCAGAACCCGAGGAACAAAATGAGAGTCCGAGGAAGAAAACGAGAGCCCGAGGAACATAACCAGTGCCCAAGGAATAAAACCAGAGCTCGAGGAACAAAACCAGAGCCCAAGGACAAAAAGGAAGGCCTGAAGAACAAAACGAGGGCCATAGGAAGAAAACCAGAGCCCGTGGAATAAAACCAGGGCCCGAGGAACCGAACCAGAAACCGAGGAACAAATCCAGAGCCCGAGGAACAAAACTAGCCCTCGAGGAACAAAACCAGAGCCCGAGGAACAAAACCAGAGCCCGAGGAAAACAACCAGGGCCTGAGGAACCAAGCCAGAGCCCGAGGAAGAAAACCACCCCTCGAGGTAAAGAAACAGGGTCCGAGGAAGAAAACCAGAGCCTGAGGAACAAAACCAGAGCCTGAGGAACAAAACCAGAGCCCGAGGAAGAAAACCAGACCTCGATGAACAAAACCAGAGCCCGAGGAACAGAACCAGAGCCCGAGGAACACAACCAGAGCCCGAGGAAGAAAACCAGAGCTCGATGAACAAAACCAGAGCCCGAGGAATAAAACCAGAGCTCAAGGAACAAAACCAGAACCCGAGGAACAAAACGAGAGTTCGAGGAAGAAAACGAGAGCCCGAGGAACAAAACCAGTGCCAAAGGAAGAAAACCAGAGCCCGAGGAAGAAAACCAGAGCCTGAGGAAGAAAACTAGAGCTCTTGAAACAAAACCAGGTACCGAGGAAGAAAAGGAGAGCCCGAGGAACAAAAACAGGGCCCGAGGAACAAAACCAAAGCCCGAAGAACAATATCAGAGCCCAAGGAACAAAAGGAAAACCCGAGCAAGAAAACCAGGGCCTGAGGAACAAAACTAGAGCTCGAGGAACAAACCCGGAGCCCGAGGAACACAACCAGAGCCCGAGGAACAAAAACAGAGCCCGAGGAACAAAACTAGGGCCCGAAGAAGAAAAGGAGAGCTCGAGGAAGAAATCCAGAGCCCGAGCAACAAAACCAGAGCCTGAGGAAGAAAACCAGAGCCCGAGTAATAAAACCAGACCCCAAGGAAGAAAACCAGACCTCAAGGAACAAAACCAGAACCTGAGGAACAAAACGAGAGTCCGAGGAAGAAAACGAGAGCCCGAGGAACATAACCAGTGCCCAAGGAATAAAACCAGAGCTCGAGGAAGAAAACCAGAGCCCAAGGACAAAAAGGAAGGCCTGAAGAACAAAACGAGGGCCATAGGAAGAAAACCAGAGCCCGTGGAATAAAACCAGGGCCCGAGGAACCGAACCAGAAACCGAGGAACAAATCCAGAGCCCGAGGAACAAAACTAGCCCTCGAGGAAGAAAACCAGAGCCCGAGGAACAAAACCAGAGCCCGAGGAAAACAACCAGGGCCTGAGGAACCAAGCCAGAGCCCGAGGAACAAAACCACCCCTCAAGGTAAAGAAACAGGGTCCGAGGAAGAAAACCAGAGCCCGAGGAATAAAACCAGACCCTGAGGAACAAAACCAGAGCCCGAGGAAGAAAAGGAGAGCCCGAGGAACAAAAACAGAGCCCGAGGAACAAAACCAAAGCCCGAAGAACAATATCAGAGCCCAAGGAACAAAAGGAAACCCCGAGGAAGAAAACCAGGGCCTGAGGAACAAAACTAGAGCTCGAGGAACAAACCCGGAGCCCGAGGAACACAACCAGAGCCCGAGGAACAAAAACAGAGCCCGAGGAACAAAACTAGGGCCCGAAGAAGAAAAGGAGAGCTGGAGGAAGAAATCCAGAGCCCGAGGAAGAAAACCAGAGCCCGAGGAAGAAAACCAGAGCCCGAGGAAGAAAACCAGAGCCCAAGGAAGAAAACCAGAGCCCAAGGAAGAAAACCAGAGCCCAAGGAAGAAAACCAGAACCCGAGGAACAAAACGAGAGTTCGAGGAAGAAAACGAGAGCCCGAGGAACAAAACCAGTGCCAAAGGAAGAAAACCAGAGCCCGAGGAAGAAAACTAGAGCTCTTGGAACAAAACCAGATGCCGTGGAAGAAAAGGAGAGCCCGAGGAACAAAAACAGAGCCCGAGGAACAAAACCAAAGCCCGAAGAACAATATCAGAGCCCAAGGAACAAAAGGAAACCCCGAGGAAGAAAACCAGGGCCTGAGGAACAAAACTAGAGCTCGAGGAACAAACCCGGAGCCCGAGGAACACAACCAGAGCCCGAGGAACAAAAACAGAGCCCGAGGAACAAAACTAGGGCCCGAAGAAGAAAAGGAGAGCTCGAGGAAGAAATCCAGAGCCCGAGCAACAAAACCAGAGCCTGAGGAAGAAAACCAGAGCCCGAGGAAGAAAACCAGAGCCCGAGGAAGAAAACCAGAGCCCAAGGAAGAAAACCAGAGCTCAAGGAACAAAACCAGAACCCGAGGAACAAAACGAGAGTTCGAGGAAGAAAAGGAGAGCCCGAGGAACAAAAACAGAGCCCGAGGACCAAAACCAAAGCCCGAAGAACAATATCAGAGCCCAAGGAACAAAAGGAAACCCCGAGGAAGAAAACCAGGGCCTGAGGAACAAAACTAGAGCTCGAGGAACAAACCCGGAGCCCGAGGAACACAACCAGAGCCCGAGGAACAAAAACAGAGCCCGAGGAACAAAAACAGAGCCCGAGGAACAAAACTAGGGCCCGAAGAAGAAAAGGAGAGCTCGAGGAAGAAATCCAGAGCCCGAGCAAAAAAACCAGAGCCTGAGGAAGAAAACCAGAGCCCGAGGAAGAAAACCAGAGCCCGAGGAAGAAAACCAGAGCCCAAGGAAGAAAACTAGAGCTCTTGGAACAAAACCAGGTGCCGAGAAAGAAAAGGAGAGCCCGAGGAACAAAAACAGAGCCCGAGGAACAAAACCAAAGCCCGAAGAACAATATCAGAGCCCAAGGAACAAAAGGAAACCCCGAGGAAGAAAACCAGGGCCTGAGGAACAAAACTAGAGCTCGAGGAACAAACCCGGAGCCCGAGGAACACAACCAGAGCCCGAGGAACACAACCAGAGCCCGAGGAACAAAAACAGAGCCCGAGGAACAAAACTAGGGCCCGAAGAAGACAAGGAGAGCTCGACGAAGAAATCCAGAGCCCGAGCAACAAAACCAGAGCCTGAGGAAGAAAACCAGAGCCCGAGGAAGAAAACCAGACCCAAGGAAGAAAACCAGACCTCAAGGAACAAAACCAGAACCCGAGGAACAAAACGAGAGTTCGAGGAAGAAAACGAGAGCCCGAGGAACAAAACCAGTGCCAAAGGAATAAAACCAGAACCCGAGGAAGAAAACCAGAGCCCGAGGAACAAAACTAGAGCTCTTGAAAAAAAACCAGGTACCGAGGAAGAAAAGGAGAGCCCGAGGAACAAAAACAGGGCCCGAGGAACAAAACCAAAGCCCGAAGAACAATATCAGAGCCCAAGGAACAAAAGGAAACCCCGAGGAAGAAAACCAGGGCCTGAGGAACAAAACTAGAGCTCGAGGAACAAA
Source organism: Calonectris borealis (assembly GCF_964195595.1). Taxonomy (NCBI): domain Eukaryota; kingdom Metazoa; phylum Chordata; class Aves; order Procellariiformes; family Procellariidae; genus Calonectris; species Calonectris borealis. The sequence continues at coordinate 657,632 of NW_027441463.1, forward strand.
CCCGGAGCCCGAGGAACACAACCAGAGCCCGAGGAACAAAAACAGAGCCCGAGGAACAAAACTAGGGCCCGAAGAAGAAAAGGAGAGCTCGAGGAAGAAATCCAGAGCCCGAGCAACAAAACCAGAGCCTGAGGAAGAAAACCAGAGCCCGAGTAATAAAACCAGACCCCAAGGAAGAAAAACAGACCTCAAGGAACAAAACCAGAACCCGAGGAACAAAACGAGAGTCCGAGGAAGAAAACGAGAGCCCGAGGAACATAACCAGTGCCCAAGGAATAAAACCAGAGCTCGAGGAACAAAACCAGAGCCCAAGGACAAAAAGGAAGGCCTGAAGAACAAAACGAGGGCCATAGGAAGAAAACCAGAGCCCGTGGAATAAAACCAGGGCCCGAGGAACCGAACCAGAAACCGAGGAACAAATCCAGAGACCGAGGAACAAAACTAGCCCTCGAGGAAGAAAACCAGAGCCCGAGGAACAAAACCAGAGCCCGAGGAAAACAACCAGGGCCTGAGGAACCAAGCCAGAGCCCGAGGAACAAAACCACCCCTCAAGGTAAAGAAACAGGGTCCGAGGAAGAAAACCAGAGCCCGAGGAAGAAAACCAGAGCCTGAGGAACAAAACCAGAGCCCGAGGAAGAAAACCAGACCTCGATGAACAAAACCAGAGCCTGAGGAACAGAACCAGAGCCCGAGGAACACAACCAGAGCCCGAGGAAGAAAACCAGACCTCGATGAACAAAACCAGAGCCCGAGGAATAAAACCAGAGCTCAAGGAACAAAACCAGAACCCGAGGAACAAAACGAGAGTTCGAGGAAGAAAACGAGAGCCCGAGGAACAAAACCAGTGCCAAAGGAAGAAAACCAGAGCCCGAGGAAGAAAACGAGAGCCCGAGGAAGAAAACTAGAGCTCTTGGAACAAAACCAGGTGCCGAGAAAGAAAAGGAGAGCCCGAGGAACAAAAACAGAGCCCGAGGAACAAAACCAAAGCCCGAAGAACAATATCAGAGTCCAAGGAACAAAAGGAAACCCCGAGGAAGAAAACCAGGGCCTGAGGAACAAAACTAGAGCTCGAGGAACAAACCTGGAGCCCGAGGAACACAACCAGAGCCCGAGGAACAAAAACAGAGCCCGAGGAACAAAACTAGGGCCCGAAGAAGAAAAGGAGAGCTCGAGGAAGAAATCCAGAGCCCGAGCAACAAAACCAGAGCCTGAGGAAGAAAACCAGAGCCCGAGGAAGAAAACCAGAGCCCGAGGAAGAAAACCAGAGCCCGAGGAAGAAAACCAGAGCCCAAGGAAGAAAACCAGACCTCAAGGAACAAAACCAGAACCCGAGGAACAAAACGAGAGTCCGAGGAAGAAAACGAGAGCCCGAGGAACATAACCAGTGCCCAAGGAATAAAACCAGAGCTCGAGGAAGAAAACCAGAGCCCAAGGACAAAAAGGAAGGCCTGAAGAACAAAACGAGGGCCATAGGAAGAAAACCAGAGCCCGTGGAATAAAACCAGGGCCCGAGGAACCGAACCAGAAACCGAGGAACAAATCCAGAGCCCGAGGAACAAAACTAGCCCTCGAGGAACAAAACCAGAGCCCGAGGAACAAAACCAGAGCCAGAGGAAAACAACCAGGGCCTGAGGAACCAAGCCAGAGCCCGAGGAACAAAACCACCCCTCGAGGTAAAGAAACAGGGTCCGAGGAAGAAAACCAGAGCCCGAGGAAGAAAACCAGAGCCTGAGGAACAAAACCAGAGCCCGAGGAACAAAACGAGAGTTCGAGGAAGAAAACGAGAGCCCGAGGAACAAAACCAGTGCCAAAGGAAGAAAACCAGAGCCCGAGGAAGAAATCCAGAGCCCGAGGAAGAAAACCAGAGCCCAAGGAAGAAAACCAGACCTCAAGGAAGAAAACCAGAACCCGAGGAACAAAACGAGAGTTCGAGGAAGAAAACGAGAGCCCGAGGAACAAAACCAGTGCCAAAGGAAGAAAACCAGAGCCCGAGGAAGAAAACCAGAGCCCGAGGAAGAAAACTAGAGCTCTTGGAACAAAACCAGGTGCCGAGGAAGAAAAGGAGAGCCCGAGGAACAAAAACAGAGCCCGAGGAACAAAACCAAAGCCCGAAGAACAATATCAGATCCCAAGGAACAAAAGGAAACCCCGAGGAAGAAAACCAGGGCCTGAGGAACAAAACTAGAGCTCGAGGAACAAACCCGGAGCCCGAGGAACACAATCAGAGACCAAGGAACAAAAACAGAGCCCGAGGAACAAAACTAGGGCCCGAAGAAGAAAAGGAGAGCTCGAGGAAGAAATCCAGAGCCCGAGCAACAAAACCAGAGCCTGAGGAAGAAAACCAGAGCCCGAGGAAGAAAACCAGAGCCCGAGGAAGAAAACCAGAGCCCGAGGAAGAAAACCAGAGCCCAAGGAAGAAAACCAGACCTCAAGGAACAAAACCAGAACCCAAGGAACAAAACGAGAGTCCGAGGAAGAAAACGAGAGCCCGAGGAACATAACCAGTGCCCAAGGAATAAAACCAGAGCTCGAGGAAGAAAACCAGAGCCCAAGGACAAAAAGGAAGGCCTGAAGAACAAAACGAGGGCCATAGGAAGAAAACCAGAGCCCGTGGAATAAAACCAGGGCCCGAGGAACCGAACCAGAAACCGAGGAACAAATCCAGAGCCCGAGGAACAAAACTAGCCCTCGAGGAAGAAAACCAGAGCCCGAGGAACAAAACCAGAGCCCGAGGAAAACAACCAGGGCCTGAGGAACCAAGCCAGAGCCCGAGGAACAAAACCACCCCTCGAGGTAAAGAAACAGGGTCCGAGGAAGAAAACCAGAGCCCGAGGAAGAAAACCAGAGCCTGAGGAACAAAACCAGAGCCCGAGGAAGAAAACCAGACCTCGATGAACAAAACCAGAGCCTGAGGAACAGAACCAGAGCCCGAGGAACACATCCAGAGCCCGAGGAAGAAAACCAGACCTCGATGAACAAAACCAGAGCCCGAGGAATAAAACCAGAGCTCAAGGAACAAAACCAGAACCCGAGGAACAAAACGAGAGTTCGAGGAAGAAAACGAGAGCCCGAGGAACAAAACCAGTGCCAAAGGAAGAAAACCAGAGCCCGAGGAAGAAATCCAGAGCCCGAGGAAGAAAACTAGAGCTCTTGGAACAAAACCAGGTACCGAGGAAGAAAAGGAGAGCCCGAGGAACAAAAACAGGGCCCGAGGAACAAAACCAAAGCCCGAAGAACAATATCAGAGCCCAAGGAACAAAAGGAAACCCCGAGGAAGAAAACCAGGGCCTGAGGAACAAAACTAGAGCTCGAGGAACAAACCCGGAGCCCGAGGAACACAACCAGAGCCCGAGGAACAAAAACAGAGCCCGAGGAACAAAACTAGGGCCCGAAGAAGTAAAGGAGAGCTGGAGGAAGAAATCCAGAGCCCGAGCAAAAAAACCAGAGCCCGAGGAAGAAAACCAGAGCCCGAGGAAGAAAACCAGAGCCCAAGGAAGAAAACCAGAGCCCAAGGAAGAAAACCAGACCTCAAGGAACAAAACCAGAACCCGAGGAACAAAACGAGAGTTCGAGGAAGAAAACGAGAGCCCGAGGAACAAAACCAGTGCCAAAGGAAGAAAACCAGAGCCCGAGGAAGAAAACTAGAGCTCTTGGAAAAAAACCAGATGCCGAGGAAGAAAACGAGAGCCCGAGGAACAAGTCCAGAGCCCGAGGAACAAAACCAAAGCCCGAAGAACAATATCAGAGCCCAAGGAACAAAAGGAAACCCCGAGGAAGAAAACCAGGGCCTGAGGAACAAAACTAGAGCTCGAGGAACAAACCCGGAGCCCGAGGAACACAACCAGAGCCCGAGGAACAAAACCAGAGCCCGAGGAAGAAAACGAGAGCTCTTGGAACAAAACCAGGTGCCGAGAAAGAAAAGGAGAGCCCGAGGAACAAAAACAGAGCCCGAGGAACAAAACCAAAGCCCGAAGAAGACAAGGAGAGCTCGAGGAAGAAATCCAGAGCCCGAGCAACAAAACCAGAGCCTGAGGAAGAAAACCAGAGCCCGAGGAAGAAAACCAGACCCCAAGGAAGAAAACCAGAGCCCAAGGAAGAAAACCAGAGCCCAAGGAAGAAAACCAGACCTCAAGGAACAAAACCAGAACCCGAGGAACAAAACGAGAGTTCGAGGAAGAAAACGAGAGCCCGAGGAACAAAACCAGTGCCAAAGGAATAAAACCAGAACCCGAGGAAGAAAACCAGAGCCCGAGGAAGAAAACTAGAGCTCTTGAAACAAAACCAGGTACCGAGGAAGAAAAGGAGAGCCCGAGGAACAAAAACAGAGCCCGAGGAACAAAACCAAAGCCCGAAGAACAATATCAGAGCCCAAGGAACAAAAGGAAACCCCGAGGAAGAAAACCAGGGCCTGAGGAACAAAACTAGAGCTCGAGGAACAAACCCGGAGCCCGAGGAACACAACCAGAGCCCGAGGAACAAAAACAGAGCCCGAGGAACAAAACTAGGGCCCGAAGAAGAAAAGGAGAGCTCGAGGAAGAAATCCAGAGCCCGAGCAACAAAACCAGAGCCTGAGGAAGAAAACCAGAGCCCGAGTAATAAAACCAGACCCCAAGGAAGAAAACCAGACCTCAAGGAACAAAACCAGAACCTGAGGAACAAAACGAGAGTCCGAGGAAGAAAACGAGAGCCCGAGGAACATAACCAGTGCCCAAGGAATAAAACCAGAGCTCGAGGAAGAAAAACAGAGCCCAAGGACAAAAAGGAAGGCCTGAAGAACAAAACGAGGGCCATAGGAAGAAAACCAGAGCCCGTGGAATAAAACCAGGGCCCGAGGAACCGAACCAGAAACCGAGGAACAAATCCAGAGCCCGAGGAACAAAACTAGCCCTCGAGGAAGAAAACCAGAGCCCGAGGAACAAAACCAGAGCCCGAGGAAAACAACCAGGGCCTGAGGAACCAAGCCAGAGCCCGAGGAACAAAACCACCCCTCAAGGTAAAGAAACAGGGTCCGAGGAAGAAAACCAGAGCCCGAGGAAGAAAACCAGAGCCTGAGGAACAAAACCAGAGCCCGAGGAAGAAAACCAGACCTCGATGAACAAAACCAGAGCCTGAGGAACAGAACCAGAGCCCGAGGAACACAACCAGAGCCCGAGGAAGAAAACCAGACCTCGATGAACAAAACCAGAGCCCGAGGAATAAAACCAGAGCTCAAGGAACAAAACCAGAACCCGAGGAACAAAACGAGAGTTCGAGGAAGCAAACGAGAGCCCGAGGAACAAAACCAGTGCCAAAGGAAGAAAACCAGAGCCCGAGGAAGAAAACCAGAGCCCGAGGAAGAAAACTAGAGCTCTTGGAAAAAAACCAGATGCCGAGGAAGAAAACGAGAGCCCGAGGAACAAAAACAGAGCCCGAGGAACAAAACCAAAGCCCGAAGAACAATATCAGAGCCCAAGGAACAAAAGGAAACCCCGAGGAAGAAAACCAGGGCCTGAGGAACAAAACTAGAGCTCGAGGAACAAACCCGGAGCCCGAGGAACACAACCAGAGCCCGAGGAACAAAAACAGAGCCCGAGGAACAAAACTAGGGCCCGAAGAAGAAAAGGAGAGCTCGAGGAAGAAATCCAGAGCCCGAGCAACAAAACCAGAGCCTGAGGAAGAAAACCAGAGCCCGAGGAAGAAAACCAGACCCCAAGGAAGAAAACCAGAGCCCAAGGAAGAAAACCAGAGCCCAAGGAAGAAAACCAGAGCTCAAGGAACAAAACCAGAACCCGAGGAACAAAACGAGAGTTCGAGGAAGAAAACGAGAGCCCGAGGAACAAAACCAGTGCCAAAGGAATAAAACCAGAACCCGAGGAAGAAAACCAGAGCCCGAGGAACAAAACTAGAGCTCTTGAAACAAAACCAGGTACCGAGGAAGAAAAGGAGAGCCCGAGGAACAAAAAAAGGGCCCGAGGAACAAAACCAAAGCCCGAAGAACAATATCAGAGCCCAAGGAACAAAAGGAAACCCCGAGGAAGAAAACCAGGGCCTGAGGAACAAAACTAGAGCTCGAGGAACAAACCCGGAGCCCGAGGAACACAACCAGAGCCCGAGGAACAAAAACAGAGCCCGAGGAACAAAACTAGGGCCCGAAGAAGACAAGGAGAGCTCGAGGAAGAAATCCAGAGCCCGAGCAACAAAACCAGAGCCTGAGGAAGAAAACCAGAGCCCGAGTAATAAAACCAGACCCCAAGGAAGAAAACCAGACCTCAAGGAACAAAACCAGAACCTGAGGAACAAAACGAGAGTCCGAGGAAGAAAACGAGAGCCCGAGGAACATAACCAGTGCCCAAGGAATAAAACCAGAGCTCGAGGAAGAAAAACAGAGCCCAAGGACAAAAAGGAAGGCCTGAAGAACAAAACGAGGGACATAGGAAGAAAACCAGTGCCCGTGGAATAAAACCAGGGCCCGAGGAACCGAACCAGAAACCGAGGAACAAATCCAGAGCCCGAGGAACAAAACTAGCCCTCGAGGAAGAAAACCAGAGCCCGAGGAACAAAACCAGAGCCCGAGGAAAACAACCAGGGCCTGAGGAACCAAGCCAGAGCCCGAGGAACAAAACCACCCCTCAAGGTAAAGAAACAGGGTCCGAGGAAGAAAACCAGAGCCCGAGGAAGAAAACCAGAGCCTGAGGAACAAAACCAGAGCCCGAGGAAGAAAACCAGACCTCGATGAACAAAACCAGAGCCTGAGGAACAGAACCAGAGCCCGAGGAACACAACCAGAGCCCGAGGAAGAAAACCAGACCTCGATGAACAAAACCAGAGCCCGAGGAATAAAACCAGAGCTCAAGGAACAAAACCAGAACCCGAGGAACAAAACGAGAGTTCGAGGAAGAAAACGAGAGCCCGAGGAACAAAACCAGTGCCAAAGGAAGAAAACCAGAGCCCGAGGAAGAAAACCAGAACCCGAGGAAGAAAACTAGAGCTCTTGGAACAAAACCAGGTGCCGAGAAAGAAAAGGAGAGCCCGAGGAACAAAAACAGAGCCCGAGGAACAAAACCAAAGCCCGAAGAACAATATCAGAGCCCAAGGAACAAAAGGAAACCCCGAGGAAGAAAACCAGGGCCTGAGGAACAAAACTAGAGCTCGAGGAACAAACCCGGAGCCCGAGGAACACAACCAGAGACCAAGGAACAAAAACAGAGCCCGAGGAACAAAACTAGGGCCCGAAGAAGAAAAGGAGAGCTCGAGGAAGAAATCCAGAGCCCGAGCAACAAAACCAGAGCCTGAGGAAGAAAACCAGAGCCCGAGGAAGAAAACCAGAGCCCGAGGAAGAAAACCAGAGCCCGAGGAAGAAAACCAGAGCCCAAGGAAGAAAACCATACCTCAAGGAACAAAACCAGAACCCGAGGAACAAAACGAGAGTCCGAGGAAGAAAACGAGAGCCCGAGGAACATAACCAGTGCCCAAGGAATAAAACCAGAGCTCGAGGAACAAAACCAGAGCCCAAGGACAAAAAGGAAGGCCTGAAGAACAAAACGAGGGCCATAGGAAGAAAACCAGAGCCCGTGGAATAAAACCAGGGCCCGAGGAACCGAACCAGAAACCGAGGAACAAATCCAGAGCCCGAGGAACAAAACTAGCCCTCGAGGAACAAAACCAGAGCCCGAGGAACAAAACCAGAGCCCGAGGAAAACAACCAGGGCCTGAGGAACCAAGCCAGAGCCCGAGGAACAAAACCACCCCTCAAGGTAAAGAAACAGGGTCCGAGGAAGAAAACCAGAGCCCGAGGAAGAAAACCAGAGCCTGAGGAACAAAACCAGAGCCCGAGGAAGAAAACCAGACCTCGATGAACAAAACCAGAGCCCGAGGAACAGAACCAGAGCCCGAGGAACACATCCAGAGCCCGAGGAAGAAAACCAGACCTCGATGAACAAAACCAGAGCCCGAGGAATAAAACCAGAGCTCAAGGAACAAAACCAGAACCCGAGGAACAAAACGAGAGTTCGAGGAAGAAAACGAGAGCCCGAGGAACAAAACCAGTGCCAAAGGAAGAAAACCAGAGCCCGAGGAAGAAATCCAGAGCCCGAGGAAGAAAACCAGAGCCCAAGGAAGAAAACCAGACCTCAAGGAACAAAACCAGAACCCGAGGAACAAAACGAGAGTTCGAGGAAGAAAACGAGAGCCCGAGGAACAAAACCAGTGTCAAAGGAAGAAAACCAGAGCCCGAGGAAGAAAACTAGAGCTCTTGAAACAAAACCAGGTACCGAGGAAGAAAAGGAGAGCCCGAGGAACAAGTCCAGAGCCCGAGGAACAAAACCAAAGCCCGAAGAACAATATCAGAGCCCAAGGAACAAAAGGAAACCCCGAGGAAGAAAACCAGGGCCTGAGGAACAAAACTAGAGCTCGAGGAACAAACCCGGAGCCCGAGGAACACAACCAGAGCCCGAGGAACAAAAACAGAGCCCGAGGAACAAAACTAGGGCCCGAAGAAGAAAAGGAGAGCTCGAGGAAGAAATCCAGAGCCCGAGCAACAAAACCAGAGCCTGAGGAAGAAAACCAGAGCCCGAGGAAGAAAACCAGAGCCCGAGGAAGAAAACCAGAGCCCAAGGAAGAAAACCAGAGCTCAAGGAACAAAACCAGAACCCGAGGAACAAAACCAGAGCCCGAGGAAGAAAACGAGAGCTCTTGGAACAAAACCAGGTGCCGAGAAAGAAAAGGAGAGCCCTAGGAACAAAAACAGAGCCCGAGGAACAAAACCAATGCCCGAAGAAGACAAGGCGAGCTCGAGGAAGAAATCCAGAGCCCGAGAAACAAAACCAGAGCCTGAGGAAGAAAACCAGAGCCCGAGGAAGAAAACCAGAGCCCGAGGAAGAAAACCAGAGCCCAAGGAAGAAAACCAGAGCCCAAGGAAGAAAACCAGAGCTCAAGGAACAAAACCAGAACCCGAGGAACAAAACGAGAGTTCGAGGAAGAAAACGAGAGCGCGAGGAACAAAACCAGTGCCAAAGGAATAAAACCAGAACCCGAGGAAGAAAACCAGAGCCCGAGGAACAAAACTAGAGCTCTTGAAACAAAACCAGGTACCGAGGAAGAAAAGGAGAGCCCGAGGAACAAAAACAGAGCCCGAGGAACAAAACCAAAGCCCGAAGAACAATATCAGAGCCCAAGGAACAAAAGGAAACCCCGAGGAAGAAAACCAGGGCCTGAGGAACAAAACTAGAGCTCGAGGAACAAACCCGGAGCCCGAGGAACACAACCAGAGCCCGAGGAACAAAAACAGAGCCCGAGGAACAAAACTAGGGCCCGAAGAAGAAAAGGAGAGCTCGAGGAAGAAATCCAGAGCCCGAGCAACAAAACCAGAGCCTGAGGAAGAAAACCAGAGCCCGAGTAATAAAACCAGACCCCAAGGAAGAAAACCAGACCTCAAGGAACAAAACCAGAACCTGAGGAACAAAACGAGAGTCCGAGGAAGAAAACGAGAGCCCGAGGAACATAACCAGTGCCCAAGGAATAAAACCAGAGCTCGAGGAACAAAACCAGAGCCCAAGGACAAAAAGGAAGGCCTGAAGAACAAAACGAGGGCCATAGGAAGAAAACCAGAGCCCGTGGAATAAAAGCAGGGCCCGAGGAACCGAACCAGAAACCGAGGAACAAATCCAGAGCCCGAGGAACAAAACTAGCCCTCGAGGAAGAAAACCAGAGCCCGAGGAACAAAACCAGAGCCCGAGGAAAACAACCAGGGCCTGAGGAACCAAGCCAGAGCCCGAGGAACAAAACCACCCCTCGAGGTAAAGAAACAGGGTCCGAGGAAGAAAACCAGAGCCCGAGGAAGAAAACCAGAGCCTGAGGAACAAAACCAGAGCCCGAGGAAGAAAACCAGACCTCGATGAACAAAACCAGAGCCTGAGGAACAGAACCAGAGCCCGAGGAACACAACCAGAGCCCGAGGAAGAAAACCAGAGCTCGATGAACAAAACCAGAACCCGAGGAACAAAACGAGAGTTCGAGGAAGCAAACGAGAGCCCGAGGAACAAAACCAGTGCCAAAGGAAGAAAACCAGAGCCCGAGGAAGAAAACCAGAGCCCAAGGAAGAAAACTAGAGCTCTTGGAACAAAACCAGGTGCCGAGAAAGAAAAGGAGAGCCCGAGGAACAAAAACAGAGCCCGAGGAACAAAACCAAAGCCCGAAGAACAATATCAGAGCCCAAGGAACAAAAGGAAACCCCGAGGAAGAAAACCAGGGCCTGAGGAACAAAACTAGAGCTCGAGGAACAAACCCGGAGCCCGAGGAACACAACCAGAGCCCGAGGAACACAACCAGAGCCCGAGGAACAAAACTACGGCCCGAAGAAGAAAAGGAGAGCTCGAGGAAGAAATCCAGAGCCCGAGCAACAAAACCAGAGCCTGAGGAAGAAAACCAGAGCCCGAGGAAGAAAACCAGAGCCCGAGGAAGAAAACCAGAGCCCAAGGAAGGAAACCAGACCTCAAGGAAGAAAACCAGAACCCGAGGAACAAAACGAGAGTTCGAGGAAGAAAACGAGAGCCCGAGGAACAAAACCAGTGCCAAAGGAAGAAAACCAGAGCCCGAGGAAGAAAACCAGAACCCGAGGAAGAAAACTAGAGCTCTTGGAACAAAACCAGGTGCCGAGGAAGAAAAGGAGAGCCCGAGGAACAAAAACAGAGCCCGAGGAACAAAACCAAAGCCCGAAGAACAATATCAGAGCCCAAGGAACAAAAGGAAACCCCGAGGAAGAAAACCAGGGCCTGAGGAACAAAACTAGAGCTCGAGGAACAAACCCGGAGCCCGAGGAACACAACCAGAGCCCGAGGAACAAAAACAGAGCCCGAGGAACAAAACTAGGGTCCGAAGAAGAAAAGGAGAGCTCGAGGAAGAAATCCAGAGCCCGAGCAACAAAACCAGAGCCTGAGGAAGAAAACCAGAGCCCGAGGAAGAAAACCAGAGCCCGAGGAAGAAAACCAGAGCCCAAGGAAGAAAACCAGACCTCAAGGAACAAAACCAGAACCCGAGGAACAAAACGAGAGTCCGAGGAAGAAAACGAGAGCCCGAGGAACATAACCAGTGCCCAAGGAATAAAACCAGAGCTCGAGGAACAAAACCAGAGCCCAAGGACAAAAAGGAAGGCCTGAAGAACAAAACGAGGGCCATAGGAAGAAAACCAGAGCCCGGGGAATAAAACCAGGGCCCGAGGAACCGAACCAGAAACCGAGGAACAAATCCAGAGCCCGAGGAACAAAACCAGAGCCCGAGGAAAACAACCAGGGCCTGAGGAACCAAGCCAGAGCCCGAGGAACAAAACCACCCCTCGAGGTAAAAAAAAAGGGTCCGAGGAAGAAAACTAGAGCCCGAGGAAGAAAACCAGAGCCTGAGGAACAAAACCAGAGCCCGAGGAAGAAAACCAGACCTCGATGAACAAAACCAGAGCCTGAGGAACAGAACCAGAGCCCGAGGAACATAACCAGAGCCCGAGGAAGAAAACCAGACCTCGATGAACAAAACCAGAGCCCGAGGAATAAAACCAGAGCTCAAGGAACAAAACCAGAACCCAAGGAACAAAACGAGAGTTCGAGGAAGAAAACGAGAGCCCGAGGAACAAAACCAGTGCCAAAGGAAGAAAACCAGAGCCCGAGGAAGAAAACGAGAGCCCGAGGAAGAAATCTAGAGCTCTTGAAACAAAACCAGGTGCCGAGGAAGAAAAGGAGAGACCGAGGAACAAAAACAGAGCCCGAGGAACAAAACCAAAGCCCGAAGAACAATATCAGAGCCCAAGGAACAAAAGGAAACCCCGAGGAAGAAAACCAGGGCCTGAGGAACAAAACTAGAGCTCGAGGAACAAACCCGGAGCCCGAGGAACACAACCAGAGCCCGAGGAACAAAAACAGAGCCCGAGGAACAAAAACAGAGCCCGAGGAACAAAACTAGGGCCCGAAGAAGAAAAGGAGAGCTCGAGGAAGAAATCCAGAGCCCGAGCAAAAAAACCAGAGCCCGAGGAAGAAAACCAGAGCCCGAGGAAGAAAACCAGAGCCCAAGGAAGAAAACCAGAGCCCAAGGAAGAAAACCAGACCTCAAGGAACAAAACCAGAACCCGAGGAACAAAACGAGAGTTCGAGGAAGAAAACGAGAGCCCGAGGAACAAAACCAGTGCCAAAGGAAGAAAACCAGAGCCCGAGGAAGAAAACTAGAGCTCTTGGAACAAAACCAGGTGCCGAGAAAGAAAAGGAGAGCCCGAGGAACAAAAACAGAGCCCGAGGAACAAAACCAAAGCCCGAAGAACAATATCAGAGCCCAAGGAACAAAAGGAAACCCCGAGGAAGAAAACCAGGGCCTGAGGAACAAAACTAGAGCTCGAGGAACAAACCCGGAGCCCGAGGAACACAACCAGAGCCCGAGGAACAAAAACAGAGCCCGAGGAACAAAACTAGGGCCCGAAGAAGAAAAGGAGAGCTCGAGGAAGAAATCCAGAGCCCGAGCAACAAAACTAGAGCCTGAGGAAGAAAACCAGAGCCCGAGGAAGAAAACCAGAGCCCGAGGAAGAAAACCAGAGCCCAAGGAAGAAAACCAGACCTCAAGGAACAAAACCAGAACCCGAGGAACAAAACGAGAGTTCGAGGAAGAAAACGAGAGCCCGAGGAACAAAACCAGTGCCAAAGGAAGAAAACCAGAGCCCGAGGAAGAAAACTAGAGCTCTTGGAACAAAACCAGGTGCCGAGGAAGAAAAGGAGAGCCCGAGGAACAAAAACAGAGCCCGAGGAACAAAACCAAAGCCCGAAGAACAATATCAGAGCCCAAGGAACAAAAGGAAACCCCGAGGAAGAAAACCAGGGCCTGAGGAACAAAACTAGAGCTCGAGGAACAAACCCGGAGCCCGAGGAACACAACCAGAGCCCGAGGAACAAAAACAGAGCCCGAGGAACACAACTAGGGCCCGAAGAAGAAAAGGAGAGCTCGAGGAAGAAATCCAGAGCCCGAGCAACAAAACCAGAGCCTGAGGAAGAAAACCAGAGCCCGAGGAAGAAAACCAGAGCCCGAGGAAGAAAACCAGAGCCCGAGGAAGAAAACCAGAGCCCAAGGAAGAAAACCAGACCTCAAGGAAGAAAACCAGAACCCGAGCAACAAAACGAGAGTCCGAGGAAGAAAACGAGAGCCCGAGGAACATAACCAGTGCCCAAGGAATAAAACCAGAGCTCGAGGAACAAAACCAGAGCCCAAGGACAAAAAGGAAGGCCTGAAGAACAAAACGAGGGCCATAGGAAGAAAACCAGAGCCCGTGGAATAAAACCAGGGCCCGAGGAACCGAACCAGAAACCGAGGAACAAATCCAGAGACGGAGGAACAAAACTAGCCCTCGAGGAACAAAACCAGAGCCCGAGGAACAAAACCAGAGCCCGAGGAAAACAACCAGGGCCTGAGGAACCAAGCCAGAGCCCGAGGAACAAAACCAGTGCCAAAGGAAGAAAACCAGAGCCCGAGGAAGAAAACTAGAGCTCTTGGAACAAAACCAGATGCCGAGGAAGAAAAGGAGAGCCCGAGGAACAAAAACAGAACCCGAGGAACAAAACCAAAGCCCGAAGAACAATATCAGAGCCCAAGGAACAAAAGGAAACCCCGAGGAAGAAAACCAGGGCCTGAGGAACAAAACTAGAGCTCGAGGAACAAACCCGGAGCCCGAGGAACACAACCAGAGCCCGAGGAACAAAAACAGAGCCCGAGGAACAAAACTAGGGCCCGAAGAAGAAAAGGAGAGCTCGAGGAAGAAATCCAGAGCCCGAGCAACAAAACTAGAGCCTGAGGAAGAAAACCAGAGCCCGAGGAAGAAAACCAGAGCCCGAGGAAGAAAACCAGAGCCCAAGGAAGAAAACCAGACCTCAAGGAACAAAACCAGAACCCGAGGAACAAAACGAGAGTTCGAGGAAGAAAACGAGAGCCCGAGGAACAAAACCAGTGCCAAAGGAAGAAAACCAGAGCCCGAGGAAGAAAACTAGAGCTCTTGGAACAAAACCAGGTGCCGAGGAAGAAAAGGAGAGCCCGAGGAACAAAAACAGAGCCCGAGGATCAAAACCAAAGCCCAAAGAACAATATCAGAGCCCAAGGAACAAAAGGAAACCCCGAGGAAGAAAACCAGGGCCTGAGGAACAAAACTAGAGCTCGAGGAACAAACCCGGAGCCCGAGGAACACAACCAGAGCCCGAGGAACAAAAACAGAGCCCGAGGAACACAACTAGGGCCCGAAGAAGAAAAGGAGAGCTCGAGGAAGAAATCCAGAGCCCGAGCAACAAAACCAGAGCCTGAGGAAGAAAACCAGAGCCCGAGGAAGAAAACCAGAGCCCGAGGAAGAAAACCAGAGCCCAAGGAAGAAAACCAGACCTCAAGGAAGAAAACCAGAACCCGAGGAACAAAACGAGAGTCCGAGGAAGAAAACGAGAGCCCGAGGAACATAACCAGTGCCCAAGGAATAAAACCAGAGCTCGAGGAACAAAACCAGAGCCCAAGGACAAAAAGGAAGGCCTGAAGAACAAAACGAGGGCCATAGGAAGAAAACCAGAGCCCGTGGAATAAAACCAGGGCCCGAGGAACCGAACCAGAAACCGAGGAACAAATCCAGAGACCGAGGAACAAAACTAGCCCTCGAGGAACAAAACCAGAGCCCGAGGAACAAAACCAGAGCCCGAGGAAAACAACCAGGGCCTGAGGAACCAAGCCAGAGCCCGAGGAACAAAACCAGTGCCAAAGGAAGAAAACCAGAGCCCGAGGAAGAAAACTAGAGCTCTTGGAACAAAACCAGATGCCGAGGAAGAAAAGGAGAGCCCGAGGAACAAAAACAGAGCCCGAGGAACAAAACCAAAGCCCGAAGAACAATATCAGAGCCCAAGGAACAAAAGGAAACCCCGAGGAAGAAAACCAGGGCCTGAGGAACAAAACTAGAGCTCGAGGAACAAACCCGGAGCCCGAGGAACACAACCAGAGCCCGAGGAACAAAAACAGAGCCTGAGGAAGAAAACCAGAGCCCGAGGAAGAAAACCAGAGCCCGAGGAAGAAAACCAGAGCCCAAGGAAGAAAACCAGAGCTCAAGGAACAAAACCAGAACCCGAGGAACAAAACGAGAGTTCGAGGAAGAAAACGAGAGCCCGAGGAACAAAACCAGTGCCAAAGGAAGAAAACCAGAGCCCGAGGAAGAAAACCAGAGCCCGAGGAAGAAAACTAGAGCTCTTGGAACAAAACCAGGTGCCGAGGAAGAAAAGGAGAGCCCGAGGAACAAAAACAGAGCCCGAGGACCAAAACCAAAGCCTGAAGAACAATATCAGAGCCCAAGGAACAAAAGGAAACCCCGAGGAAGAAAACCAGGGCCTGAGGAACAAAACTAGAGCTCGAGGAACAAACCCGGAGCCCGAGGAACACAACCAGAGCCCGAGGAACAAAAACAGAGCCCGAGGAACAAAAACAGAGCCCGAGGAACAAAACTAGGGCCCGAAAAAGAAAAGGAGAGCTCGAGGAAGAAATCCAGAGCCCGAGCAACAAAACCAGAGCCTGAGGAAGAAAACCAGAGCCCGAGGAAGAAAACCAGAGCCCGAGGAAGAAAACTAGAGCTCTTGGAACAAAACCAGGTGCCGAGAAAGAAAAGGAGAGCCCGAGGAACAAAAACAGAGCCCGAGGAACAAAACCAAAGCCCGAAGAACAATATCAGAGCCCAGGGAACAAAAGGAAACCCCGAGGAAGAAAACCAGGGCCTGAGGAACAAAACTAGAGCTCGAGGAACAAACCCGGAGCCCGAGGAACACAACCAGAGCCCGAGGAACACAACCAGAGCCCGAGGAACAAAAACAGAGCCCGAGGAACAAAACTAGGGCCCGAAGAAGACAAGGAGAGCTCGAGGAAGAAATCCAGAGCCCGAGCAACAAAACCAGAGCCTGAGGAAGAAAACCAGAGCCCGAGGAAGAAAACCAGAGCCCGAGGAAGAAAACCAGAGCCCAAGGAAGGAAACCAGACCTCAAGGAAGAAAACCAGAACCCGAGGAACAAAACGAGAGTTCGAGGAAGAAAACGAGAGCCCGAGGAACAAAACCAGTGCCAAAGGAAGAAAACCAGAGCCCGAGGAAGAAAACCAGAACCCGAGGAAGAAAACTAGAGCTCTTGGAACAAAACCAGGTGCCGAGGAAGAAAAGGAGAGCCCGAGGAACAAAAACAGAGCCCGAGGAACAAAACCAAAGCCCGAAGAACAATATCAGAGCCCAAGGAACAAAAGGAAACCCCGAGGAAGAAAACCAGGGCCTGAGGAACAAAACTAGAGCTCGAGGAACAAACCCGGAGCCCGAGGAACACAACCAGAGCCCGAGGAACAAAAACAGAGCCCGAGGAACAAAACTAGGGTCCGAAGAAGAAAAGGAGAGCTCGAGGAAGAAATCCAGAGCCCGAGCAACAAAACCAGAGCCTGAGGAAGAAAACCAGAGCCCGAGGAAGAAAACCAGAGCCCGAGGAAGAAAACCAGAGCCCAAGGAAGAAAACCAGACCTCAAGGAACAAAACCAGAACCCGAGGAACAAAACGAGAGTCCGAGGAAGAAAACGAGAGCCCGAGGAACATAACCAGTGCCCAAGGAATAAAACCAGAGCTCGAGGAACAAAACCAGAGCCCAAGGACAAAAAGGAAGGCCTGAAGAACAAAACGAGGGCCATAGGAAGAAAACCAGAGCCCGGGGAATAAAACCAGGGCCCGAGGAACCGAACCAGAAACCGAGGAACAAATCCAGAGCCCGAGGAACAAAACCAGAGCCCGAGGAAAACAACCAGGGCCTGAGGAACCAAGCCAGAGCCCGAGGAACAAAACCACCCCTCGAGGTAAAAAAAAAGGGTCCGAGGAAGAAAACTAGAGCCCGAGGAAGAAAACCAGAGCCTGAGGAACAAAACCAGAGCCCGAGGAAGAAAACCAGACCTCGATGAACAAAACCAGAGCCTGAGGAACAGAACCAGAGCCCGAGGAACATAACCAGAGCCCGAGGAAGAAAACCAGACCTCGATGAACAAAACCAGAGCCCGAGGAATAAAACCAGAGCTCAAGGAACAAAACCAGAACCCGAGGAACAAAACGAGAGTTCGAGGAAGAAAACGAGAGCCCGAGGAACAAAACCAGTGCCAAAGGAAGAAAACCAGAGCCCGAGGAAGAAAACGAGAGCCTGAGGAAGAAATCTAGAGCTCTTGAAACAAAACCAGGTGCCGAGGAAGAAAAGGAGAGACCGAGGAACAAAAACAGAGCCCGAGGAACAAAACCAAAGCCCGAAGAACAATATCAGAGCCCAAGGAACAAAAGGAAACCCCGAGGAAGAAAACCAGGGCCTGAGGAACAAAACTAGAGCTCGAGGAACAAACCCGGAGCCCGAGGAACACAACCAGAGCCCGAGGAACAAAAACAGAGCCCGAGGAACAAAAACAGAGCCCGAGGAACAAAACTAGGGCCCGAAGAAGAAAAGGAGAGCTCGAGGAAGAAATCCAGAGCCCGAGCAAAAAAACCAGAGCCCGAGGAAGAAAACCAGAGCCCGAGGAAGAAAACCAGAGCCCAAGGAAGAAAACCAGAGCCCAAGGAAGAAAACCAGACCTCAAGGAACAAAACCAGAACCCGAGGAACAAAACGAGAGTTCGAGGAAGAAAACGAGAGCCCGAGGAACAAAACCAGTGCCAAAGGAAGAAAACCAGAGCCCGAGGAAGAAAACTAGAGCTCTTGGAACAAAACCAGGTGCCGAGAAAGAAAAGGAGAGCCCGAGGAACAAAAACAGAGCCCGAGGAACAAAACCAAAGCCCGAAGAACAATATCAGAGCCCAAGGAACAAAAGGAAACCCCGAGGAAGAAAACCAGGGCCTGAGGAACAAAACTAGAGCTCGAGGAACAAACCCGGAGCCCGAGGAACACAACCAGAGCCCGAGGAACAAAAACAGAGCCCGAGGAACAAAACTAGGGCCCGAAGAAGAAAAGGAGAGCTCGAGGAAGAAATCCAGAGCCCGAGCAACAAAACTAGAGCCTGAGGAAGAAAACCAGAGCCCGAGGAAGAAAACCAGAGCCCGAGGAAGAAAACCAGAGCCCAAGGAAGAAAACCAGACCTCAAGGAACAAAACCAGAACCCGAGGAACAAAACGAGAGTTCGAGGAAGAAAACGAGAGCCCGAGGAACAAAACCAGTGCCAAAGGAAGAAAACCAGAGCCCGAGGAAGAAAACTAGAGCTCTTGGAACAAAACCAGGTGCCGAGGAAGAAAAGGAGAGCCCGAGGAACAAAAACAGAGCCCGAGGAACAAAACCAAAGCCCGAAGAACAATATCAGAGCCCAAGGAACAAAAGGAAACCCCGAGGAAGAAAACCAGGGCCTGAGGAACAAAACTAGAGCTCGAGGAACAAACCCGGAGCCCGAGGAACACAACCAGAGCCCGAGGAACAAAAACAGAGCCCGAGGAACACAACTAGGGCCCGAAGAAGAAAAGGAGAGCTCGAGGAAGAAATCCAGAGCCCGAGCAACAAAACCAGAGCCTGAGGAAGAAAACCAGAGCCCGAGGAAGAAAACCAGAGCCCGAGGAAGAAAACCAGAGCCCGAGGAAGAAAACCAGAGCCCAAGGAAGAAAACCAGACCTCAAGGAAGAAAACCAGAACCCGAGCAACAAAACGAGAGTCCGAGGAAGAAAACGAGAGCCCGAGGAACATAACCAGTGCCCAAGGAATAAAACCAGAGCTCGAGGAACAAAACCAGAGCCCAAGGACAAAAAGGAAGGCCTGAAGAACAAAACGAGGGCCATAGGAAGAAAACCAGAGCCCGTGGAATAAAACCAGGGCCCGAGGAACCGAACCAGAAACCGAGGAACAAATCCAGAGACGGAGGAACAAAACTAGCCCTCGAGGAACAAAACCAGAGCCCGAGGAACAAAACCAGAGCCCGAGGAAAACAACCAGGGCCTGAGGAACCAAGCCAGAGCCCGAGGAACAAAACCAGTGCCAAAGGAAGAAAACCAGAGCCCGAGGAAGAAAACTAGAGCTCTTGGAACAAAACCAGGTGCCGAGAAAGAAAAGGAGAGCCCGAGGAACAAAAACAGAACCCGAGGAACAAAACCAAAGCCCGAAGAACAATATCAGAGCCCAAGGAACAAAAGGAAACCCCGAGGAAGAAAACCAGGGCCTGAGGAACAAAACTAGAGCTCGAGGAACAAACCCGGAGCCCGAGGAACACAACCAGAGCCCGAGGAACAAAAACAGAGCCCGAGGAACAAAACTAGGGCCCGAAGAAGAAAAGGAGAGCTCGAGGAAGAAATCCAGAGCCCGAGCAACAAAACTAGAGCCTGAGGAAGAAAACCAGAGCCCGAGGAAGAAAACCAGAGCCCGAGGAAGAAAACCAGAGCCCAAGGAAGAAAACCAGACCTCAAGGAACAAAACCAGAACCCGAGGAACAAAACGAGAGTTCGAGGAAGAAAACGAGAGCCCGAGGAACAAAACCAGTGCCAAAGGAAGAAAACCAGAGCCCGAGGAAGAAAACTAGAGCTCTTGGAACAAAACCAGGTGCCGAGGAAGAAAAGGAGAGCCCGAGGAACAAAAACAGAGCCCGAGGATCAAAACCAAAGCCCGAAGAACAATATCAGAGCCCAAGGAACAAAAGGAAACCCCGAGGAAGAAAACCAGGGCCTGAGGAACAAAACTAGAGCTCGAGGAACAAACCCGGAGCCCGAGGAACACAACCAGAGCCCGAGGAACAAAAACAGAGCCCGAGGAACACAACTAGGGCCCGAAGAAGAAAAGGAGAGCTCGAGGAAGAAATCCAGAGCCCGAGCAACAAAACCAGAGCCTGAGGAAGAAAACCAGAGCCCGAGGAAGAAAACCAGAGCCCGAGGAAGAAAACCAGAGCCCGAGGAAGAAAACCAGAGCCCAAGGAAGAAAACCAGACCTCAAGGAAGAAAACCAGAACCCGAGCAACAAAACGAGAGTCCGAGGAAGAAAACGAGAGCCCGAGGAACATAACCAGTGCCCAAGGAATAAAACCAGAGCTCGAGGAACAAAACCAGAGCCCAAGGACAAAAAGGAAGGCCTGAAGAACAAAACGAGGGCCATAGGAAGAAAACCAGAGCCCGTGGAATAAAACCAGGGCCCGAGGAACCGAACCAGAAACCGAGGAACAAATCCAGAGACGGAGGAACAAAACTAGCCCTCGAGGAACAAAACCAGAGCCCGAGGAACAAAACCAGAGCCCGAGGAAAACAACCAGGGCCTGAGGAACCAAGCCAGAGCCCGAGGAACAAAACCAGTGCCAAAGGAAGAAAACCAGAGCCCGAGGAAGAAAACTAGAGCTCTTGGAACAAAACCAGATGCCGAGGAAGAAAAGGAGAGCCCGAGGAACAAAAACAGAACCCGAGGAACAAAACCAAAGCCCGAAGAACAATATCAGAGCCCAAGGAACAAAAGGAAACCCCGAGGAAGAAAACCAGGGCCTGAGGAACAAAACTAGAGCTCGAGGAACAAACCCGGAGCCCGAGGAACACAACCAGAGCCCGAGGAACAAAAACAGAGCCCGAGGAACAAAACTAGGGCCCGAAGAAGAAAAGGAGAGCTCGAGGAAGAAATCCAGAGCCCGAGCAACAAAACTAGAGCCTGAGGAAGAAAACCAGAGCCCGAGGAAGAAAACCAGAGCCCGAGGAAGAAAACCAGAGCCCAAGGAAGAAAACCAGACCTCAAGGAACAAAACCAGAACCCGAGGAACAAAACGAGAGTTCGAGGAAGAAAACGAGAGCCCGAGGAACAAAACCAGTGCCAAAGGAAGAAAACCAGAGCCCGAGGAAGAAAACTAGAGCTCTTGGAACAAAACCAGGTGCCGAGGAAGAAAAGGAGAGCCCGAGGAACAAAAACAGAGCCCGAGGATCAAAACCAAAGCCCGAAGAACAATATCAGAGCCCAAGGAACAAAAGGAAACCCCGAGGAAGAAAACCAGGGCCTGAGGAACAAAACTAGAGCTCGAGGAACAAACCCGGAGCCCGAGGAACACAACCAGAGCCCGAGGAACAAAAACAGAGCCCGAGGAACACAACTAGGGCCCGAAGAAGAAAAGGAGAGCTCGAGGAAGAAATCCAGAGCCCGAGCAACAAAACCAGAGCCTGAGGAAGAAAACCAGAGCCCGAGGAAGAAAACCAGAGCCCGAGGAAGAAAACCAGAGCCCGAGGAAGAAAACCAGAGCCCAAGGAAGAAAACCAGACCTCAAGGAAGAAAACCAGAACCCGAGGAACAAAACGAGAGTCCGAGGAAGAAAACGAGAGCCCGAGGAACATAACCAGTGCCCAAGGAATAAAACCAGAGCTCGAGGAACAAAACCAGAGCCCAAGGACAAAAAGGAAGGCCTGAAGAACAAAACGAGGGCCATAGGAAGAAAACCAGAGCCCGTGGAATAAAACCAGGGCCCGAGGAACCGAACCAGAAACCGAGGAACAAATCCAGAGACCGAGGAACAAAACTAGCCCTCGAGGAACAAAACCAGAGCCCGAGGAACAAAACCAGAGCCCGAGGAAAACAACCAGGGCCTGAGGAACCAAGCCAGAGCCCGAGGAACAAAACCAGTGCCAAAGGAAGAAAACCAGAGCCCGAGGAAGAAAACTAGAGCTCTTGGAACAAAACCAGATGCCGAGGAAGAAAAGGAGAGCCCGAGGAACAAAAACAGAGCCCGAGGAACAAAACCAAAGCCCGAAGAACAATATCAGAGCCCAAGGAACAAAAGGAAACCCCGAGGAAGAAAACCAGGGCCTGAGGAACAAAACTAGAGCTCGAGGAACAAACCCGGAGCCCGAGGAACACAACCAGAGCCCGAGGAACAAAAACAGAGCCTGAGGAAGAAAACCAGAGCCCGAGGAAGAAAACCAGAGCCCGAGGAAGAAAACCAGAGCCCAAGGAAGAAAACCAGAGCTCAAGGAACAAAACCAGAACCCGAGGAACAAAACGAGAGTTCGAGGAAGAAAACGAGAGCCCGAGGAACAAAACCAGTGCCAAAGGAAGAAAACCAGAGCCCGAGGAAGAAAACCAGAGCCCGAGGAAGAAAACTAGAGCTCTTGGAACAAAACCAGGTGCCGAGGAAGAAAAGGAGAGCCCGAGGAACAAAAACAGAGCCCGAGGACCAAAACCAAAGCCTGAAGAACAATATCAGAGGCCAAGGAACAAAAGGAAACCCCGAGGAAGAAAACCAGGGCCTGAGGAACAAAACTAGAGCTCGAGGAACAAACCCGGAGCCCGAGGAACACAACCAGAGCCCGAGGAACAAAAACAGAGCCCGAGGAACAAAAACAGAGCCCGAGGAACAAAACTAGGGCCCGAAAAAGAAAAGGAGAGCTCGAGGAAGAAATCCAGAGCCCGAGCAACAAAACCAGAGCCTGAGGAAGAAAACCAGAGCCCGAGGAAGAAAACCAGAGCCCGAGGAAGAAAACTAGAGCTCTTGGAACAAAACCAGGTGCCGAGAAAGAAAAGGAGAGCCCGAGGAACAAAAACAGAGCCCGAGGAACAAAACCAAAGCCCGAAGAACAATATCAGAGCCCAGGGAACAAAAGGAAACCCCGAGGAAGAAAACCAGGGCCTGAGGAACAAAACTAGAGCTCGAGGAACAAACCCGGAGCCCGAGGAACACAACCAGAGCCCGAGGAACACAACCAGAGCCCGAGGAACAAAAACAGAGCCCGAGGAACAAAACTAGGGCCCGAAGAAGACAAGGAGAGCTCGAGGAAGAAATCCAGAGCCCGAGCAACAAAACCAGAGCCTGAGGAAGAAAACCAGAGCCCGAGGAAGAAAACCAGACCCCAAGGAAGAAAACCAGAGCCCAAGGAAGAAAACCAGAGCCCAAGGAAGAAAACCAGACCTCAAGGAACAAAACCAGAACCCGAGGAACAAAACGAGAGTTCGAGGAAGAAAACGAGAGCCCGAGGAACAAAACCAGTGCCAAAGGAATAAAACCAGAACCCGAGGAAGAAAACCAGAGCCCGAGGAACAAAACTAGAGCTCTTGAAACAAAACCAGGTACCGAGGAAGAAAAGGAGAGCCCGAGGAACAAAAACAGAGCCCGAGGAACAAAACCAAAGCCCGAAGAACAATATCAGAGCCCAAGGAACAAAAGGAAACCCCGAGGAAGAAAACCAGGGCCTGAGGAACAAAACTAGAGCTCGAGGAACAAACCCGGAGCCCGAGGAACACAACCAGAGCCCGAGGAACAAAAACAGAGCCCGAGGAACAAAACTAGGGCCCGAAGAAGAAAAGGAGAGCTCGAGGAAGAAATCCAGAGCCCGAGCAACAAAACCAGAGCCTGAGGAAGAAAACCAGAGCCCGAGTAATAAAACCAGACCCCAAGGAAGAAAACCAGACCTCAAGGAACAAAACCAGAACCTGAGGAACAAAACGAGAGTCCGAGGAAGAAAACGAGAGCCCGAGGAACATAACCAGTGCCCAAGGAATAAAACCAGAGCTCGAGGAACAAAACCAGAGCCCAAGGACAAAAAGGAAGGCCTGAAGAACAAAACGAGGGCCATAGGAAGAAAACCAGAGCCCGTGGAATAAAACCAGGGCCCGAGGAACCGAACCAGAAACCGAGGAACAAATCCAGAGCCCGAGGAACAAAACTAGCCCTCGAGGAAGAAAACCAGAGCCCGAGGAACAAAACCAGAGCCCGAGGAAAACAACCAGGGCCTGAGGAACCAAGCCAGAGCCCGAGGAACAAAACCACCCCTCAAGGTAAAGAAACAGGGTCCGAGGAAGAAAACCAGAGCCCGAGGAAGAAAACCAGAGCCTGAGGAACAAAACCAGAGCCCGAGGAAGAAAACCAGACCTCGATGAACAAAACCAGAGCCTGAGGAACAGAACCAGAGCCCGAGGAACACAACCAGAGCCCGAGGAAGAAAACCAGAGCTCGATGAACAAAACCAGAGCCCGAGGAATAAAACCAGAGCTCAAGGAACAAAACCAGAACCCGAGGAACAAAACGAGAGTTCGAGGAAGCAAACGAGAGCCCGAGGAACAAAACCAGTGCCAAAGGAAGAAAACCAGAGCCCGAGGAAGAAAACTAGAGCTCTTGGAACAAAACCAGGTGCCGAGAAAGAAAAGGAGACCCGAGGAACAAAAACAGAGCCAGAGGACCAAAACCAAAGCCCGAAGAACAATATCAGAGCCCAAGGAACAAAAGGAAACCCCGAGGAAGAAAACCAGGGCCTGAGGAACAAAACTAGAGCTCGAGGAACAAACCCGGAGCCCGAGGAACACAACCAGAGCCCGAGGAACACAACCAGAGCCCGAGGAACAAAAACAGAGCCCGAGGAACAAAACTAGGGCCCGAAGAAGAAAAGGAGAGCTCGAGGAAGAAATCCAGAGCCCGAGCAACAAACCCAGAGCCTGAGGAAGAAAACCAGAGCCCAAGGAAGAAAACCAGACCTCAAGGAAGAAAACCAGAACCCGAGGAACAAAACGAGAGTTCGAGGAAGAAAACGAGAGCCCGAGGAACAAAACCAGTGCCAAAGGAATAAAACCAGAACCCGAGGAAGAAAACCAGAGCCCGAGGAACAAAACTAGAGCTCTTGAAACAAAACCAGGTACCGAGGAAGAAAAGGAGAGCCCGAGGAACAAAAACAGAGCCCGAGGAACAAAACCAAAGCCCGAAGAACAATATCAGAGCCCAAGGAACAAAAGGAAACCCCGAGGAAGAAAACCAGGGCCTGAGGAACAAAACTAGAGCTCGAGGAACAAACCCGGAGCCCGAGGAACACAACCAGAGCCCGAGGAACAAAAACAGAGCCCGAGGAACAAAACTAGGGCCCGAAGAAGAAAAGGAGAGCTCGAGGAAGAAATCCAGAGCCCGAGCAACAAAACCAGAGCCTGAGGAAGAAAACCAGAGCCCGAGTAATAAAACCAGACCCCAAGGAAGAAAACCAGACCTCAAGGAACAAAACCAGAACCTGAGGAACAAAACGAGAGTCCGAGGAAGAAAACGAGAGCCCGAGGAACATAACCAGTGCCCAAGGAATAAAACCAGAGCTCGAGGAACAAAACCAGAGCCCAAGGACAAAAAGGAAGGCCTGAAGAACAAAACGAGGGCCATAGGAAGAAAACCAGAGCCCGTGGAATAAAACCAGGGCCCGAGGAACCGAACCAGAAACCGAGGAACAAATCCAGAGCCCGAGGAACAAAACTAGCCCTCGAGGAATAAAACCAGAGCCCGAGGAACAAAACCAGAGCCCGAGGAAAACAACCAGGGCCTGAGGAACCAAGCCAGAGCCCGAGGAACAAAACCACCCCTCAAGGTAAAGAAACAGGGTCCGAGGAAGAAAACCAGAGCCCGAGGAAGAAAACCAGAGCCTGAGGAACAAAACCAGAGCCCGAGGAAGAAAACCAGACCTCGATGAACAAAACCAGAGCCTGAGGAACAGAACCAGAGCCCGAGGAACACAACCAGAGCCCGAGGAAGAAAACCAGACCTCGATGAACAAAACCAGAGCCCGAGGAATAAAACCAGAGCTCAAGGAACAAAACCAGAACCCGAGGAACAAAACGAGAGTTCGAGGAAGCAAACGAGAGCCCGAGGAACAAAACCAGTGCCAAAGGAAGAAAACCAGAGCCCGAGGAAGAAAACTAGAGCTCTTGGAACAAAACCAGGTGCCGAGAAAGAAAAGGAGAGCCCGAGGAACAAAAACAGAGCCCGAGGACCAAAACCAAAGCCCGAAGAACAATATCAGAGCCCAAGGAACAAAAGGAAACCCCGAGGAAGAAAACCAGGGCCTGAGGAACAAAACTAGAGCTCGAGGAACAAACCCGGAGCCCGAGGAACACAACCCGAGCCCGAGGAACAGAACCAGAGCCCGAGGAACAAAAACAGAGCCCGAGGAACAAAACTAGGGCCCGAAGAAGAAAAGGAGAGCTCGAGGAAGAAATCCAGAGCCCGAGCAACAAACCCAGAGCCTGAGGAAGAAAACCAGAGCCCAAGGAAGAAAACCAGACCTCAAGGAAGAAAACCAGAACCCGAGGAACAAAACGAGAGTTCGAGGAAGAAAACGAGAGCCCGAGGAACAAAACCAGTGCCAAAGGAATAAAACCAGAACCCGAGGAAGAAAACCAGAGCCCGAGGAACAAAACTAGAGCTCTTGAAACAAAACCAGGTACCGAGGAAGAAAAGGAGAGCCCGAGGAACAAAAACAGAGCCCGAGGAACAAAACCAAAGCCCGAAGAACAATATCAGAGCCCAAGGAACAAAAGGAAACCCCGAGGAAGAAAACCAGGGCCTGAGGAACAAAACTAGAGCTCGAGGAACAAACCCGGAGCCCGAGGAACACAACCAGAGCCCGAGGAACAAAAACAGAGCCCGAGGAACAAAACTAGGGCCCGAAGAAGAAAAGGAGAGCTCGAGGAAGAAATCCAGAGCCCGAGCAACAAAACCAGAGCCTGAGGAAGAAAACCAGAGCCCGAGTAATAAAACCAGACCCCAAGGAAGAAAACCAGACCTCAAGGAACAAAACCAGAACCCGAGGAACAAAACGAGAGTCCGAGGAAGAAAACGAGAGCCCGAGGAACATAACCAGTGCCCAAGGAATAAAACCAGAGCTCGAGGAACAAAACCAGAGCCCAAGGACAAAAAGGAAGGCCTGAAGAACAAAACGAGGGCCATAGGAAGAAAACCAGAGCCCGTGGAATAAAAGCAGGGCCCGAGGAACCGAACCAGAAACCGAGGAACAAATCCAGAGCCCGAGGAACAAAACTAGCCCTCGAGGAATAAAACCAGAGCCCGAGGAACAAAACCAGAGCCCGAGGAAAACAACCAGGGCCTGAGGAACCAAGCCAGAGCCCGAGGAACAAAACCACCCCTCAAGGTAAAGAAACAGGGTCCGAGGAAGAAAACCAGAGCCCGAGGAAGAAAACCAGAGCCTGAGGAACAAAACCAGAGCCCGAGGAAGAAAACCAGACCTCGATGAACAAAACCAGAGCCTGAGGAACAGAACCAGAGCCCGAGGAACACAACCAGAGCCCGAGGAAGAAAACCAGAGCTCGATGAACAAAACCAGAGCCCGAGGAATAAAACCAGAGCTCAAGGAACAAAACCAGAACCCGAGGAACAAAACGAGAGTTCGAGGAAGCAAACGAGAGCCCGAGGAACAAAACCAGTGCCAAAGGAAGAAAACCAGAGCCCGAGGAAGAAAACTAGAGCTCTTGGAACAAAACCAGGTGCCGAGAAAGAAAAGGAGAGCCCGAGGAACAAAAACAGAGCCCGAGGACCAAAACCAAAGCCCGAAGAACAATATCAGAGCCCAAGGAACAAAAGGAAACCCCGAGGAAGAAAACCAGGGCCTGAGGAACAAAACTAGAGCTCGAGGAACAAACCCGGAGCCCGAGGAACACAACCCGAGCCCGAGGAACACAACCAGAGCCCGAGGAACAAAAACAGAGCCCGAGGAACAAAACTAGGGCCCGAAGAAGAAAAGGAGAGCTCGAGGAAGAAATCCAGAGCCCGAGCAACAAACCCAGAGCCTGAGGAAGAAAACCAGAGCCCAAGGAAGAAAACCAGACCTCAAGGAAGAAAACCAGAACCCGAGGAACAAAACGAGAGTTCGAGGAAGAAAACGAGAGCCCGAGGAACAAAACCAGTGCCAAAGGAATAAAACCAGAACCCGAGGAAGAAAACCAGAGCCCGAGGAACAAAACTAGAGCTCTTGAAACAAAACCAGGTACCGAGGAAGAAAAGGAGAGCCCGAGGAACAAAAACAGAGCCCGAGGAACAAAACCAAAGCCCGAAGAACAATATCAGAGCCCAAGGAACAAAAGGAAACCCCGAGGAAGAAAACCAGGGCCTGAGGAACAAAACTAGAGCTCGAGGAACAAACCCGGAGCCCGAGGAACACAACCAGAGCCCGAGGAACAAAAACAGAGCCCGAGGAACAAAACTAGGGCCCGAAGAAGAAAAGGAGAGCTCGAGGAAGAAATCCAGAGCCCGAGCAACAAAACCAGAGCCTGAGGAAGAAAACCAGAGCCCGAGTAATAAAACCAGACCCCAAGGAAGAAAACCAGACCTCAAGGAACAAAACCAGAACCCGAGGAACAAAACGAGAGTCCGAGGAAGAAAACGAGAGCCCGAGGAACATAACCAGTGCCCAAGGAATAAAACCAGAGCTCGAGGAACAAAACCAGAGCCCAAGGACAAAAAGGAAGGCCTGAAGAACAAAACGAGGGCCATAGGAAGAAAACCAGAGCCCGTGGAATAAAAGCAGGGCCCGAGGAACCGAACCAGAAACCGAGGAACAAATCCAGAGACCGAGGAACAAAACTAGCCCTCGAGGAAGAAAACCAGAGCCCGAGGAACAAAACCAGAGCCCGAGGAAAACAACCAGGGCCTGAGGAACCAAGCCAGAGCCCGAGGAACAAAACCACCCCTCGAGGTAAAGAAACAGGGTCCGAGGAAGAAAACCAGAGCCCGAGGAAGAAAACCAGAGCCTGAGGAACAAAACCAGAGCCCGAGGAAGAAAACCAGACCTCGATGAACAAAACCAGAGCCTGAGGAACAGAACCAGAGCCCGAGGAACACAACCAGAGCCCGAGGAAGAAAACCAGAGCTCGATGAACAAAACCAGAGCCCGAGGAATAAAACCAGAGCTCAAGGAACAAAACCAGAACCCGAGGAACAAAACGAGAGTTCGAGGAAGCAAACGAGAGCCCGAGGAACAAAACCAGTGCCAAAGGAAGAAAACCAGAGCCCGAGGAACAAAACTAGAGCTCTTGGAACAAAACCAGGTGCCGAGAAAGAAAAGGAGAGCCCGAGGAACAAAAACAGAGCCCGAGGACCAAAACCAAAGCCCGAAGAACAATATCAGAGCCCAAGGAACAAAAGGAAACCCCGAGGAAGAAAACCAGGGCCTGAGGAACAAAACTAGAGCTCGAGGAACAAACCCGGAGCCCGAGGAACACAACCAGAGCCCGAGGAACACAACCAGAGCCCGAGGAACAAAAACAGAGCCCGAGGAACAAAACTAGGGCCCGAAGAAGAAAAGGAGAGCTCGAGGAAGAAATCCAGAGCCCGAGCAACAAACCCAGAGCCTGAGGAAGAAAACCAGAGCCCAAGGAAGAAAACCAGACCTCAAGGAAGAAAACCAGAACCCGAGGAAGAAAACGAGAGTTCGAGGAAGAAAACGAGAGCCCGAGGAACAAAACCAGTGCCAAAGGAAGAAAACCAGAGCCCGAGGAAGAAAACCAGAACCCGAGGAAGAAAACTAGAGCTCTTGGAACAAAACCAGGTGCCGAGGAAGAAAAGGAGAGCCCGAGGAACACAACCAGAGCCCGAGGAACAAAACCAAAGCCCGAAGAACAATATCAGAGCCCAAGGAACAAAAGGAAACCCCGAGGAAGAAAACCAGGGCCTGAGGAACAAAACTAGAGCTCGAGGAACAAACCCGGAGCCCGAGGAACACAACCAGAGCCCGAGGAACAAAAACAGAGCCCGAGGAACAAAACTAGGGCCCGAAGAAGAAAAGGAGAGCTCGAGGAAGAAATCCAGAGCCCGAGCAACAAAACCAGAGCCTGAGGACGAAAACCACAGCCCGAGGAAGAAAACCAGAGCCCGAGGAAGAAAACCAGAGCCCGAGGAAGAAAACCAGAGCCCAAGGAAGAAAACCAGACCTCAAGGAACAAAACCAGAACCCGAGGACCAAAACGAGAGTCCGAGGAAGAAAACGAGAGCCCGAGGAACATAACCAGTGCCCAAGGAAAAAAACCAGAGCTCGAGGAACAAAACCAGAGCCCAAGGACAAAAAGGAAGGCCTGAAGAACAAAACGAGGGCCATAGGAAGAAAACCAGAGCCCGTGGAATAAAACCAGGGCCCGAGGAACCGAACCAGAAACCGAGGAACAAATCCAGAGACCGAGGAACAAAACTAGCCCTCGAGGAAGAAAACCAGAGCCCGAGGAACAAAACCAGAGCCCGAGGAAAACAACCAGGGCCTGAGGAACCAAGCCAGAGCCCGAGGAACAAAACCACCCCTCGAGGTAAAGAAACAGGGTCCGAGGAAGAAAACCAGAGCCCGAGGAAGAAAACCAGAGCCTGAGGAACAAAACCAGAGCCCGAGGAAGAAAACCAGACCTCGATGAACAAAACCAGAGCCTGAGGAACAGAACCAGAGCCCGAGGAACACAACCAGAGCCCGAGGAAGAAAACCAGAGCTCGATGAACAAAACCAGAGCCCGAGGAATAAAACCAGAGCTCAAGGAACAAAACCAGAACCCGAGGAACAAAACGAGAGTTCGAGGAAGAAAACGAGAGCCCGAGGAACAAAACCAGTGCCAAAGGAAGAAAACCAGAGCCCGAGGAAGAAAACTAGAGCTCTTGAAACAAAACCAGGTGCCGAGGAAGAAAAGGAGAGCCCGAGGAACAAAAACAGAGCCCGAGGAACAAAACCAAAGCCCGAAGAACAATATCAGAGCCCAAGGAACAAAAGGAAACCCCGAGGAAGAAAACCAGGGCCTGAGGAACAAAACTAGAGCTCGAGGAACAAACCCGGAGCCCGAGGAACACAACCAGAGCCCGAGGAACAAAAACAGAGCCCGAGGAACAAAACTAGGGCCCGAAGAAGAAAAGGAGAGCTGGAGGAAGAAATCCAGAGCCCGAGCAAAAAAAACAGAGCCCGAGGAAGAAAACCAGAGCCCGAGGAAGAAAACCAGAGCCCGAGGAAGAAAACCAGAGCCCAAGGAAGAAAACCAGATCCCAAGGAAGAAAACCAGACCTCAAGGAACAAAACCAGAACCCGAGGAACAAAACGAGAGTTCGAGGAAGAAAACGAGAGCCCGAGGAACAAAACCAGTGCCAAAGGAAGAAAACCAGAGCCCGAGGAAGAAAACTAGAGCTCTTGGAACAAAACCAGATGCCGAGGAAGAAAAGGAGAGCCCGAGGAACAAAAACAGAGCCCGAGGAACAAAACCAAAGCCCGAAGACCAATATCAGAGCCCAAGGAACAAAAGGAAACCCCGAGGAAGAAAACCAGGGCCTGAGGAACAAAACTAGAGCTCGAGGAACAAACCCGGAGCCCGAGGAACACAACCAGAGCCCGAGGAACAAAAACAGAGCCCGAGGAACAAAAACAGAGCCCGAGGAACAAAACTAGGGCCCGAAAAAGAAAAGGAGAGCTCGAGGAAGAAATCCAGAGCCCGAGCAATAAAACCAGAGCCTGAGGAAGAAAACCAGAGCCCGAGGAAGAAAACCAGAGCCCGAGGAAGAAAACTAGAGCTCTTGGAACAAAACCAGGTGCCGAGAAAGAAAAGGAGAGCCCGAGGAACAAAAACAGAGCCCGAGGAACAAAACCAAAGCCCGAAGAACAATATCAGAGCCCAAGGAACAAAAGGAAACCCCGAGGAAGAAAACCAGGGCCTGAGGAACAAAACTAGAGCTCGAGGAACAAACCCGGAGCCCGAGGAACACAACCAGAGCCCGAGCAACAAAACCAGAGCCTGAGGAAGAAAACCAGAGCCCGAGGAAGAAAACCAGAGCCCAAGGAAGAAAACCAGACCTCAAGGAACAAAACCAGAACCCGAGGAACAAAACGAGAGTTCGAGGAAGAAAACGAGAGCCCGAGGAACAAAACCAGTGCCAAAGGAAGAAAACCAGAGCCCGAGGAAGAAAACTAGAGCTCTTGGAACAAAACCAGATGCCGAGGAAGAAAAGGAGAGCCCGAGGAACAAAAACAGAGCCCGAGGAACAAAACCAAAGCCCGAAGAACAATATCAGAGCCCAAGGAACAAAAGGAAACCCCGAGGAAGAAAACCAGGGCCTGAGGAACAAAACTAGAGCTCGAGGAACAAACCCGGAGCCCGAGGAACACAACCAGAGCCCGAGGAACAAAAACAGAGCCCGAGGAACAAAAACAGAGCCCGAGGAACAAAACTAGGGCCCGAAAAAGAAAAGGAGAGCTCGAGGAAGAAATCCAGAGCCCGAGCAATAAAACCAGAGCCTGAGGAAGAAAACCAGAGCCCGAGGAAGAAAACCAGAGCCCGAGGAAGAAAACTAGAGCTCTTGGAACAAAACCAGGTGCCGAGAAAGAAAAGGAGAGCCCGAGGAACAAAAACAGAGCCCGAGGAAGAAAACCAAAGCCCGAAAAACAATATCAGAGCCCAAGGAACAAAAGGAAACCCCGAGGAAGAAAACCAGGGCCTGAGGAACAAAACTAGAGCTCGAGGAACAAACCCGGAGCCCGAGGAACACAACCAGAGCCCGAGCAACAAAACCAGAGCCTGAGGAAGAAAACCAGAGCCCGAGGAAGAAAACCAGACCCCAAGGAAGAAAACCAGACCTCAAGGAACAAAACCAGAACCCGAGGAACAAAACGAGAGTTCGAGGAAGAAAACGAGAGCCCGAGGAACAAAACCAGTGCCAAAGGAAGAAAACCAGAGCCTGAGGAAGAAAACCAGAGCCCGAGGAAGAAAACTAGAGCTCTTGGAACAAAACCAGGTGCCGAGGAAGAAAAGGAGAGCCCGAGGAACAAAAACAGAGCCCGAGGAACAAAACCAAAGCCCGAAGAACAATATCAGAGCCCAAGGAACAAAAGGAAACCCCGAGGAAGAAACCAGGGCCTGAGGAACAAAACTAGAGCTCGAGGAACAAACCCGGAGCCCGAGGAACACAACCAGAGCCCGAGGAACAAAAACAGAGCCCGAGGAACAAAACTAGGGCCCGAAGAAGAAAAGGAGAGCTCGAGGAAGAAATCCAGAGCCCGAGCAACAAAACCAGAGCCTGAGGAAGAAAACCAGAGCCCGAGGAAGAAAACCAGAGCCCGAGGAAGAAAACCAGAGCCCGAGGAAGAAAACCAGAGCCCAAGGAAGAAAACCAGACCTCAAGGAACAAAACCAGAACCCGAGGAACAAAACGAGAGTCCGAGGAAGAAAACGAGAGCCCGAGGAACATAACCAGTGCCCAAGGAATAAAACCAGAGCTCGAGGAACAAAACCAGAGCCCAAGGACAAAAAGGAAGGCCTGAAGAACAAAACGAGGGCCATAGGAAGAAAACCAGAGCCCGTGGAATAAAACCAGGGCCCGAGGAACCGAACCAGAAACCGAGGAACAAATCCAGAGACCGAGGAACAAAACTAGCCCTCGAGGAACAAAACCAGAGCCCGAGGAACAAAACCAGAGCCCGAGGAAAACAACCAGGGCCTGAGGAACCAAGCCAGAGCCCGAGGAACAAAACCACCCCTCGAGGTAAAGAAACAGGGTCCGAGGAAGAAAACCAGAGCCCGAGGAACAAAACCAGAGCCTGAGGAACAAAACCAGAGCCCGAGGAAGAAAACCAGACCTCGATGAACAAAACCAGAGCCTGAGGAACAGAACCAGAGCCCGAGGAACACAACCAGAGCCCGAGGAAGAAAACCAGAGCTCGATGAACAAAACCAGAGCCCGAGGAATAAAACCAGAGCTCAAGGAACAAAACCAGAACCCGAGGAACAAAACGAGAGTTCGAGGAAGAAAACGAGATCCCGAGGAACAAAACCAGTGCCAAAGGAAGAAAACCAGAGCCCGAGGAAGAAAACTAGAGCTCTTGAAACAAAACCAGGTGCCGAGGAAGAAAAGGAGAGCCCAAGGAACAAAAACAGAGCCCGAGGAACAAAACCAAAGCCCGAAGAACAATATCAGAGCCCAAGGAACAAAAGGAAACCCCGAGGAAGAAAACCAGGGCCTGAGGAACAAAACTAGAGCTCGAGGAACAAACCCGGAGCCCGAGGAACACAACCAGAGCCCGAGGAACAAAAACAGAGCCCGAGGAACAAAACTAGGGCCCGAAGAAGAAAAGGAGAGCTGGAGGAAGAAATCCAGAGCCCGAGCAAAAAAAACAGAGCCCGAGGAAGAAAACCAGAGCCCGAGGAAGAAAACCAGAGCCCGAGGAAGAAAACCAGAGCCCAAGGAAGAAAACCAGAGCCCAAGGAAGAAAACCAGACCTCAAGGAACAAAACCAGAACCCGAGGAACAAAACGAGAGTTCGAGGAAGAAAACGAGAGCCCGAGGAACAAAACCAGTGCCAAAGGAAGAAAACCAGAGCCCGAGGAAGAAAACTAGAGCTCTTGGAACAAAACCAGATGCCGAGGAAGAAAAGGAGAGCCCGAGGAACAAAAACAGAGCCCGAGGAACAAAACCAAAGCCCGAAGAACAATATCAGAGCCCAAGGAACAAAAGGAAACCCCGAGGAAGAAAACCAGGGCCTGAGGAACAAAACTAGAGCTCGAGGAACAAACCCGGAGCCCGAGGAACACAACCAGAGCCCGAGGAACAAAAACAGAGCCCGAGGAACAAAAACAGAGCCCGAGGAACAAAACTAGGGCCCGAAAAAGAAAAGGAGAGCTCGAGGAAGAAATCCAGAGCCCTAGCAATAAAACCAGAGCCTGAGGAAGAAAACCAGAGCCCGAGGAAGAAAACCAGAGCCCGAGGAAGAAAACTAGAGCTCTTGGAAAAAAACCAGGTGCCGAGAAAGAAAAGGAGAGCCCGAGGAACAAAAACAGAGCCCGAGGAACAAAACCAAAGCCCGAAGAACAATATCAGAGCCCAAGGAACAAAAGGAAACCCCGAGGAAGAAAACCAGGGCCTGAGGAACAAAACTAGAGCTCGAGGAACAAACCCGGAGCCCGAGGAACACAACCAGAGCCCGAGCAACAAAACCAGAGCCTGAGGAAGAAAACCAGAGCCCGAGGAAGAAAACCAGACCCCAAGGAAGAAAACCAGACCTCAAGGAACAAAACCAGAACCCGAGGAACAAAACGAGAGTTCGAGGAAGAAAACGAGAGCCCGAGGAACAAAACCAGTGCCAAAGGAAGAAAACCAGAACCCGAGGAAGAAAACCAGAGCCCGAGGAACAAAACTAGAGCTCTTGAAACAAAACCAGGTACCGAGGAAGAAAAGGAGAGCCTGAGGAACAAAAACAGGGCCCGAGGAACAAAACCAAAGCCCGAAGAACAATATCAGAGCCCAAGGAACAAAAGGAAACCCCGAGGAAGAAAACCAGGGCCTGAGGAACAAAACTAGAGCTCGAGGAACAAACCCGGAGCCCGAGGAACACAACCAGAGCCCGAGGAACAAAAACAGAGCCCGAGGAACAAAACTAGGGCCCGAAGAAGAAAAGGAGAGCTCGAGGAAGAAATCCAGAGCCCGAGCAACAAAACCAGAGCCTGAGGAAGAAAACCAGAGACCGAGGAAGAAAACCAGAGCCCGAGGAAGAAAACCAGAGCCCGAGGAAGAAAACCAGAGCCCAAGGAAGAAAACCAGACCTCAAGGAACAAAACCAGAACCCGAGGAACAAAACGAGAGTTCGAGGAAGAAAACGAGAGCCCGAGGAACATAACCAGTGCCCAAGGAAGAAAACCAGAGCCCGAGGAACAAAACCAGAGCCCAAGGACAAAAAGGAAGGCCTGAAGAACAAAACGAGGGCCATAGGAAGAAAACCAGAGCCCGTGGAATAAAACCAGGGCCCGAGGAACCGAACCAGAAACCGAGGAACAAATCCAGAGACCGAGGAACAAAACTAGCCCTCGAGGAACAAAACCAGAGCCCGAGGAACAAAACCAGAGCCCGAGGAAAACAACCAGGGCCTGAGGAACCAAGCCAGAGCCCGAGGAACAAAACCACCCCTCGAGGTAAAGAAACAGGGTCCGAGGAAGAAAACCAGAGCCCGAGGAACAAAACCAGAGCCTGAGGAACAAAACCAGAGCCCGAGGAAGAAAACCAGACCTCGATGAACAAAACCAGAGCCTGAGGAACAGAACCAGAGCCCGAGGAACACAACCAGAGCCCGAGGAAGAAAACCAGAGCTCGATGAACAAAACCAGAGCCCGAGGAACAAAAGGAAACCCCGAGGAAGAAAACCAGGGCCTGAGGAACAAAACTATAGCTCTTGGAACAAAACGAGAGCCTGAGGAGCAAAACCAGAGCCCGAGGAAGAAAACCAGACCTCAAGGAACAAAACCAGAACCCGAGGACCAAAACGAGAGTCCGAGGAAGAAAACGAGAGCCCGAGGAACATAACCAGTGCCCAAGGAATAAAACCAGAGCTCGAGGAACAAAACCAGAGCCCAAGGACAAAAAGGAAGGCCTGAAGAACAAAACGAGGGCCATAGGAAGAAAACCAGAGCCCGTGGAATAAAACCAGGGCCCGAGGAACCGAACCAGAAACCGAGGAACAAATCCAGAGCCCGAGGAACAAAACCAGAGCCCGAGGAAAACAACCAGGGCCTGAGGAACCAAGCCAGAGCCCGAGGAACAAAACCACCCCTCGAGGTAAAGAAACAGGGTCCGAGGAAGAAAACCAGAGCCCGAGGAACAAAACCAGAGCCTGAGGAACAAAACCAGAGCCCGAGGAAGAAAACCAGACCTCGATGAACAAAACCAGAGCCTGAGGAACAGAACCAGAGCCCGAGGAACATAACCAGAGCCCGAGGAAGAAAACCAGACCTCGATGAACAAAACCAGAGCCCGAGGAATAAAACCAGAGCTCAAGGAACAAAACCAGAACCCGAGGAACAAAACGAGAGTTCGAGGAAGAAAACGAGAGCGCGAGGAACAAAACCAGTGCCAAAGGAAGAAAACCAGAGCCCGAGGAAGAAAACCAGAGCCCGAGGAAGAAAACTAGAGCTCTTGAAACAAAACCAGGTGCCGAGGAAGAAAAGGAGAGCCCGAGGAACAAAAACAGAGCCCGAGGAACAAAACCAAAGCCCGAAGAACAATATCAGAGCCCAAGGAACAAAAGGAAACCCCGAGGAAGAAAACCAGGGCCTGAGGAACAAAACTAGAGCTCGAGGAACAAACCCGGAGCCCGAGGAACACAACCAGAGCCCGAGGAACAAAAACAGAGCCCGAGGAACAAAACTAGGGCCCGAAGAAGAAAAGGAGAGCTCGAGGAAGAAATCCAGAGTCCGAGGAACAAAACCAGAGCCTGAGGAAGAAAACCAGAGCCCGAGGAAGAAAACCAGAGCCCGAGGAAGAAAACCAGAGCCCAAGGAAGAAAACCAGACCTCAAGGAACAAAACCAGAACCCGAGGAACAAAACGAGAGTCCGAGGAAGAAAACGAGAGCCTGAGGAACAAAACCAGTGCCAAAGGAATAAAACCAGAGCCCGAGGAAGAAAACCAGAGCCCGAGGAACAAAACTAGAGCTCTTGGAACAAAACCAGGTGCCGAGGAAGAAAAGGAGAGCCCGAGGAACAAAAACAGAGCCCGAAGAACAATATCAGAGCCCAAGGAACAAAAGGAAACCCCGAGGAAGAAAACCAGGGCCTGAGGAACAAAACTAGAGCTCGAGGAACAAACCCGGAGCCCGAGGAACACAACCAGAGCCCGAGGAACACAACCAGAGCCCGAGGAACAAAAACAGAGCCCGAGGAACAAAACTAGGGCCCGAAAAAGAAAAGGAGAGCTCGAGTAAGAAATCCAGAGCCCGAGCAACAAAACCAGAGCCTGAGGAAGAAAACCAGAGCCCGAGGAAGAAAACCAGAGCCCGAGGAAGAAAAGGAGAGTTTGAGGAAGAAAACGAGAGCCCGAGGAACAAAACCAGTGCCAGAGGAAGAAAAGCAGAGCCCGAGGAAGAAAACCAGAGCCCGAGGAAGAAAACTAGAGCTCTTGGAACAAAACCAGGTGCCGAGGAAGAAAAGGAGAGCCCGAGGAACAAAAACAGAGCCCGAGGACCAAAACCAAAGCCCGAAGAACAATATCAGAGCCCAAGGAACAAAAGGAAACCCCGAGGAAGAAAACCAGGGCCTGAGGAACAAAACTAGAGCTCGAGGAACAAACCCGGAGCCCGAGGAACACAACCAGAGCCCGAGGAACAAAAACAGAGCCCGAGGAACAAAAACAGAGCCCGAGGAACAAAACTAGGGCCCGAAAAAGAAAAGGAGAGCTCGAGGAAGAAATCCAGAGCCCGAGCAACAAAACCAGAGCCTGAGGAAGAAAACCAGAG
Source organism: Calonectris borealis (assembly GCF_964195595.1). NCBI lineage: Eukaryota > Metazoa > Chordata > Aves > Procellariiformes > Procellariidae > Calonectris > Calonectris borealis. Next base: position 695,557 of record NW_027441463.1, read on the forward strand.
GCCGAGGAAGAAAACCAGAGCCCAAGGAAGAAAACTAGAGCTCTTGGAACAAAACCAGGTGCCGAGAAAGAAAAGGAGAGCCCGAGGAACAAAAACAGAGCCCGAGGAACAAAACCAAAGCCCGAATAACAATATCAGAGCCCAAGGAACAAAAGGAAACCCCGAGGAAGAAAACCAGGGCCTGAGGAACAAAACTAGAGCTCGAGGAACAAACCCGGAGCCCGAGGAACACAACCAGAGCCCGAGGAACACAACCAGAGCCCGAGGAACAAAAACAGAGCCCGAGGAACAAAACTAGGGCCCGAAGAAGAAAAGGAGAGCTCGAGGAAGAAATCCAGAGCCCGAGCAACAAAACCAGAGCCTGAGGAAGAAAACCAGAGCCCGAGGAAGAAAACCAGACCCCAAGGAAGAAAACCAGAGCCCAAGGAAGAAAACCAGAGCCCAAGGAAGAAAACCAGACCTCAAGGAACAAAACCAGAACCCGAGGAACAAAACGAGAGTTCGAGGAAGAAAACGAGAGCCCGAGGAACAAAACCAGTGCCAAAGGAATAAAACCAGAACCCGAGGAAGAAAACCAGAGCCCGAGGAAGAAAACTAGAGCTGTTGAAACAAAACCAGGTACCGAGGAAGAAAAGGAGAGCCCGAGGAACAAAAACAGGGCCCGAGGAACAAAACCAAAGCCCGAAGAACAATATCAGAGCCCAAGGAACAAAAGGAAACCCCGAGGAAGAAAACCAGGGCCTGAGGAACAAAACTAGAGCTCGAGGAACAAACCCGGAGCCCGAGGAACACAACCAGAGCCCGAGGAACAAAAACAGAGCCCGAGGAACAAAACTAGGACCCGAAGAAGAAAAGGAGAGCTCGAGGAAGAAATCCAGAGCCCGAGCAACAAAACCAGAGCCTGAGGAAGAAAACCAGACCTCAAGGAACAAAACCAGAACCTGAGGAACAAAACGAGAGTCCGAGGAAGAAAACGAGAGCCCGAGGAACATAACCAGTGCCCAAGGAATAAAACCAGAGCTCGAGGAACAAAACCAGAGCCCAAGGACAAAAAGGAAGGCCTGAAGAACAAAACGAGGGCAATAGGAAGAAAACCAGAGCCCGTGGAATAAAACCAGGGCCCGAGGAACCGAACCAGAAACCGAGGAACAAATCCAGAGCCCGAGGAACAAAACTAGCCCTCGAGGAAGAAAACCAGAGCCCGAGGAACAAAACCAGAGCCCGAGGAAAACAACCAGGGCCTGAGGAACCAAGCCAGAGCCCGAGGAACAAAACCACCCCTCAAGGTAAAGAAACAGGGTCCGAGGAAGAAAACCAGAGCCCGAGGAAGAAAACCAGAGCCTGAGGAACAAAACCAGAGCCCGAGGAAGAAAACCAGACCTCGATGAACAAAACCAGAGCCTGAGGAACAGAACCAGAGCCCGAGGAACACAACCAGAGCCCGAGGAAGAAAACCAGAGCTCGATGAACAAAACCAGAGCCCGAGGAATAAAACCAGAGCTCAAGGAAAAAAACCAGAACCCGAGGAACAAAACGAGAGTTCGAGGAAGCAAACGAGAGCCCGAGGAACAAAACCAGTGCCAAAGGAAGAAAACCAGAGCCCGAGGAAGAAAACCAGAGCCCGAGGAAGAAAACTAGAGCTCTTGGAACAAAACCAGGTGCCGAGAAAGAAAAGGAGAGCCCGAGGAACAAAAACAGAGCCCGAGGAACACAACCAGAGCCCGAAGAACAATATCAGAGCCCAAGGAACAAAAGGAAACCCCGAGGAAGAAAACCAGGGCCTGAGGAACACAACTAGAGCTCGAGGAACAAACCCGGAGCCCGAGGAACACAACCAGAGCCCGAGGAACAAAAACAGAGCCCGAGGAACAAAACTAGGGCCCGAAGAAGAAAAGGAGAGCTCGAGGAAGAAATCCAGAGCCCGAGCAACAAAACCAGAGCCTGAGGAAGAAAACCAGAGCCCGAGGAAGAAAACCAGAGCCCGAGGAAGAAAACCAGACCCCGAGGAAGAAAACCAGAGCCCAAGGAAGAAAACCAGACCTCAAGGAAGAAAACCAGAACCCGAGGAACAAAACGAGAGTTCGAGGAAGAAAACGAGAGCCCGAGGAACAAAACCAGTGCCAAAGGAAGAAAACCAGAGCCCGAGGAAGAAAACCAGAGCCCGAGGAAGAAAACTAGAGCTCTTGGAACAAAACCAGGTGCCGAGAAAGAAAAGGAGAGCCCGAGGAACAAAAACAGAGCCCGAGGAACACAACCAGAGCCCGAAGAACAATATCAGAGCCCAAGGAACAAAAGGAAACCCCGAGGAAGAAAACCAGGGCCTGAGGAACACAACTAGAGCTCGAGGAACAAACCCGGAGCCCGAGGAACACAACCAGAGCCCGAGGAACAAAAACAGAGCCCGAGGAACAAAACTAGGGCCCGAAGAAGAAAAGGAGAGCTCGAGGAAGAAATCCAGAGCCCGAGCAACAAAACCAGAGCCTGAGGAAGAAAACGAGAGCCCGAGGAAGAAAACCAGAGCCCGAGGAATAAAACGAGAGTTCGAGGAAGAAAACGAGAGCCCGAGGAACAAAACCAGTGCCAAAGGAAGAAAACCAGAGCCCGAGGAAGAAAACCAGAGCCCGAGGAAGAAAACTAGAGCTCTTGGAACAAAACCAGGTGCCGAGGAAGAAAAGGAGAGACCGAGGAACAAAAACAGAGCCCGAGGAACAAAACCAAAGCCCGAAGAACAATATCAGAGCCCAAGGAACAAAAGGAAACCCCGAGGAAGAAAACCAGGGCCTGAGGAACAAAACTAGAGCTCGAGGAACAAACCCGGAGCCCGAGGAACACAACCAGAGCCCGAGGAACAAAACTAGGGCCTGAAGAAGAAAAGGAGAGATCGAGGAAGAAATCCAGAGCCCGAGGAACAAAACCAGAGCCTGAGGAAGAAAACCAGAGCCCGAGGAAGAAAACCAGAGCCCGAGGAAGAAAACCAGAGCCCAAGGAAGAAAACCAGACCTCAAGGAACAAAACCAGAACCCGAGGAACAAAACGAGAGTCCGAGGAAGAAAACGAGAGCCTGAGGAACAAAACCAGTGCCAAAGGAATAAAACCAGAGCCCGAGGAAGAAAACCAGAGCCCGAGGAACAAAACTAGAGCTCTTGGAACAAAACCAGGTGCCGAGGAAGAAAAGGAGAGCCCGAGGAACAAAAACAGAGCCCGAAGAACAATATCAGAGCCCAAGGAACAAAAGGAAACCCCGAGGAAGAAAACCAGGGCCTGAGGAACAAAACTAGAGCTCGAGGAACAAACCCGGAGCCCGAGGAACACAACCAGAGCCCGAGGAACACAACCAGAGCCCGAGGAACAAAAACAGAGCCCGAGGAACAAAACTAGGGCCCGAAAAAGAAAAGGAGAGCTCGAGGAAGAAATCCAGAGCCCGAGCAACAAAACCAGAGCCTGAGGAAGAAAACCAGAGCCCGAGGAAGAAAACCAGAGCCCGAGGAAGAAACCTAGAGCTCTTGGAACAAAACCAGATGCCAAGGAAGAAAAGGAGAGCCCGAGGAACAAAAACAGAGCCCGAGGAACAAAACCAAAGCCCGAATAACAATATCAGAGCCCAAGGAACAAAAGGAAACCCCGAGGAAGAAAACCAGGGCCTGAGGAACAAAACTAGAGCTCTTGGAACAAAACGAGAGCCTGAGGAGCAAAACCAGAGCCCGAGGAAGGAAACCAGACCTCAAGGAACAAAACCAGAACCCGAGGAACAAAACGAGAGTCCGAGGAAGAAAACGAGAGCCCGAGGAACATAACCAGTGCCCAAGGAATAAAACCAGAGCTCGAGGAACAAAACCAGAGCCCAAGGACAAAAAGGAAGGCCTGAAGAACAAAACGAGGGCCATAGGAAGAAAACCAGAGCCCGTGGAATAAAACCAGGGCCCGAGGAACCGAACCAGAAACCGAGGAACAAATCCAGAGCCCGAGGAACAAAACTAGCCCTCGAGGAAGAAAACCAGAGCCCGAGGAACAAAACCAGAGCCCGAGGAAAACAACCAGGGCCTGAGGAACCAAGCCAGAGCCCGAGGAACAAAACCACCCGTCAAGGTAAAGAAACAGGGTCCGAGGAAGAAAACCAGAGCCCGAGGAAGAAAACCAGAGCCTGAGGAACAAAACCAGAGCCCGAGGAAGAAAACCAGACCTCGATGAACAAAACCAGAGCCTGAGGAACAGAACCAGAGCCCGAGGAACACAACCAGAGCCCGAGGAAGAAAACCAGACCTCGATGAACAAAACCAGAGCCCGAGGAATAAAACCAGAGCTCAAGGAACAAAACCAGAACCCGAGGAACAAAACGAGAGTTCGAGGAAGAAATCCAGAGCCCGAGGAACAAAACCAGTGCCAAAGGAAGAAAACCAGAGCCCGAGGAAGAAAACCAGAGCCCGAGGAAGAAAACTAGAGCTCTTGGAACAAAACCAGGTGCCGAGAAAGAAAAGGAGAGCCCGAGGAACAAAAACAGAGCCCGAGGAACAAAACCAAAGCCCGAAGAACAATATCAGAGCCCAAGGAACAAAAGGAAACCCCGAGGAAGAAAACCAGGGCCTGAGGAACAAAACTAGAGCTCGAGGAACAAACCCGGAGCCCGAGGAACACAACCAGAGCCCGAGGAAGACAACCAGAGCCCGAGGAACAAAAACAGAGCCCGAGGAACAAAACTAGGGCCCGAAGAAGAAAAGGAGAGCTCGAGGAAGAAATCCAGAGCCCGAGCAACAAAACCAGAGCCTGAGGAAGAAAACCAGAGCCCGAGGAACAAAAACAGAGCCCGAGGAAGAAAACCAGAGCCCAAGGAAGAAAACCAGAGCCCAAGGAAGAAAACCAGACCTCAAGGAACAAAGCCAGAACCCGAGGAACAAAACGAGAGTTCGAGGAAGAAAACGAGAGCCCGAGGAACAAAACCAGTGCCAAAGGAATAAAACCAGAACCCGAGGAAGAAAACCAGAGCCCGAGGAAGAAAACTAGAGCTCTTGAAACAAAACCAGGTACCGAGGAAGAAAAGGAGAGCCCGAGGAACAAAAACAGGGCCCGAGGAACAAAACCAAAGCCCGAAGAACAATATCAGAGCCCAAGGAACAAAAGGAAACCCCGAGGAAGAAAACCAGGGCCTGAGGAACAAAACTAGAGCTCGAGGAACAAACCCGGAGCCCGAGGAACACAACCAGAGCCCGAGGAACACAAACAGAGCCCGAGGAACAAAACTAGGACCCGAAGAAGAAAAGGAGAGCTCGAGGAAGAAATCCAGAGCCCGAGCAACAAAACCAGAGCCTGAGGAAGAAAACTAGAGCCCGAGTAATAAAACCAGACCCCAAGGAAGAAAAGCAGACCTCAAGGAACAAAACCAGAACCTGAGGAACAAAACGAGAGTCCGAGGAAGAAAACGAGAGCCCGAGGAACATAACCAGTGCCCAAGGAATAAAACCAGAGCTCAAGGAACAAAACCAGAGCCCAAGGACAAAAAGGAAGGCCTGAAGAACAAAACGAGGGCCATAGGAAGAAAACCAGAGCCCGTGGAATAAAACCAGGGCCCGAGGAACCGAACCAGAAACCGAGGAACAAATCCAGAGCCCGAGGAACAAAACTAGCCCTCGAGGAAGAAAACCAGAGCCCGAGGAACAAAACCAGAGCCCGAGGAAAACAACCAGGGCCTGAGGAACCAAGCCAGAGCCCGAGGAACAAAACCACCCCTCAAGGTAAAGAAACAGGGTCCGAGGAAGAAAACCAGAGCCCGAGGAAGAAAACCAGAGCCTGAGGAACAAAACCAGAGCCCGAGGAAGAAAACCAGACCTCGATGAACAAAACCAGAGCCTGAGGAACAGAACCAGAGCCCGAGGAACACAACCAGAGCCCGAGGAAGAAAACCAGACCTCGATGAACAAAACCAGAGCCCGAGGAATAAAACCAGAGCTCAAGGAACAAAACCAGAACCCGAGGAACAAAACGAGAGTTCGAGGAAGAAAACGAGAGCCCGAGGAACAAAACCAGTGCCAAAGGAAGAAAACCAGAGCCCGAGGAAGAAAACCAGAGCCCGAGGAAGAAAACTAGAGCTCTTGGAACAAAACCAGGTGCCGAGGAAGAAAAGGAGAGCCCGAGGAACAAAAACAGAGCCCGAGGAACACAACCAGAGCCCGAAGAAAAATATCAGAGCCCAAGGAACAAAAGGAAACCCCGAGGAAGAAAACCAGGGCCTGAGGAACAAAACTAGAGCTCGAGGAACAAACCCGGAGCCCGAGGAACACAACCAGAGCCCGAGGAACACAACCAGAGCCCGAGGAACAAAAACAGAGCCCGAGGAACAAAACTAGGGCCCGAAGAAGAAAAGGAGAGCTCGAGGAAGAAATCCAGAGCCCGAGCAACAAAACCAGAGCCTGAGGAAGAAAACCAGAGCCCGAGGAAGAAAACCAGAGCCCGAGGAAGAAAACCAGAGCCCAAGGAAGAAAACCAGAGCTCAAGGAAGAAAACCAGAACCCGAGGAACAAAACGAGAGTTCGAGGAAGAAAACGAGAGCCCGAGGAACAAAACCAGTGCCAAAGGAAGAAAACCAGAGCCCGAGGAAGAAAACCAGAGCCCGAGGAAGAAAACTAGAGCTCTTGGAACAAAACCAGGTGCCGAGGAAGAAAAGGAGAGCCCGAGGAACAAAAAAAGAGCCCGAGGAACAAAACCAAAGCCCGAAGAACAATATCAGAGCCCAAGGAACAAAAGGAAACCCCGAGGAAGAAAACCAGGGCCTGAGGAACAAAACTAGAGCTCGAGGAACAAACCCGGAGCCCGAGGAACACAACCAGAGCCCGAGGAACAAAAACAGAGCCCGAGGAACAAAACTAGGGCCCGAAGAAGAAAAGGAGAGCTCAAGGAAGAAATCCAGAGCCCGAGCAACAAAACCAGAGCCTGAGGAAGAAAACCACAGCCCGAGGAAGAAAACCAGAGCCCGAGGAAGAAAACCAGAGCCCGAGGAAGAAAACCAGAGCCCAAGGAAGAAAACCAGACCTCAAGGAACAAAACCAGAACCCGAGGAACAAAACGAGAGTCCGAGGAAGAAAACGAGAGCCCGAGGAACATAACCAGTGCCCAAGGAATAAAACCAGAGCTCGAGGAACAAAACCAGAGCCCAAGGACAAAAAGGAAGGCCTGAAGAACAAAACGAGGGCCATAGGAAGAAAACCAGAGCCCGTGGAATAAAACCAGGGCCCGAGGAACCGAACCAGAAACCGAGGAACAAATCCAGAGCCCGAGGAACAAAACCAGAGCCCGAGGAAAACAACCAGGGCCTGAGGAACCAAGCCAGAGCCCGAGGAACAAAACCACCCCTCGAGGTAAAGAAACAGGGTCCGAGGAAGAAAACCAGAGCCCGAGGAAGAAAACCAGAGCCTGAGGAACAAAACCAGAGCCCGAGGAAGAAAACCAGACCTCGATGAACAAAACCAGAGCCTGAGGAACAGAACCAGAGCCCGAGGAACATAACCAGAGCCCGAGGAAGAAAACCAGACCTCGATGAACAAAACCAGAGCCCGAGGAATAAAACCAGAGCTCAAGGAACAAAACCAGAACCCGAGGAACAAAACGAGAGTTCGAGGAAGAAAACGAGAGCCTGAGGAACAAAACCAGTGCCAAAGGAAGAAAACCAGAGCCCGAGGAAGAAAACGAGAGCCCGAGGAAGAAAACTAGAGCTCTTGAAACAAAACCAGGTGCCGAGGAAGAAAAGGAGAGCCCGAGGAACAAAAACAGAGCCCGAGGACCAAAACCAAAGCCCGAAGAACAATATCAGAGCCCAAGGAACAAAAGGAAACCCCGAGGAAGAAAACCAGGGCCTGAGGAACAAAACTAGAGCTCGAGGAACAAACCCGGAGCCCGAGGAACACAACCAGAGCCCGAGGAAAACAACCAGAGCCCGAGGAACAAAAACAGAGCCCGAGGAACAATATTAGGGCCCGAAGAAGAAAAGGAGAGCTGGAGGAAGAAATCCAGAGGCCGAGCAAAAAAACCAGAGCCCGAGGAAGAAAACCAGAGCCCGAGGAAGAAAACCAGAGCACAAGGAAGAAAACCAGAGCCCAAGGAAGAAAACCAGACCTCAAGGAACAAAACCAGAACCCGAGGAATAAAACGAGAGTTCGAGGAAGAAAACGAGAGCCCGAGGAACAAAACCAGTGCCATAGGAAGAAAACCAGAGCCCGAGGAAGAAAACCAGAGCCCGAGGAAGAAAACTAGAGCTCTTGGAACAAAACCAGGTGCCGAGAAAGAAAAGGAGAGCCCGAGGAACAAAAACAGAGCCCAAGGAACAAAACCAAAGCCCGAAGAACAATATCAGAGCCCAAGGAACAAAAGGAAACCCCGAGGAAGAAAACCAGGGCCTGAGGAACAAAACTAGAGCTCGAGGAACAAACCCGGAGCCCGAGGAACACAACCAGAGCCCGAGGAACAAAAACAGAGCCCAAGGAACAAAACTAGGGCCCGAAGAAGAAAAGGAGAGCTCGAGGAAGAAATCCAGAGCCCGAGCAACAAAACCAGAGCCTGAGGAAGAAAACCACAGCCCGAGGAAGAAAACCAGAGCCCGAGGAATAAAACGAGAGTTCGAGGAAGAAAACGAGAGCCCGAGGAACAAAACCAGTGCCAAAGGAAGAAAACCAGAGCCCGAGGAAGAAAACCAGAGCCCGAGGAAGAAAACTAGAGCTCTTGGAACAAAACCAGGTGCCGAGGAAGAAAAGGAGAGACCGAGGAACAAAAACAGAGCCCGAGGAACAAAACCAAAGCCCGAAGAACAATATCAGAGCCCAAGGAACAAAAGGAAACCCCGAGGAAGAAAACCAGGGCCTGAGGAACAAAACTAGAGCTCGAGGAACAAACCCGGAGCCCGAGGAACACAACCAGAGCCCGAGGAACACAACCAGAGCCCGAGGAACAAAAACAGAGCCCGAGGAACAAAACTAGGGCCCGAAGAAGAAAAGGAGAGCTCGAGGAAGAAATCCAGAGCCCGAGCAACAAAACCAGAGCCTGAGGAAGAAAACCAGAGCCCGAGGAAGAAAACCAGACCCCAAGGAAGAAAACCAGAGCCCAAGGAAGAAAACCAGAGCCCAAGGAAGAAAACCAGACCTCAAGGAACAAAGCCAGAACCCGAGGAACAAAACGAGAGTTCGAGGAAGAAAACGAGAGCCCGAGGAACAAAACCAGTGCCAAAGGAAGAAAACCAGAACCCGAGGAAGAAAACCAGAGCCCGAGGAAGAAAACTAGAGCTCTTGAAACAAAACCAGGTACCGAGGAAGAAAAGGAGAGCCCGAGGAACAAAAACAGGGCCCGAGGAACAAAACCAAAGCCTGAAGAACAATATCAGAGCCCAAGGAACAAAAGGAAACCCCGAGGAAGAAATCCAGGGCCTGAGGAACAAAACTAGAGCTCGAGGAACAAACCCGGAGCCCGAGGAACACAACCAGAGCCCGAGGAACACAAACAGAGCCCGAGGAACAAAACTAGGACCCGAAGAAGAAAAGGAGAGCTCGAGGAAGAAATCCAGAGCCCGAGCAACAAAACCAGAGCCTGAGGAAAAAAACTAGAGCCCGAGTAATAAAACCAGACCCCAAGGAAGAAAAGCAGACCTCAAGGAACAAAACCAGAACCTGAGGAACAAAACGAGAGTCCGAGGAAGAAAACGAGAGCCCGAGGAACATAACCAGTGCCCAAGGAATAAAACCAGAGCTCAAGGAACAAAACCAGAGCCCAAGGACAAAAAGGAAGGCCTGAAGAACAAAACGAGGGCCATAGGAAGAAAACCAGAGCCCGTGGAATAAAACCAGGGCCCGAGGAACTGAACCAGAAACCGAGGAACAAATCCAGAGCCCGAGGAACAAAACTAGCCCTCGAGGAACAAAACCAGAGCCCGAGGAACAAAACCAGAGCCCGAGGAAAACAACCAGGGCCTGAGGAACCAAGCCAGAGCCCGAGGAACAAAACCACCCCTCGAGGTAAAGAAACAGGGTCCGAGGAAGAAAACCAGAGCCCGAGGAAGAAAACCAGAGCCTGAGGAACAAAACCAGAGCCCGAGGAAGAAAACCAGACCTCGATGAACAAAACCAGAGCCTGAGGAACAGAACCAGAGCCCGAGGAAGAAAACCAGAGCCCGAGGAAGAAAACCAGACCTCGATGAACAAAACCAGAGCCCGAGGAATAAAACCAGAGCTCAAGGAACAAAACCAGAACCCGAGGAACAAAACGAGAGTTCGAGGAAGCAAACGAGAGCCCGAGGAACAAAACCAGTGCCAAAGGAAGAAAACCAGAGCCCGAGGAAGAAAACCAGAGCCCGAGGAAGAAAACTAGAGCTCTTGGAACAAAACCAGGTGCCGAGAAAGAAAAGGAGAGCCCGAGGAACAAAAACAGAGCCCGAGGAACACAACCAGAGCCCGAAGAACAATATCAGAGCCCAAGGAACAAAAGGAAACCCCGAGGAAGAAAACCAGGGCCTGAGGAACAAAACTAGAGCTCGAGGAACAAACCCGGAGCCCGAGGAACACAACCAGAGCCCGAGGAAGAAAACCAGACCTCGATGAACAAAACCAGAGCCCAAGGAATAAAACCAGAGCTCAAGGAACAAAACCAGAGCCCAAGGACAAAAAGGAAGGCCTGAAGAACAAAACGAGGGCCATAGGAAGAAAACCAGAGCCCGTGGAATAAAACCAGGGCCCGAGGAACTGAACCAGAAACCGAGGAACAAATCCAGAGCCCGAGGAACAAAACTAGCCCTCGAGGAACAAAACCAGAGCCCGAGGAACAAAACCAGAGCCCGAGGAAAACAACCAGGGCCTGAGGAACCAAGCCAGAGCCCGAGGAACAAAACCACCCCTCGAGGTAAAGAAACAGGGTCCGAGGAAGAAAACCAGAGCCCGAGGAAGAAAACCAGAGCCTGAGGAACAAAACCAGAGCCCGAGGAAGAAAACCAGACCTCGATGAACAAAACCAGAGCCTGAGGAACAGAACCAGAGCCCGAGGAAGAAAACCAGAGCCCGAGGAAGAAAACCAGACCTCGATGAACAAAACCAGAGCCCGAGGAATAAAACCAGAGCTCAAGGAACAAAACCAGAACCCGAGGAACAAAACGAGAGTTCGAGGAAGCAAACGAGAGCCCGAGGAACAAAACCAGTGCCAAAGGAAGAAAACCAGAGCCCGAGGAAGAAAACCAGAGCCCGAGGAAGAAAACTAGAGCTCTTGGAACAAAACCAGGTGCCGAGAAAGAAAAGGAGAGCCCGAGGAACAAAAACAGAGCCCGAGGAACACAACCAGAGCCCGAAGAACAATATCAGAGCCCAAGGAACAAAAGGAAACCCCGAGGAAGAAAACCAGGGCCTGAGGAACAAAACTAGAGCTCGAGGAACAAACCCGGAGCCCGAGGAACACAACCAGAGCCCGAGGAACACAACCAGAGCCCGAGGAACAAAAACAGAGCCCGAGGAACAAAACTAGGGCCCGAAGAAGAAAAGGAGAGCTCGAGGAAGAAATCCAGAGCCCGAGCAACAAAACCAGAGCCTGAGGAAGAAAACCAGAGCCCGAGGAAGAAAACCAGAGCCCGAGGAAGAAAACCAGAGCCCAAGGAAGAAAACCAGACCTCAAGGAACAAAACCAGAACCCGAGGAACAAAACGAGAGTTCGAGGAAGAAAACGAGAGCCCGAGGAACAAAACCAGTGCCAAAGGAAGAAAACCAGAGCCCGAGGAAGAAAACCAGAGCCCGAGGAAGAAAACTAGAGCTCTTGAAACAAAACCAGGTGCCGAGGAAGAAAAGGAGAGACCGAGGAACAAAAACAGAGCCCGAGGAACAAAACCAAAGCCCGAAGAACAATATCAGAGCCCAAGGAACAAAAGGAAACCCCGAGGAAGAAAACCAGGGCCTGAGGAACAAAACTAGAGCTCGAGGAACAAACCCGGAGCCCGAGGAACACAACCAGAGCCCGAGGAAAACAACCAGAGCCCGAGGAACAAAAACAGAGCCCGAGGAACAATACTAGGGCCCGAAGAAGAAAAGGAGAGCTGGAGGAAGAAATCCAGAGGCCGAGCAAAAAAACCAGAGCACAAGGAAGAAAACCAGAGCCCAAGGAAGAAAACCAGACCTCAAGGAACAAAACCAGAACCCGAGGAATAAAACGAGAGTTCGAGGAAGAAAACGAGAGCCCGAGGAACAAAACCAGTGCCAAAGGAAGAAAACCAGAGCCCGAGGAAGAAAACCAGAGCCCGAGGAACAAAACCAGGTGCCGAGAAAGAAAAGGAGAGCCCGAGGAACAAAAACAGAGCCCAAGGAACAAAACCAAAGCCCGAAGAACAATATCATAGCCCAAGGAACAAAAGGAAACCCCGAGGAAGAAAACCAGGGCCTGAGGAACAAAACTAGAGCTCGAGGAACAAACCCGGAGCCCGAGGAACACAACCAGAGCCCGAGGAACAAAAACAGAGCCCGAGGAACAAAACTAGGGCCCGAAGAAGAAAAGGAGAGCTCGAGGAAGAAATCCAGAGCCCGAGCAACAAAACCAGAGCCTGAGGAAGAAAACCAGAGCCCGAGGAAGAAAACCAGAGCCTGAGGAATAAAACGAGAGTTCGAGGAAGAAAACGAGAGCCCGAGGAACAAAACCAGTGCCAAAGGAAGAAAACCAGAGCCCGAGGAAGAAAACCAGAGCCCGAGGAAGAAAACTAGAGCTCTTGGAACAAAACCAGGTGCCGAGGAAGAGAAGGAGAGCCCGAGGAACAAAAACAGAGCCCGAGGAACAAAACCAAAGCCCGAAGAACAATATCAGAGCCCAAGGAACAAAAGGAAACCCCGAGGAAGAAAACCAGGGCCTGAGGAACAAAACTAGAGCTCGAGGAACAAACCCGGAGCCCGAGGAACACAACCAGAGCCCGAGGAACAAAAACAGAGCCCGAGGAACAAAACTAGGGCCTGAAGAAGAAAAGGAGAGATCGAGGAAGAAATCCAGAGTCCGAGGAACAAAACCAGAGCCTGAGGAAGAAAATCAGAGCCCGAGGAAGAAAACCAGAGCCCGAGGAAGAAAACCAGAGCCCGAGGAAGAAAACCAGAGCCCAAGGAAGAAAACCAGACCTCAAGGAACAAAACCAGAACCCGAGGAACAAAACGAGAGTCCGAGGAAGAAAACGAGAGCCTGAGGAACAAAACCAGTGCCAAAGGAATAAAACCAGAGCCCGAGGAAGAAAACCAGAGCCCGAGGAACAAAACTAGAGCTCTTGGAACAAAACCAGGTGCCGAGGAAGAAAAGGAGAGCCCGAGGAACAAAAACAGAGTCCGAAGAACAATATCAGAGCCCAAGGAACAAAAGGAAACCCCGAGGAAGAAAACCAGGGCCTGAGGAACAAAACTAGAGCTCGAGGAACAAACCCGGAGCCCGAGGAACACAACCAGAGCCCGAGGAACACAACCAGAGCCCGAGGAACAAAAACAGAGCCCGAGGAACAAAACTAGGGCCCGAAAAAGAAAAGGAGAGCTCGAGGAAGAAATCCAGAGCCCGAGCAACAAAACCAGAGCCTGAGGAAGAAAACCAGAGCCCGAGGAAGAAAACCAGAGCCCGAGGAAGAAACCTAGAGCTCTTGGAACAAAACCAGATGCCAAGGAAGAAAAGGAGAGCCCGAGGAACAAAAACAGAGCCCGAGGAACAAAACCAGAGCCCGAATAACAATATCAGAGCCCAAGGAACAAAAGGAAACCCCGAGGAAGAAAACCAGGGCCTAAGGAACAAAACTAGAGCTCTTGGAACAAAACGAGAGCCTGAGGAGCAAAACCAGAGCCCGAGGAAGGAAACCAGACCTCAAGGAACAAAACCAGAACCCGAGGAACAAAACGAGAGTCCGAGGAAGAAAACGAGAGCCCGAGGAACATAACCAGTGCCCAAGGAATAAATCCAGAGCTCGAGGAACAAAACCAGAGCCCAAGGACAAAAAGGAAGGCCTGAAGAACAAAACGAGGGCCATAGGAAGAAAACCAGAGCCCGTGGAATAAAACCAGGGCCCGAGGAACCGAACCAGAAACCGAGGAACAAATCCAGAGCCCGAGAAACAAAACTAGCCCTCGAGGAAGAAAACCAGAGCCCGAGGAACAAAACCAGAGCCCGAGGAAAACAACCAGGGCCTGAGGAACCAAGCCAGAGCCCGAGGAACAAAACCACCCCTCAAGGTAAAGAAACAGGGTCCGAGGAAGAAAACCAGAGCCCGAGGAACAAAACCAGAGCCTGAGGAACAAAACCAGAGCCCGAGGAAGAAAACCAGACCTCGATGAACAAAACCAGAGCCTGAGGAACAGAAGCAGAGCCCGAGGAACACAACCAGAGCCCGAGGAAGAAAACCAGACCTCGATGAACAAAACCAGAGCCCGAGGAATAAAACCAGAGCTCAAGGAACAAAACCAGAACCCGAGGAACAAAACGAGAGTTCGAGGAAGAAATCCAGAGCCCGAGCAACAAAACCAGTGCCAAAGGAAGAAAACCAGAGCCCGAGGAAGAAAACCAGAGCCCGAGGAAGAAAACTAGAGCTCTTGGAACAAAACCAGGTGCCGAGAAAGAAAAGGAGAGCCCGAGGAACAAAAACAGAGCCCGAGGAACAAAACCAAAGCCCGAAGAACAATATCAGAGCCCAAGGAACAAAAGGAAACCCCGAGGAAGAAAACCAGGGCCTGAGGAACAAAACTAGAGCTCGAGGAACAAACCCGGAGCCCGAGGAACACAACCAGAGTCCGAGGAACAAAAACAGAGCCCGAGGAACAAATACAGAGCCCGAGGAACAAAACTAGGGCCCGAAGAAGAAAAGGAGAGCTCGAGGAAGAAATCCAGAGCCCGAGCAACAAAACCAGAGCCTGAGGAAGAAAACCAGAGCCCGAGGAAGAAAACCAGAGCCTGAGGAAGAAAACCAGAGCCCAAGGAAGAAAACCAGACCTCAAGGAACAAAACCAGAACCCGAGGAACAAAACGAGAGTTCGAGGAAGAAAACGAGAGCCCGAGGAACATAACCAGTGCCCAAGGAATAAAACCAGAGCTCGAGGAACAAAACCAGAGCCCAAGGACAAAAAGGAAGGCCTGAAGAACAAAACGAGGGCCATAGGAAGAAAACCAGAGCCCGTGGAATAAAACCAGGGCCCGAGGAACCGAACCAGAAACCGAGGAACAAATCCAGAGCCCGAGGAACAAAACTAGCCCTCTAGGAAGAAAACCAGAGCCCGAGGAACAAAACCAGAGCCCGAGGAAAACAACCAGGGCCTGAGGAACCAAGCCAGAGCCCGAGGAACAAAACCACCCCTCGAGGTAAAGAAACAGGGTCCGAGGAAGAAAACCAGAGCCCGAGGAAGAAAACCAGAGCCTGAGGAACAAAACCAGAGCCCGAGGAAGAAAACCAGACCTCGATGAACAAAACCAGAGCCTGAGGAACAGAACCAGAGCCCGAGGAACACAACCAGAGCCCAAGGAAGAAAACCAGACCTCGATGAACAAAACCAGAGCCCGAGGAATAAAACCAGAGCTCAAGGAACAAAACCAGAACCCGAGGAACAAAACGAGAGTTCGAGGAAGAAAACCAGAGCCCGAGGAAGAAAACCAGAGCCCGAGGAAGAAAACCAGAGCTCAAGGAACAAAACCAGAACCCGAGGAACAAAAGGAGAGTTTGAGGAAGAAAACGAGAGCCCGAGGAACAAAACCAGTGCCAGAGGAAGAAAACCAGAGCCCGAGGAAGAAAACCAGAGCCCGAGGAAGAAAACTAGAGCTCTTGGAACAAAACCAGGTGCCGAGGAAGAAAAGGAGAGCCCGAGGAACAAAAACCAGAGCCCGAATAACAATATCAGAGCCCAAGGAACAAAAGGAAACCCCGAGGAAGAAAACCAGGGCCTAAGGAACAAAACTAGAGCTCTTGGAACAAAACGAGAGCCTGAGGAGCAAAACCAGAGCCCGAGGAAGGAAACCAGACCTCAAGGAACAAAACCAGAACCCGAGGAACAAAACGAGAGTCCGAGGAAGAAAACGAGAGCCCGAGGAACATAACCAGTGCCCAAGGAATAAAACCAGAGCTCGAGGAACAAAACCAGAGCCCAAGGACAAAAAGGAAGGCCTGAAGAACAAAACGAGGGCCATAGGAAGAAAACCAGAGCCCGTGGAATAAAACCAGGGCCCGAGGAACCGAACCAGAAACCGAGGAACAAATCCAGAGCCCGAGGAACAAAACTAGCCCTCGAGGAAGAAAACCAGAGCCCGAGGAACAAAACCAGAGCCCGAGGAAAACAACCAGGGCCTGAGGAACCAAGCCAGAGCCCGAGGAACAAAACCACCCCTCGAGGTAAAGAAACAGGGTCCGAGGAAGAAAACCAGAGCCCGAGGAACAAAACCAGAGCCTGAGGAACAAAACCAGAGCCCGAGGAAGAAAACCAGACCTCGATGAACAAAACCAGAGCCTGAGGAACAGAAGCAGAGCCCGAGGAACACAACCAGAGCCCGAGGAAGAAAACCAGACCTCGATGAACAAAACCAGAGCCCGAGGAATAAAACCAGAGCTCAAGGAACAAAACCAGAACCCGAGGAACAAAACGAGAGTTCGAGGAAGAAATCCAGAGCCCGAGCAACAAAACCAGTGCCAAAGGAAGAAAACCAGAGCCCGAGGAAGAAAACCAGAGCCCGAGGAAGAAAACTAGAGCTCTTGGAACAAAACCAGGTGCCGAGAAAGAAAAGGAGAGCCCGAGGAACAAAAACAGAGCCCGAGGAACAAAACCAAAGCCCGAAGAACAATATCAGAGCCCAAGGAACAAAAGGAAACCCCGAGGAAGAAAACCAGGGCCTGAGGAACAAAACTAGAGCTCGAGGAACAAACCCGGAGCCCGAGGAACACAACCAGAGTCCGAGGAACAAAAACAGAGCCCGAGGAACAAATACAGAGCCCGAGGAACAAAACTAGGGCCCGAAGAAGAAAAGGAGAGCTCGAGGAAGAAATCCAGAGCCCGAGCAACAAAACCAGAGCCTGAGGAAGAAAACCAGAGCCCGAGGAAGAAAACCAGAGCCTGAGGAAGAAAACCAGAGCCCAAGGAAGAAAACCAGACCTCAAGGAACAAAACCAGAACCCGAGGAACAAAACGAGAGTTCGAGGAAGAAAACGAGAGCCCGAGGAACATAACCAGTGCCCAAGGAATAAAACCAGAGCTCGAGGAACAAAACCAGAGCCCAAGGACAAAAAGGAAGGCCTGAAGAACAAAACGAGGGCCATAGGAAGAAAACCAGAGCCCGTGGAATAAAACCAGGGCCCGAGGAACCGAACCAGAAACCGAGGAACAAATCCAGAGCCCGAGGAACAAAACTAGCCCTCTAGGAAGAAAACCAGAGCCCGAGGAACAAAACCAGAGCCCGAGGAAAACAACCAGGGCCTGAGGAACCAAGCCAGAGCCCGAGGAACAAAACCACCCCTCGAGGTAAAGAAACAGGGTCCGAGGAAGAAAACCAGAGCCCGAGGAAGAAAACCAGAGCCTGAGGAACAAAACCAGAGCCCGAGGAAGAAAACCAGACCTCGATGAACAAAACCAGAGCCTGAGGAACAGAACCAGAGCCCGAGGAACACAACCAGAGCCCAAGGAAGAAAACCAGACCTCGATGAACAAAACCAGAGCCCGAGGAATAAAACCAGAGCTCAAGGAACAAAACCAGAACCCGAGGAACAAAACGAGAGTTCGAGGAAGAAAACCAGAGCCCGAGGAAGAAAACCAGAGCCCGAGGAAGAAAACCAGAGCTCAAGGAACAAAACCAGAACCCGAGGAACAAAAGGAGAGTTTGAGGAAGAAAACGAGAGCCCGAGGAACAAAACCAGTGCCAGAGGAAGAAAACCAGAGCCCGAGGAAGAAAACCAGAGCCCGAGGAAGAAAACTAGAGCTCTTGGAACAAAACCAGGTGCCAAGGAAGAAAAGGAGAGCCCGAGGAACAAAAACCAGAGCCCGAGGAACAAAACCAAAGCCCGAAGAACAATATCAGAGCCCAAGGAACAAAAGGAAACCCCGAGGAAGAAAACCAGGGCCTGAGGAACAAAACTAGAGCTCGAGGAACAAACCCGGAGCCCGAGGAACACAACCAGAGCCCGAGGAACAAAAACAGAGCCCGAGGAACAAAACTAGGGCCCGAAGAAGAAAAGGAGAGCTCGAGGAAGAAATCCAGAGCCCGAGCAACAAAACCAGAGCCTGAGGAAGAAAACCACAGCCCGAGGAAGAAAACCAGAGCCCGAGGAACAAAACTAGAGCTCTTGGAACAAAACCAGGTGCCAAGGAAGAAAAGGAGAGCCCGAGGAACAAAAACAGAGCCCGAGGACCAAAACCAAAGCCCGAATAACAATATCAGAGCCCAAGGAACAAAAAGAAACCCCGAGGAAGAAAACCAGGGCCTGAGGAAAAAAACTAGAGCTCGAGGAACAAACCCGGAGCCCGCGGAACACAACCAGAGCCCGAGGAACAAAAACAGAGCCCGAGGAACAAAACTACGGCCCGAAGAAGAAAAGGAGAGCTCGAGGAAGAAATCCAGAGTCCGAGGAACAAAACCAGAGCCTGAGGAAGAAAACCAGAGCCCGAGGAAGAAAACCAGAGCCCGAGGAAGAAAACCAGAGCCCAAGGAAGAAAACCAGACCTCAAGGAACAAAACCAGAACCCGAGGAACAAAACGAGAGTCCGAGGAAGAAAACGAGAGCCTGAGGAACAAAACCAGTGCCAAAGGAATAAAACCAGAGCCCGAGGAAGAAAACCAGAGCCCGAGGAACAAAACTAGAGCTCGAGGAACAAACCCAGAGCCCGAGGAACACAACCAGAGCCCGAGGAACACAACCAGAGCCCGAGGAACAAAAACAGAGCCCGAGGAACAAAACTAGGGCCCGAAAAAGAAAAGGAGAGCTCGAGGAAGAAATCCAGAGCCCGAGCAACAAAACCAGAGCCTGAGGAAGAAAACCAGAGCCCGAGGAAGAAAACCAGAGCCCGAGGAAGAAACCTAGAGCTCTTGGAACAAAACCAGATGCCAAGGAAGAAAAGGAGAGCCCGAGGAACAAAAACAGAGCCCGAGGACCAAAACCAAAGCCCGAATAACAATATCAGGTCCCAAGGAACAAAAGGAAACCCCGAGGAAGAAAACCAGGGCCTAAGGAACAAAACTAGAGCTCGAGGAACAAAACCAGAGCCTGAGGAGCAAAACCAGAGCCCGAGGAAGGAAACCAGACCTCAAGGAACAAAACCAGAACCCGAGGAACAAAACGAGAGTCCGAGGAAGAAAACGAGAGCCCGAGGAACATAACCAGTGCCCAAGGAATAAAACCAGAGCTCGAGGAACAAAACCAGAGCCCAAGGACAAAAAGGAAGGCCTGAAGAACAAAACGAGGGCCATAGGAAGAAAACCAGAGCCCGTGGAATAAAACCAGGGCCCGAGGAACCGAACCAGAAACCGAGGAACAAATCCAGAGCCCGAGAAACAAAACTAGCCCTCGAGGAAGAAAACCAGAGCCCGAGGAACAAAACCAGAGCCCGAGGAAAACAACCAGGGCCTGAGGAACCAAGCCAGAGCCCGAGGAACAAAACCACCCCTCAAGGTAAAGAAACAGGGTCCGAGGAAGAAAACCAGAGCCCGAGGAACAAAACCAGAGCCTGAGGAACAAAACCAGAGCCCGAGGAAGAAAACCAGACCTCGATGAACAAAACCAGAGCCTGAGGAACAGAAGCAGAGCCCGAGGAACACAACCAGAGCCCGAGGAAGAAAATCAGACCTCGATGAACAAAACCAGAGCCCGAGGAATAAAACCAGAGCTCAAGGAACAAAACCAGAACCCGAGGAACAAAACGAGAGTTCGAGGAAGAAATCCAGAGCCCGAGCAACAAAACCAGTGCCAAAGGAAGAAAACCAGAGCCCGAGGAAGAAAACCAGAGCCCGAGGAAGAAAACTAGAGCTCTTGGAACAAAACCAGGTGCCGAGAAAGAAAAGGAGAGCCCGAGGAACAAAAACAGAGCCCGAGGAACAAAACCAAAGCCCGAAGAACAATATCAGAGCCCAAGGAACAAAAGGAAACCCCGAGGAAGAAAACCAGGGCCTGAGGAACAAAACTAGAGCTCGAGGAACAAACCCGGAGCCCGAGGAACACAACCAGAGTCCGAGGAACAAAAACAGAGCCCGAGGAACAAATACAGAGCCCGAGGAACAAAACTAGGGCCCGAAGAAGAAAAGGAGAGCTCGAGGAAGAAATCCAGAGCCCGAGCAACAAAACCAGAGCCCGAGGAAGAAAACCAGAGCCCGAGGAAGAAAACCAGAGCCTGAGGAAGAAAACCAGAGCCCAAGGAAGAAAACCAGACCTCAAGGAACAAAACCAGAACCCGAGGAACAAAACGAGAGTTCGAGGAAGAAAACGAGAGCCCGAGGAACAAAACCAGTGCCAAAGAAATAAAACCAGAACCCGAGGAAGAAAACCAGAGCCCGAGGAAGAAAACTAGAGCTCTTGGAACAAAACCAGGTGCCGAGGAAGAAAAGGAGAGCCCGAGGAACAAAAACAGAGCCCGAGGACCAAAACCAAAGCCCGAAGAACAATATCAGAGCCCAAGGAACAAAAGGAAACCCCGAGGAAGAAAACCAGGGCCTGAGGAACAAAACTAGAGCTCGAGGAACAAACCCGGAGCCCGAGGAACACAACCAGAGCCCGAGGAACAAAAACAGAGCCCGAGGAACAAAACTAGGGCCCGAAGAAGAAAAGGAGAGCTCGAGGAAGAAATCCAGAGCCCGAGCAACAAAACCAGAGCCTGAGGAAGAAAACCAGAGACCGAGGAAGAAAACCAGAGCCCAAGGAAGAAAACCAGAGCCCGAGGAATAAAACCAGAGCCCAAGGAAGAAAACCAGACCTCAAGGAACAAAACCAGAACCCGAGGAACAAAACGAGAGTTCGAGGAAGAAAACGAGAGCCCGAGGAACATAACCAGTGCCCAAGGAATAAAACCAGAGCTCGAGGAACAAAACCAGAGCCCAAGGACAAAAAGGAAGGCCTGAAGAACAAAACGAGGGCCATAGGAAGAAAACCAGAGCCCGTGGAATAAAACCAGGGCCCGAGGAACCGAACCAGAAACCGAGGAACAAATCCAGAGCCCGAGGAACAAAACTAGCCCTCTAGGAAGAAAACCAGAGCCCGAGGAACAAAACCAGAGCCCGAGGAAAACAACCAGGGCCTGAGGAACCAAGCCAGAGCCCGAGGAACAAAACCACCCCTCGAGGTAAAGAAACAGGGTCCGAGGAAGAAAACCAGAGTCCGAGGAAGAAAACCAGAGCCTGAGGAACAAAACCAGAGCCGAGGAAGAAAACCAGACCTCGATGAACAAAACCAGAGCCTGAGGAACAGAACCAGAGCCCGAGGAACACAACCAGAGCCCAAGGAAGAAAACCAGACCTCGATGAACAAAACCAGAGCCCGAGGAATAAAACCAGAGCTCAAGGAACAAAACCAGAACCCGAGGAACAAAACGAGAGTTCGAGGAAGAAAACCAGAGCCCGAGGAAGAAAACCAGAGCCTGAGGAACAAAACCAGAGCCCGAGGAAGAAAACCAGACCTCGATGAACAAAACCAGAGCCTGAGGAACAGAACCAGAGCCCGAGGAACACAACCAGAGCCCAAGGAAGAAAACCAGACCTCGATGAACAAAACCAGAGCCCGAGGAATAAAACCAGAGCTCAAGGAACAAAACCAGAACCCGAGGAACAAAACGAGAGTTCGAGGAAGAAAACCAGAGCCCGAGGAAGAAAACCAGAGCCCGAGGAAGAAAAGCAGAGCTCAAGGAACAAAACCAGAACCCGAGGAACAAAAGGAGAGTTCGAGGAAGAAAACGAGAGCCCGAGGAACAAAACCAGTGCCAGAGGAAGAAAACCAGAGCCCGAGGAAGAAAACCAGAGCCCGAGGAAGAAAACTAGAGCTCTTGGAACAAAACCAGGTGCCAAGGAAGAAAAGGAGAGCCCGAGGAACAAAAACCAGAGCCCGAGGACCAAAACCAAAGCCCGAAGAACAATATCAGAGCCCAAGGAACAAAAGGAAACCCCGAGGAAGAAAACCAGGGCCTGAGGAACAAAACTAGAGCTCGAGGAACAAACCCGGAGCCCGAGGAACACAACCAGAGCCCGAGGAACAAAAACAGAGCCCGAGGAACAAAACTAGGGCCCGAAGAAGAAAAGGAGAGCTCGAGGAAGAAATCCAGAGCCCGAGCAACAAAACCAGAGCCTGAGGAAGAAAACCAGAGCCCGAGGAAGAAAACCAGAGCCCGAGGAAGAAAACTAGAGCTCTTGGAACAAAACCAGGTGCCAAGGAAGAAAAGGAGAGCCCGAGGAACAAAAACAGAGCCCGAGGACCAAAACCAAAGCCCGAATAACAATATCAGAGCCCAAGGAACAAAAAGAAACCCCGAGGAAGAAAACCAGGGCCTGAGGAAAAAAACTAGAGCTCGAGGAACAAACCCGGAGCCCGCGGAACACAACCAGAGCCCGAGGAACAAAAACAGAGCCCGAGGAACAAAACTAGGGCCCGAAGAAGAAAAGGAGAGCTCGAGGAAGAAATCCAGAGTCCGAGGAACAAAACCAGAGCCTGAGGAAGAAAACCAGAGCCCGAGGAAGAAAACCAGAGCCCGAGGAAGAAAACCAGAGCCCAAGGAAGAAAACCAGACCTCAAGGAACAAAACCAGAACCCGAGGAACAAAACGAGAGTCCGAGGAAGAAAACGAGAGCCTGAGGAACAAAACCAGTGCCAAAGGAATAAAACCAGAGCCCGAGGAAGAAAACCAGAGCCCGAGGAACAAAACTAGAGCTCTTGGAACAAAACCAGGTGCCGAGGAAGAAAAGGAGAGCCCGAGGAACAAAAACAGAGCCCGAAGAACAATATCAGAGCCCAAGGAACAAAAGGAAACCCCGAGGAAGAAAACCAGGGCCTGAGGAACAAAACTAGAGCTCGAGGAACAAACCCGGAGCCCGAGGAACACAACCAGAGCCCGAGGAACACAACCAGAGCCCGAGGAACAAAAACAGAGCCCGAGGAACAAAACTAGGGCCCGAAAAAGAAAAGGAGAGCTCGAGGAAGAAATCCAGAGCCCGAGCAACAAAACCAGAGCCTGAGGAAGAAAACCAGAGCCCGAGGAAGAAAACCAGAGCCCGAGGAAGAAACCTAGAGCTCTTGGAACAAAACCAGATGCCAAGGAAGAAAAGGAGAGCCCGAGGAACAAAAACAGAGCCCGAGGAACAAAACCAGAGCCCGAATAACAATATCAGAGCCCAAGGAACAAAAGGAAACCCCGAGGAAGAAAACCAGGGCCTGAGGAACAAAACTAGAGCTCGAGGAACAAAAGCAGAGCCTGAGGAACAAAACCAGAGCCCGAGGTAGAAAACCAGACCTCAAGGAACAAAACCAGAACCCGAGGAACAAAACAAGAGTCCGAGGAAGAAAACGAGAGCCCAAGGAACATAACCAGTGCCCAAGGAATAAAACGAGAGCTCGAGGAACAAAACCAGAGCCCAAGGACAAAAAGGAAGGCCTGAAGAACAAAACGAGGGCCATAGGAATAAAACCAGAGCCCGTGGAATAAAACCAGGGCCCGAGGAACCGAACCAGAAACCGAGGAACAAATCCAGAGCCCGAGGAACAAAACTAGCCCTCGAGGAACAAAACCAGAGCCCGAGGAACAAAACCAGAGCCCGAGGAAAACAACCAGGGCCTGAGGAACCAAGCCAGAGCCCGAGGAAGAAAACCACCCCTCGAGGTAAAGAAACAGGGTCCGAGGAAGAAAACCAGAGCCCGAGGAACAAAACCAGAGCCTGAGGAACAAAACCAGAGCCCGAGGAAGAAAACCAGACCTCGATGAACAAAACCAGAGCCCGAGGAACAGAACCAGAGCCCGAGGAACACAACCAGAGCCCGAGGAAGAAAACCAGAGCTCGATGAACAAAACCAGAGCCCGAGGAATAAAACCAGAGCTCAAGGAACAAAACCAGAACCCGAGGAACAAAACGAGAGTTCGAGGAAGCAAACGAGAGCCCGAGGAACAAAACCAGTGCCAAAGAAATAAAACCAGAACCCGAGGAAGAAAACCAGAGCCTGAGGAAGAAAACCAGAGCCCAAGGAAGAAAACCAGAGCTCAAGGAACAAAACCAGAACCCGAGGAACAAAACGAGAGTTCGAGGAAGAAAACGAGAGCCCGAGGAACAAAACCAGTGCCAAAGAAATAAAACCAGAACCCGAGGAAGAAAACCAGACCCGAGGAAGAAAACTAGAGCTCTTGGAACAAAACCAGGTGCCGAGGAAGAAAAGGAGAGCCCGAGGAACAAAAACAGAGCCCGAGGACCAAAACCAAAGCCCGAAGAACAATATCAGAGCCCAAGGAACAAAAGGAAACCCCGAGGAAGAAAACCAGGGCCTGAGGAACAAAACTAGAGCTCGAGGAACAAAACCGGAGCCCGCGGAACACAACCAGAGCCCGAGGAACAAAAACAGAGCCCGAGGAACAAAACTAGGGCCCGAAGAAGAAAAGGAGAGCTCGAGGAAGAAATCCAGAGCCCGAGCAACAAAACCAGAGCCTGAGGAAGAAAACCAGAGCCCGAGGAAGAAAACCAGAGCCCAAGGAAGAAAACCAGAGCCCGAGGAATAAAACCAGAGCCCAAGGAAGAAAACCAGACCTCAAGGAACAAAACCAGAACCCGAGGAACAAAACGAGAGTTCGAGGAAGAAAACGAGAGCCCGAGGAACATAACCAGTGCCCAAGGAATAAAACCAGAGCTCGAGGAACAAAACCAGAGCCCAAGGACAAAAAGGAAGGCCTGAAGAACAAAACGAGGGCCATAGGAAGAAAACCAGAGCCCGTGGAATAAAACCAGGGCCCGAGGAACCGAACCAGAAACCGAGGAACAAATCCAGAGCCCGAGGAACAAAACTAGCCCTCTAGGAAGAAAACCAGAGCCCGAGGAACAAAACCAGAGCCCGAGGAAAACAACCAGGGCCTGAGGAACCAAGCCAGAGCCCGAGGAACAAAACCACCCCTCGAGGTAAAGAAACAGGGTCCGAGGAAGAAAACCAGAGCCCGAGGAAGAAAACCAGAGCCTGAGGAACAAAACCAGAGCCCGAGGAAGAAAACCAGACCTCGATGAACAAAACCAGAGCCTGAGGAACAGAACCAGAGCCCGAGGAACACAACCAGAGCCCAAGGAAGAAAACCAGACCTCGATGAACAAAACCAGAGCCCGAGGAATAAAACCAGAGCTCAAGGAACAAAACCAGAACCCGAGGAACAAAACGAGAGTTCGAGGAAGAAAACCAGAGCCCGAGGAAGAAAACCAGAGCCCGAGGAAGAAAACCAGAGCTCAAGGAACAAAACCAGAACCCGAGGAACAAAAGGAGAGTTTGAGGAAGAAAACGAGAGCCCGAGGAACAAAAACCAGAGCCCGAGGAACAAAACCAAAGCCCGAAGAACAATATCAGAGCCCAAGGAACAAAAGGAAACCCCGAGGAAGAAAACCAGGGCCTGAGGAACAAAACTAGAGCTCGAGGAACAAACCCGGAGCCCGAGGAACACAACCAGAGCCCGAGGAACAAAAACAGAGCCCGAGGAACAAAACTAGGGCCCGAAGAAGAAAAGGAGAGCTCGAGGAAGAAATCCAGAGCCCGAGCAACAAAACCAGAGCCTGAGGAAGAAAACCAGAGCCCGAGGAAGAAAACCAGAGCCCGAGGAACAAAACTAGAGCTCTTGGAACAAAACCAGGTGCCAAGGAAGAAAAGGAGAGCCCGAGGAACAAAAACAGAGCCCGAGGACCAAAACCAAAGCCCGAATAACAATATCAGAGCCCAAGGAACAAAAAGAAACCCCGAGGAAGAAAACCAGGGCCTGAGGAACAAAACTAGAGCTCGAGGAACAAACCCGGAGCCCGCGGAACACAACCAGAGCCCGAGGAACAAAAACAGAGCCCGAGGAACAAAACTAGGGCCCGAAGAAGAAAAGGAGAGCTCGAGGAAGAAATCCAGAGTCCGAGGAACAAAACCAGAGCCTGAGGAAGAAAACCAGAGCCCGAGGAAGAAAACCAGAGCCCGAGGAAGAAAACCAGAGCCCAAGGAAGAAAACCAGAGCTCAAGGAACAAAACCAGAACCCGAGGAACAAAACGAGAGTTCGAGGAAGAAAACGAGAGCCCGAGGAACAAAACCAGTGCCAAAGGAAGAAAACCAGAGCCCGAGGAAGAAAACCAGAGCCCGAGGAACAAAACTAGAGCTCTTGGAACAAAACCAGGTGCCGAGGAAGAAAAGGAGAGCCTGAGGAACAAAACCAAAGCCCGAAGAACAATATCAGAGCCCAAGGAACAAAAGGAAACCCCGAGGAAGAAAACCAGGGCCTGAGGAACAAAACTAGAGCTCGAGGAACAAAACCAGAGCCTGAGGAACAAAACCAGAGCCCGAGGAAGAAAACCAGACCTCAAGGAACAAAACCAGAACCCGAGGAACAAAACGAGAGTCCGAGGAAGAAAACGAGAGCCCGAGGAACATAACCAGTGCCCAAGGAATAAAACGAGAGCTCGAGGAACAAAACCAGAGCCCAAGGACAAAAAGGAAGGCTTGAAGAACAAAACGAGGGCCATAGGAATAAAACCAGAGCCCGTGGAATAAAACCAGGGCCCGAGGAACCGAACCAGAAACCGAGGAACAAATCCAGAGCCCGAGGAACAAAACTAGCCCTCGAGGAACAAAACCAGAGCCCGAGGAACAAAACCAGAGCCCGAGGAAAACAACCAGGGCCTGAGGAACCAAGCCAGAGCCCGAGGAAGAAAACCACCCCTCGAGGTAAAGAAACAGGGTCCGAGGAAGAAAACCAGAGCCCGAGGAACAAAACCAGAGCCTGAGGAACAAAACCAGAGCCCGAGGAAGAAAACCAGACCTCGATGAACAAAACCAGAGCCCGAGGAACAGAACGAGAGCCCGAGGAACACAACCAGAGCCCGAGGAAGAAAACCAGACCTCGATGAACAAAACCAGAGCCCGAGGAATAAAACCAGAGCTCAAGGAACAAAACCAGAACCCGAGGAACAAAACGAGAGTTCGAGGAAGGAAACGAGAGCCCGAGGAACAAAACCAGTGCCAAAGGAAGAAAACCAGAGCCCGAGGAAGAAAACCAGAGCCCGAGGAAGAAAACTAGAGCTCTTGGAACAAAACCAGGTGCCAAGGAAGAAAAGGAGAGCCCGAAGAACAAAACCAAAGCCCGAAGAACAATATCAGAGCCCAAGGAACAAAAGGAAACCCCGAGGAAGAAAACCAGGGCCTGAGGAACAAAACTAGAGCTCGAGGAACAAACCCGGAGCCCGAGGAACACAACCAGAGCCCGAGGAACACAACCAGAGCCCGAGGAACAAAAACAGAGCCCGAGGAACAAAACTAGGGCCTGAAGAAGAAAAGGAGAGCTCGAGGAAGAAATCCAGAGCCCGAGCAACAAAACCAGAGCCTGAGGAAGAAAACCAGAGCCCGAGGAAGAAAACCAGAGCCCGAGGAAGAAAACTAGAGCTCTTGGAACAAAACCAGGTGCCGAGGAAGAAAAGGAGAGCCCGAGGAACAAAAACAGAGCCCGAGGAACAAAACCAAAGCCCGAAGAACAATATCAGAGCCCAAGGAACAAAAGGAAACCCCGAGGAAGAAAACCAGGGCCTGAGGAACAAAACTAGAGCTCGAGGAACAAACCTGGAGCCCGAGGAACACAACCAGGGCCCGAGGAACACAACCAGAGCCCGAGGAACAAAAACAGAGCCCGAGGAACAAAACTAGGGCCCGAAGAAGAAAAGGAGAGCTCGAGGAAGAAATCCAGAGCCCGAGCAACAAAACCAGAGCCCGAGGAAGAAAACCAGAGCCCGAGGAAGAAAACCAGAGCCCAAGGAAGAAAACCAGACCTCAAGGAACAAAACCAGAACCCGAGGAACAAAACGAGAGTTCGAGGAAGAAAACGAGAGCCCGAGGAACAAAACCAGTGCCAAAGGAAGAAAACCAGAGCCCGAGGAAGAAAACCAGAGCCCGAGGAAGAAAACTAGAGCTCTTGGAACAAAACCAGGTGCCGAGGAAGAAAAGGAGAGCCCGAGGAACAAAAACAGAGCCCGAGGAACAAAACCAAAGCCCGAAGAACAATATCAGAGCCCAAGGAACAAAAGGAAACCCCGAGGAAGAAAACCAGGGCCTGAGGAACAAAACTAGAGCTCGAGGAACAAACCCGGAGCCCGAGGAACACAACCAGAGCCCTAGGAACAAAAACAGAGCCCGAGGAACAAAACTAGGGCCCGAAGAAGAAAAGGAGAGATCGAGGAAGAAATCCAGAGCCCGAGCAACAAAACCAGAGCCTGAGGAAGAAAACCAGAGCCCGAGGAAGAAAACAAGAGCCCAAGGAAGAAAACCAGAGCCCGAGGAATAAAACCAGAGCCCAAGGAAGAAAACCAGACCTCAAGGAACAAAACCAGAACCCGAGGAACAAAACGAGAGTTCGAGGAAGAAAACGAGAGTCCGAGGAACATAACCAGTGCCCAAGGAATAAAACCAGAGCTCGAGGAAGAAAACCAGAGCCCAAGGACAAAAAGGAAGGCCTGAAGAACAAAACGAGGGCCATAGGAAGAAAACCAGAGCCCGTGGAATAAAACCAGGGCCCGAGGAACCGAACCAGAAACCGAGGAACAAATCCAGAGCCCGAGGAACAAAACTAGCCCTCGAGGAAGAAAACCAGAGCCCGAGGAACAAAACCAGAGCCTGAGGAACAAAACCAGAGCCCGAGGAAGAAAACCAGACCTCGATGAACAAAACCAGAGCCCGAGGAACAGAACCAGAGCCCGAGGAACACAACCAGAGCCCGAGGAAGAAAACCAGACCTCGATGAACAAAACCAGAGCCCGAGGAATAAAACCAGAGCTCAAGGAACAAAACCAGAACCCGAGGAACAAAACGAGAGTTCGAGGAAGAAAACGAGAGCCCGAGGAACAAAACCAGTGCCAAAGGAAGAAAACCAGAGCCCGAGGAAGAAAACCAGAGCCCGAGGAAGAAAACTAGAGCTCTTGGAACAAAACCAGGTGCCAAGGAAGAAAAGGAGAGCCCGAGGAACAAAAACAGAGCCCGAGGACCAAAACCAAAGCCCGAATAACAATATCAGAGCCCAAGGAACAAAAGGAAAACCCGAGGAAGAAAACCAGGGCCTGAGGAACAAAACTAGAGCTCGAGGAACAAACCCGGAGCCCGCGGAACACAACCAGAGCCCGAGGAACAAAAACAGAGCCCGAGCAACAAAACCAGAGCCTGAGGAAGAAAACCAGAGCCCGAGGAAGAAAACCAGAGCCCGAGGAAGAAAACCAGAGCCCAAGGAAGAAAACCAGACCTCAAGGAACAAAACCAGAACCCGAGGAACAAAACGAGAGTTCGAGGAAGAAAACGAGAGCCCGAGGAACAAAACCAGTGCCAAAGGAATAAAACCAGAGCCCGAGGAAGAAAACCAGAGCCCGAGGAACAAAACTAGAGCTCTTGGAAGAAAACCAGGTGCCGAGGAAGAAGAGGAGAGCCCGAGGAACAAAACCAAAGCCCGAAGAACAATATCAGAGCCCAAGGAACAAAAGGAAACCCCGAGGAAGAAAACCAGGGCCTGAGGAACAAAACTAGAGCTCGAGGAACAAACCCGGAGCCCGAGGAACACAACCAGAGCCCAAGGAACACAACCAGAGCCCGAGGAACAAAAACAGAGCCCGAGGAACAAAACTAGGGCCCGAAGAAGAAAAGGAGAGCTCGAGGAAGAAATCCAGAGCCCGAGGAACAAAACCAGAGCCTGAGGAAGAAAACCAGAGCCCAAAGAAGAAAACCAGAGCCCGAGGAAGAAAACTAGAGCTCTTGGAACAAAACCAGATGCCAAGGAAGAAAAAGAGAGCCCGAGGAACAAAAACAGAGCCCGAGGAACAAAACCAAAGCCCGAAGAACAATATCAGAGCCCAAGGAACAAAAGAAAACCCCGAGGAAGAAAACCAGGGCCTGAGGAACAAAACTAGAGCTCGAGGAACAAAACCAGAGCCTGAGGAACAAAACCAGAGCCCGAGGAAGAAAACCAGACCTCAAGGAACAAAACCAGAACCCGAGGAACAAAACGAGAGTCCGAGGAAGAAAACGAGAGCCCAAGGAACATAACCAGTGCCCAAGGAATAAAACGAGAGCTCGAGGAACAAAACCAGAGCCCAAGGACAAAAAGGAAGGCCTGAAGAACAAAACGAGGGCCATAGGAATAAAACCAGAGCCCGTGGAATAAAACCAGGGCCCGAGGAACCGAACCAGAAACCGAGGAACAAATCCAGAGCCCGAGGAACAAAACTAGCCCTCGAGGAACAAAACCAGAGCGCGAGGAACAAAACCAGAGCCCGAGGAAAACAACCAGGGCCTGAGGAACCAAGCCAGAGCCCGAGGAAGAAAACCACCCCTCGAGGTAAAGAAACAGGGTCCGAGGAAGAAAACCAGAGCCCGAGGAACAAAACCAGAGCCTGAGGAACAAAACCAGAGCCCGAGGAAGAAAACCAGACCTCGATGAACAAAACCAGAGCCCGAGGAACAGAACCAGAGCCCGAGGAACACAACCAGAGCCCGAGGAAGAAAACCAGACCTCGATGAACAAAACCAGAGCCCGAGGAATAAAACCAGAGCTCAAGGAACAAAACCAGAACCCGAGGAACAAAACGAGAGTTCGAGGAAGCAAACGAGAGCCCGAGGAACAAAACCAGTGCCAAAGGAAGAAAACCAGAGCCCGAGGAAGAAAACCAGAGCCCGAGGAAGAAAACTAGAGCTCTTGGAACAAAACCAGGTGCCAAGGAAGAAAAGGAGAGCCCGAAGAACAAAACCAAAGCCCGAAGAACAATATCAGAGCCCAAGGAACAAAAGGAAACCCCGAGGAAGAAAACCAGGGCCTGAGGAACAAAACTAGAGCTCGAGGAACAAACCCGGAGCCCGAGGAACACAACCAGAGCCCGAGGAACACAACCAGAGCCCGAGGAACAAAAACAGAGCCCGAGGAACAAAACTAGGGCCTGAAGAAGAAAAGGAGAGCTCGAGGAAGAAATCCAGAGCCCGAGCAACAAAACCAGAGCCTGAGGAAGAAAACCAGAGCCCGAGGAAGAAAACCAGACCCCAAGGAAGAAAACCAGAGCCCAAGGAAGAAAACCAGACCTCAAGGAACAAAACCAGAACCCGAGGAACAAAACGAGAGTTCGAGGAAGAAAACGAGAGCCCGAGGAACAAAACCAGTGCCAAAGGAAGAAAACCAGAGCCCGAGGAAGAAAACCAGAGCCCGAGGAACAAATCTAGAACTCTTGGAACAAAACCAGGTGCCGAGGAAGAAAAGGAGAGCCCGAGGAACAAAACCAAAGCCCGAAGAACAATATCAGAGCCCAAGGAACAAAAGGAAACCCCGAGGAAGAAAACCAGGGCCTGAGGAACAAAACTAGAGCTCGAGGAACAAACCCGGAGCCCGAGGAACACAACCAGAGCCCGAGGAACACAACCAGAGCCCGAGGAACAAAAACAGAGCCCGAGGAACAAAACTAGGGCCCGAAGAAGAAAAGGAAAGCTCGAGGAAGAAATCCAGAGCCCGAGCAACAAAACCAGAGCCTGAGGAAGAAAACCAGAGCCCGAGGAAGAAAACCAGAGCCCGAGGAAGAAAACTAGAGCTCTTGGAACAAAACCAGGTGCTGAGGAAGAAAACCAGAGCCCGAGGAACAAAAACAGAGCCCGAGGAACAAAACCAAAGCCCGAAGAACAATATCAGAGCCCAAGGAACAAAAGGTAACCCCGAGGAAGAAAACCAGGGCCTGAGGAACAAAACTAGAGCTCGAGGAACAAACCCGGAGCCCGAGGAACAGAACCAGGGTCCGAGGAACACAACCAGAGCCCGAGGAACAAAAACAGAGCCCGAGGAACAAAACTAGGGTCCGAAGAAGAAAAGGAGAGCTCAAGGAAGAAATCCAGAGCCCGAGCAACAAAACCAGAGCCTGAGGAAGAAAACCAGAGCCCGAGGAAGAAAACCAGAGCCCAAGGAAGAAAACCAGACCTCAAGGAACAAAACCAGAACCCGAGGAACAAAACGAGAGTCCGAGGAAGAAAGCGAGAGCCCGAGGAACATAACCAGTGCCCAAGGAATAAAACCAGAGCTCGAGGAACAAAACCAGAGCCCAAGGACAAAAAGGAAGGCCTGAAGAACAAAACGAGGGCCATAGGAAGAAAACCAGAGCCCGTGGAATAAAACCAGGGCCCGAGGAACCGAACCAGAAACCGAGGAACAAATCCAGAGCCCGAGGAACAAAACTAGCCCTCGAGGAAGAAAACCAGAGCCCGAGGAACAAAACCAGAGCCCGAGGAAAACAACCAGGGCCTGAGGAACCAAGCCAGAGCCCGAGGAACAAAACCACCCCTCGAGGTAAAGAAACAGGGTCCGAGGAAGAAAACCAGAGCCCGAGGAAGAAAACCAGAACCTGAGGAACAAAACCAGAGCCCGAGGAAGAAAACAAGCCCTCGAGGAACAAAACCAGAGCCCGAGGAACAGAACCAGAGCCCGAGGAAAACAACCAGGGCCTGAGGAACCAAGCCAGAGCCCGAGGAACAAAACCACCCCTCGAGGTAAAGAAACAGGGTCCGAGGAAGAAAACCAGAGCCCGAGGAACAAAACCAGAGACTGAGGAACCAAGCCAGAGCCCGAGGAACAAAACCACCCCTCGAGGTAAAGAAACAGAGCCCGAGGAAGAAAACCAGAGCCCGAGGAATAAAACCAGAGCTCAAGGAACAAAACCAGAACCCGAGGAACAAAACGAGAGTTCGAGGAAGCAAACGAGAGCCCGAGGAAGAAAACCAGTGCCAAAGGAAGAAAACCAGAGCCTGAGGAAGAAAACCAGAGCCCGAGGAAGAAAACTAGAGCTCTTGGAACAAAACCAGGTGCCAAGGAAGAAAAGGAGAGCCCGAGGAACAAAAACAGAGCCCGAGGAACAAAACCAAAGCCCGAAGAACAATATCAGAGCCCAAGGAACAAAAGGAAACCCCGAGGAAAAAACCAGGGCCTGAGGAACAAAACTAGAGCTCGAGGAACAAACCCGGAGCCCGAGGAACACAACCAGGGCCCGAGGAACACAACCAGAGCCCGAGGAACAAAAACAGAGCCCGAGGAACAAAACTAGGCCCCGAAGAAGAAAAGGAGAGCTCGAGGAAGAAATCCAGAGCCCGAGCAACAAAACCAGAGCCTGAGGAAGAAAACCAGAGCCCGAGGAAGAAAACCAGAGCCCAAGGAATAAAACCAGAGCCCGAGGAAGAAAACCAGAGCCCAAGGAAGAAAACCAGACCTCAAGGAACAAAACCAGAACCCGAGGAACAAAACGAGAGTTCGAGGAAGAAAACGAGAGCCCGAGGAACATAACCAGTGCCCAAGGAATAAAACCAGAGCTCGAGGAACAAAACCAGAGCCCAAGGACAAAAAGGAAGGCCTGAAGAACAAAACGAGGGCCATAGGAAGAAAACCAGAGCCCGTGGAATAAAACCAGGGCCCGAGGAACCGAACCAGAAACCGAGGAACAAATCCAGAGCCCGAGGAACAAAACTAGCCCTAGAGGAACAAAACCAGAGCCCGAGGAACAAAACCAGAGCCCGAGGAAAACAACCAGGGCCTGAGGAACCAAGCCAGAGCCCGAGGAACAAAACCACCCCTCGAGGTAAAGAAACAGGGTCCGAGGAAGAAAACCAGAGCCCGAGGAACAAAACCAGAGCCTGAGGAACAAAACCAGAGCCCGAGGAAGAAAACAAGCCCTCGATGAACAAAACCAGAGCCCGAGGAACAGAACCAGAGACCGAGGAACAAAACCTGGGCCTGAGGAACCAAGCCAGAGCCCGAGGAACAAAACCACCCCTCGAGGTAAAGAAACAGGGTCCGAGGAAGAAAACCAGAGCCCGAGGAACAAAACCAGAGCCTGAGGAACCAAGCCAGAGCCCGAGGAAGAAAACTAGAGCTCTTGGAACAAAACCAGGTGCCGAGAAAGAAAAGGAGAGCCCGAGGAACAAAAACAGAGCCCGAAGAACAATATCAGAGCCCAAGGAACAAAAGGAAACCCCGAGGAAGAAAACCAGGGCCTGAGGAACAAAACTAGAGCTCGAGGAACAAACCCGGAGCCCGAGGAACACAACCAGAGCCCGAGGAACACAACCAGAGCCCGAGGAAGAAAACCAGAGCCTGAGGAACAAAACTAGGGCCCGAAGAAGAAAAGGAGAGCTCGAGGAAGAAATCCAGAGCCCGAGCAACAAAACCAGAGCCTGAGGAAGAAAACCAGAGCCCAAGGAAGAAAACCAGAGCCCGAGGAAGAAAACTAGAGCTCTTGGAACAAAACCAGGTGCCGAGGAAGAAAAGGAGAGCCCGAGGAACAAAAACAGAGCCCGAGGAACAAAACCAAAGCCCGAAGAACAATATCAGAGCCCAAGGAACAAAAGGAAACCCCGAGGAAGAAAACCAGGGCCTGAGGAACAAAACTAGAGCTCGAGGAACAAACCCGGAGCCCGAGGAACACAACCCGGGCCCGAGGAACACAACCAGAGCCCGAGGAACAAAAACAGAGCCCGAGGAACAAAACTAGGGCCCGAAGAAGAAAAGGAGAGCTCGAGGAAGAAATCCAGAGCCCGAGCAACAAAACCAGAGCCCGAGGAAGAAAACCAGAGCCCGAGGAAGAAAACCAGAGCCCGAGGAAGAAAACCAGAGCCCAAGGAAGAAAACCAGAGCTCAAGGAAGAAAACCAGAACCCGAGGAACAAAACGAGAGTTCGAGGAAGAAAACGAGAGCCCGAGGAACAAAACCAGTGCCAAAGGAAGAAAACCAGAGCCCGAGGAAGAAACCAGAGCCCGAGGAACAAAACTAGAGCTCTTGGAACAAAACCAGGTGCTGAGGAAGAAAAGGAGAGCCCGAGGAATAAAACCAAAGCCCGAAGAACAATATCAGAGCCCAAGGAACAAAAGGAAACCCCGAGGAAGAAAACCAGGGCCTGAGGAACAAAACTAGAGCTCGAGGAACAAACCCGGAGCCCGAGGAACACAACCAGAGCCCGAGGAACACAACCAGAGCCCGAGGAACAAAAACAGAGCCCGAGGAACAAAACTAGGGCCCGAAGAAGACAAGGAGAGCTCGAGGAAGAAATCCAGAGCCTGAGCAACAAAACCAGAGCCTGAGGAAGAAAACCAGACCTCAAGGAACAAAACCAGAACCCGAGGAACAAAACGAGAGTCCGAGGAAGAAAACGAGAGCCCAAGGAACATAACCAGTGCCCAAGGAATAAAACGAGAGCTCGAGGAACAAAACCAGAGCCCAAGGACAAAAAGGAAGGCCTGAAGAACAAAACGAGGGCCATAGGAATAAAACCAGAGCCCGTGGAATAAAACCAGGGCCCGAGGAACCGAACCAGAAACCGAGGAACAAATCCAGAGCCCGAGGAACAAAACTAGCCCTCGAGGAACAAAACCAGAGCCCGAGGAACAAAACCAGAGCCCGAGGAAAACAACCAGGGCCTGAGGAACCAAGCCAGAGCCCGAGGAAGAAAACCACCCCTCGAGGTAAAGAAACAGGGTCCGAGGAAGAAAACCAGAGCCCGAGGAACAAAACCAGAGCCTGAGGAACAAAACCAGAGCCCGAGGAAGAAAACCAGACCTCGATGAACAAAACCAGAGCCCGAGGAACAGAACCAGAGCCCGAGGAACACAACCAGAGCCCGAGGAAGAAAACCAGACCTCGATGAACAAAACCAGAGCCCGAGGAAGAAAACCAGAGCCCGAGGAAGAAAACTAGAGCTCTTGGAACAAACCCGGAGCCCGAGGAACACAACCAGAGCCCGAGGAACATAACCAGAGCCCGAGGAACAAAAACAGAGCCCGAGGAACAAAACTAGGGCCTGAAGAAGAAAAGGAGAGCTCGAGGAAGAAATCCAGAGCCCGAGCAACAAAACCAGAGCCTGAGGAAGAAAACCAGAGCCCGAGGAAGAAAACCAGAGCTCAAGGAACAAAACCAGAACCCGAGGAACAAAACGAGAGTTCGAGGAAGAAAACGAGAGCCCGAGGAACAAAACCAGTGCCAAAGCAAGAAAACCAGAGCCCGAGGAAGAAAACCAGAGCCCGAGGAAGAAAACCAGAGCCCGAGGAAGAAAACTAGAGCTCTTGGAACAAAACCAGGTGCCGAGGAAGAAAAGGAGAGCCCGAGGAACAAAAACAGAGCCCGAGGAACAAAACCAAAGCCCGAAGAACAATATCAGAGCCCAAGGAACAAAAGGAAACCCCGAGGAAGAAAACCAGGGCCTGAGGAACAAAACTAGAGCTCGAGGAACAAACCCGGAGCCCGAGGAACACAACCAGGGCCCGAGGAACACAACCAGAGCCCGAGGAACAAAAACAGAGCCCGAGGAACAAAACTAGGGCCCGAAGAAGAAAAGGAGAGCTCGAGGAAGAAATCCAGAGCCCGAGCAACAAAACCAGAGCCCGAGGAAGAAAACCAGAGCCCGAGGAAGAAAACCAGAGCCCGAGGAAGAAAACCAGAGCCCAAGGAAGAAAACCAGACCTCAAGGAACAAAACCAGAACCCGAGGAACAAAACGAGAGTTCGAGGAAGAAAACGAGAGCCCGAGGAACAAAACCAGTGCCAAAGGAAGAAAACCAGAGCCCGAGGAAGAAAACCAGAGCCCGAGGAAGAAAACTAGAGCTCCTGGAACAAAACCAGGTGCCGAGGAAGAAAAGGAGAGCCCGAGGAACAAAAACAGAGCCCGAGGAACAAAACCAAAGCCCGAAGAACAATATCAGAGCCCAAGGAACAAAAGGAAACCCCGAGGAAGAAAACCAGGGCCTGAGGAACAAAACTAGAGCTCGAGGAACAAACCCGGAGGCCGAGGAACACAACCAGAGCCCGAGGAACAAAAACAGAGCCCGAGGAACAAAACTAGGGCCCGAAGAAGAAAAGGAGAGCTCGAGGAAGAAATCCAGAGCCCGAGGAACAAAACCAGAGCCTGAGGAAGAAAAGCAGAGCCCGAGGAAGAAAACCAGAGCCCGAGGAAGAAAACTAGAGCTCTTGGAACAAAACCAGATGCCAAGGAAGAAAAAGAGAGCCCGAGGAACAAAAACAGAGCCCGAGGAACAAAACCAAAGCCCGAAGAACAATATCAGAGCCCAAGGAACAAAAGAAAACCCCGAGGAAGAAAACCAGGGCCTGAGGAACAAAACTAGAGCTCGAGGAACAAAACCAGAGCCTGAGGAACAAAACCAGAGCCCGAGGAAGAAAACCAGACCTCAAGGAACAAAACCAGAACCCGAGGAACAAAACGAGAGTCCGAGGAAGAAAACGAGAGCCCAAGGAACATAACCAGTGCCCAAGGAATAAAACGAGAGCTCGAGGAACAAAACCAGAGCCCAAGGACAAAAAGGAAGGCCTGAAGAACAAAACGAGGGCCATAGGAATAAAACCAGAGCCCGTGGAATAAAACCAGGGCCCGAGGAACCGAACCAGAAACCGAGGAACAAATCCAGAGCCCGAGGAAAACAACCAGGGCCTGAGGAACCAAGCCAGAGCCCGAGGAACAAAACCACCCCTCGAGGTAAAGAAACAGGGTCCGAGGAAGAAAACCAGAGCCCGAGGAACAAAACCAGAGCCTGAGGAACAAAACCAGAGCCCGAGGAAGAAAACCAGACCTCGATGAACAAAACCAGAGCCCGAGGAACAGAACCAGAGCCCGAGGAACACAACCAGAGCCCGAGGAAGAAAACCAGAGCTCGATGAACAAAACCAGAGCCCGAGGAATAAAACCAGAGCTCAAGGAACAAAACCAGAACCCGAGGAACAAAACGAGAGTTCGAGGAAGCAAACGAGAGCCCGAGGAACAAAACCAGTGCCAAAGGAAGAAAACCAGAGCCCGAGGAAGAAAACCAGAGCCCGAGGAAGAAAACTAGAGCTCTTGGAACAAAACCAGGTGCCGAGAAAGAAAAGGAGAGCCCGAGGAACAAAAACAGAGCCCGAAGAACAATATCAGAGCCCAAGGAACAAAAGGAAACCCCGAGGAAGAAAACCAGGGCCTGAGGAACAAAACTAGAGCTCGAGGAACAAACCCGGAGCCCGAGGAACACAACCAGAGCCCGAGGAACACAACCAGAGCCCGAGGAAGAAAACCAGAGCCCGAGGAACAAAACTAGGGCCCGAAGAAGAAAAGGAGAGCTCGAGGAAGAAATCCAGAGCCCGAGCAACAAAACCAGAGCCTGAGGAAGAAAACCAGAGCCCAAGGAAGAAAACCAGAGCCCGAGGAAGAAAACTAGAGCTCTTGGAACAAAACCAGGTGCCGAGGAAGAAAAGGAGAGCCCGAGGAACAAAAACAGAGCCCGAGGAACAAAACCAAAGCCCGAAGAACAATATCAGAGCCCAAGGAACAAAAGGAAACCCCGAGGAAGAAAACCAGGGCCTGAGGAACAAAACTAGAGCTCGAGGAACAAACCCGGAGCCCGAGGAACACAACCCGGGCCCGAGGAACACAACCAGAGCCCGAGGAACAAAAACAGAGCCCGAGGAACAAAACTAGGGCCCGAAGAAGAAAAGGAGAGCTCGAGGAAGAAATCCAGAGCCCGAGCAACAAAACCAGAGCCCGAGGAAGAAAACCAGAGCCCGAGGAAGAAAACCAGAGCCCGAGGAAGAAAACCAGAGCCCAAGGAAGAAAACCAGAGCTCAAGGAAGAAAACCAGAACCCGAGGAACAAAACGAGAGTTCGAGGAAGAAAACGAGAGCCCGAGGAACAAAACCAGTGCCAAAGGAAGAAAACCAGAGCCCGAGGAAGAAACCAGAGCCCGAGGAACAAAACTAGAGCTCTTGGAACAAAACCAGGTGCTGAGGAAGAAAAGGAGAGCCCGAGGAATAAAACCAAAGCCCGAAGAAAAATATCAGAGCCCAAGGAACAAAAGGAAACCCCGAGGAAGAAAACCAGGGCCTGAGGAACAAAACTAGAGCTCGAGGAACAAACCCGGAGCCCGAGGAACACAACCAGAGCCCGAGGAACACAACCAGAGCCCGAGGAACAAAAACAGAGCCCGAGGAACAAAACTAGGGCCCGAAGAAGACAAGGAGAGCTCGAGGAAGAAATCCAGAGCCTGAGCAACAAAACCAGAGCCTGAGGAAGAAAACCAGACCTCAAGGAACAAAACCAGAACCCGAGGAACAAAACGAGAGTCCGAGGAAGAAAACGAGAGCCCAAGGAACATAACCAGTGCCCAAGGAATAAAACGAGAGCTCGAGGAACAAAACCAGAGCCCAAGGACAAAAAGGAAGGCCTGAAGAACAAAACGAGGGCCATAGGAATAAAACCAGAGCCCGTGGAATAAAACCAGGGCCCGAGGAACCGAACCAGAAACCGAGGAACAAATCCAGAGCCCGAGGAACAAAACTAGCCTTCGAGGAACAAAACCAGAGCCCGAGGAACAAAACCAGAGCCCGAGGAAAACAACCAGGGCCTGAGGAACCAAGCCAGAGCCCGAGGAAGAAAACCACCCCTCGAGGTAAAGAAACAGGGTCCGAGGAAGAAAACCAGAGCCCGAGGAACAAAACCAGAGCCTGAGGAACAAAACCAGAGCCCGAGGAAGAAAACCAGACCTCGATGAACAAAACCAGAGCCCGAGGAACAGAACCAGAGCCCGAGGAACACAACCAGAGCCCGAGGAAGAAAACCAGACCTCGATGAACAAAACCAGAGCCCGAGGAATAAAACCAGAGCTCAAGGAACAAAACCAGAACCCGAGGAACAAAACGAGAGTTCGAGGAAGCAAACGAGAGCCCGAGGAACAAAACCAGTGCCAAAGGAAGAAAACCAGAGCCCGAGGAAGAAAACCAGAGCCCGAGGAAGAAAACCAGAGCCCGAGGAAGAAAACTAGAGCTCTTGGAACAAACCCGGAGCCCGAGGAACACAACCAGAGCCCGAGGAACATAACCAGAGCCCGAGGAACAAAAACAGAGCCCGAGGAACAAAACTAGGGCCTGAAGAAGAAAAGGAGAGCTCGAGGAAGAAATCCAGAGCCCGAGCAACAAAACCAGAGCCTGAGGAAGAAAACCAGAGCCCGAGGAAGAAAACGAGACACCAAGGAAGAAAACCAGAGCCCAAGGAAGAAAACCAGACCTCAAGGAACAAAACCAGAACCCGAGGAACAAAACGAGAGTTCGAGGAAGAAAACGAGAGCCCGAGGAACAAAACCAGTGCCAAAGGAAGAAAACCAGAGCCCGAGGAAGAAAACCAGAGCCCGAGGAACAAAACTAGAGCTCTTGGAACAAAACCAGGTGCCGAGGAAGAAAAGGAGAGCCCGAGGAACAAAACCAAAGACCGAAGAACAATATCAGAGCCCAAGGAACAAAAGGAAACCCCGAGGAAGAAAACCAGGGCCTGAGGAACAAAACTAGAGCTCGAGGAACAAACCCGGAGCCCGAGGAACACAACCAGAGCCCGAGGAACACAACCAGAGCCCGAGGAAGAAAACCAGAGCCCGAGGAACAAAACTAGGGCCCGAAGAAGAAAAGGAGAGCTCGAGGAAGAAATCCAGAGCCCGAGCAACAAAACCAGAGCCTGAGGAAGAAAACCAGAGCCCGAGGAAGAAAACCAGAGCCCGAGGAAGAAAACTAGAGCTCTTGGAACAAAACCAGGTGCCGAGGAAGAAAAGGAGAGCCCGAGGAACAAAAACAGAGCCCGAGGAACAAAACCAAAGCCCGAAGAACAATATCAGAGCCCAAGGAACAAAAGGAAACCCCGAGGAAGAAAACCAGGGCCTGAGGAACAAAACTAGAGCTCGAGGAACAAACCCGGAGCCCGAGGAACACAACCCGGGCCCGAGGAACACAACCAGAGCCCGAGGAACAAAAACAGAGCCCGAGGAACAAAACTAGGGCCCGAAGAAGAAAAGGAGAGCTCGAGGAAGAAATCCAGAGCCCGAGCAACAAAACCAGAGCCCGAGGAAGAAAACCAGAGCCCGAGGAAGAAAACCAGAGCCCAAGGAAGAAAACCAGACCTCAAGGAACAAAACCAGAACCCGAGGAACAAAACGAGAGTTCGAGGAAGAAAACGAGAGCCCGAGGAACAAAACCAGTGCCAAAGGAAGAAAACCAGAGCCCGAGGAAGAAAACCAGAGCCCGAGGAAGAAAACTAGAGCTCTTGGAACAAAACCAGGTGCCGAGGAAGAAAAGGAGAGCCCGAGGAACAAAAACAGAGCCCGAGGAACAAAACCAAAGCCCGAAGAACAATATCAATGCCCAAGGAACAAAAGGAAACCCCGAGGAAGAAAACCAGGGCCTGAGGAACAAAACTAGAGCTCGAGGAACAAACCCGGAGCCCGAGGAACACAACCAGAGCCCGAGGAACAAAAACAGAGCCCGAGGAACAAAACTAGGGCCCGAAGAAGAAAAGGAGAGCTCGAGGAAGAAATCCAGAGCCCGAGCAACAAAACCAGAGCCTGAGGAAGAAAACCAGAGCCCGAGGAAGAAAACCAGAGCCCAAGGAAGAAAACCAGAGCCCGAGGAATAAAACCAGAGCCCAAGGAAGAAAACCAGACCTCAAGGAACAAAACCAGAACCCGAGGAACAAAACGAGAGTTCGAGGAAGAAAACGAGAGTCCGAGGAACATAACCAGTGCCCAAGGAATAAAACCAGAGCTCGAGGAAGAAAACCAGAGCCCAAGGACAAAAAGGAAGGCCTGAAGAACAAAACGAAGGCCATAGGAAGAAAACCAGAGCCCGTGGAATAAAACCAGGGCCCGAGGAACCGAACCAGAAACCGAGGAACAAATCCAGAGCCCGAGGAACAAAACTAGCCCTCGAGGAAGAAAACCAGAGCCCGAGGAACAAAACCAGAGCCCGAGGAAAACAACCAGGGCCTGAGGAACCAAGCCAGAGCCCGAGGAACAAAACCACCCCTCAAGGTAAAGAAACAGGGTCCGAGGAAGAAAACCAGAGCCCGAGGAACAAAACCAGAGCCTGAGGAACAAAACCAGCGCCCGAGGAAGAAAACCAGACCTCGATGAACAAAACCAGAGCCCGAGGAACAGAACCAGAGCCCGAGGAACACAACCAGAGCCCGAGGAAGAAAACCAGACCTCGATGAACAAAACCAGAGCCCGAGGAATAAAACCAGAGCTCAAGGAACAAAACCAGAACCCGAGGAACAAAACGAGAGTTCGAGGAAGAAAACGAGAGCCCGAGGAACAAAACCAGTGCCAAAGGAAGAAAACCAGAGCCCGAGGAAGAAAACCAGAGCCCGAGGAACAAAACTAGAGCTCTTGGAACAAAACCAGGTGCCAAGGAAGAAAAGGAGAGCCCGAGGAACAAAAACAGAGCCCGAGGACCAAAACCAAAGCCCGAATAACAATATCAGAGCCCAAGGAACAAAAGGAAACCCCGAGGAAGAAAACCAGGGACTGAGGAACAAAACTAGAGCTCGAGGAACAAACCCGGAGCCCGCGGAACACAACCAGAGCCCGAGGAACAAAAACAGAGCCCGAGGAACAAAACTAGGGCCCGAAGAAGAAAAGGAG
Source organism: Calonectris borealis (assembly GCF_964195595.1). Taxonomy (NCBI): domain Eukaryota; kingdom Metazoa; phylum Chordata; class Aves; order Procellariiformes; family Procellariidae; genus Calonectris; species Calonectris borealis. The sequence goes on from NW_027441463.1 coordinate 738,134, forward strand.
AGCTCGAGGAAGAAATCCAGAGCCCGAGCAACAAAACCAGAGCCTGAGGAAGAAAACCAGAGCCCGAGGAAGAAAACCAGAGCCCGAGGAAGAAAACCAGAGCCCAAGGAAGAAAACCAGACCTCAAGGAACAAAACCAGAACCCGAGGAACAAAACGAGAGTTCGAGGAAGAAAACGAGAGCCCGAGGAACAAAACCAGTGCCAAAGGAATAAAACCAGAGCCCGAGGAAGAAAACCAGAGCCCGAGGAAGAAAACTAGAGCTCTTGGAACAAAACCAGGTGCCGAGGAAGAAAAGGAGAGCCCGAGGAACAAAACCAAAGCCCGAAGAACAATATCAGAGCCCAAGGAACAAAAGGAAACCCCGAGGAAGAAAACCAGGGCCTGAGGAACAAAACCAGAGCTCGAGGAACAAACCCGGAGCCCGTGGAACACAACCAGAGCCCAAGGAACACAACCAGAGACCGAGGAACAAAAACAGAGCCCGAGGAACAAAACTAGGGCCCGAAGAAGAAAAGGAGAGCTCGAGGAAGAAATCCAGAGCCCGAGGACCAAAACCAGAGCCTGAGGAAGAAAACCAGAGCCCAAGGAAGAAAACCAGAGCCCGAGGAAGAAAACTAGAGCTCTTGGAACAAAACCAGATGCCAAGGAAGAAAAAGAGAGCCCGAGGAACAAAAACAGAGCCCGAGGAACAAAACCAAAGCCCGAAGAACAATATCAGAGCCCAAGGAACAAAAGAAAACCCCGAGGAAGAAAACCAGGCCCTGAGGAACAAAACTAGAGCTCGAGGAACAAAACCAGAGCCTGAGGAACAAAACCAGAGCCCGAGGAAGAAAACCAGACCTCAAGGAACAAAACCAGAACCCGAGGAACAAAACGAGAGTCCGAGGAAGAAAACGAGAGCCCAAGGAACATAACCAGTGCCCAAGGAATAAAACGAGAGCTCGAGGAACAAAACCAGAGCCCAAGGACAAAAAGGAAGGCCTGAAGAACAAAACGAGGGCCATAGGAATAAAACCAGAGCCCGTGGAATAAAACCAGGGCCCGAGGAACCGAACCAGAAACCGAGGAACAAATCCAGAGCCCGAGGAAAACAACCAGGGCCTGAGGAACCAAGCCAGAGCCCGAGGAACAAAACCACCCCTCGAGGTAAAGAAACAGGGTCCGAGGAAGAAAACCAGAGCCCGAGGAACAAAACCAGAGCCTGAGGAACAAAACCAGAGCCCGAGGAAGAAAACCAGACCTCGATGAACAAAACCAGAGCCCGAGGAACAGAACCAGAGCCCGAGGAACACAACCAGAGCCCGAGGAAGAAAACCAGACCTCGATGAACAAAACCAGAGCCCGAGGAATAAAACCAGAGCTCAAGGAACAAAACCAGAACCCGAGGAACAAAACGAGAGTTCGAGGAAGCAAACGAGAGCCCGAGGAACAAAACCAGTGCCAAAGGAAGAAAACCAGAGCCCGAGGAAGAAAACCAGAGCCCGAGGAAGAAAACTAGAGCTCTTGGAACAAAACCAGGTGCCGAGGAAGAAAAGGAGAGCCCGAGGAACAAAAACAGAGCCCGAGGAACAAAACCAAAGCCCGAAGAACAATATCAGAGCCCAAGGAACAAAAGGAAACCCCGAGGAAAAAACCAGGGCCTGAGGAACAAATCCAGAGCCCGAGGAACAAAACTAGCCCTCGAGGAACAAAACCAGAGCCCGAGGAAAACAACCAGGGCCTGAGGAACCAAGCCAGAGCCCGAGGAACAAAACCACCCCTCGAGGTAAAGAAACAGGGTCCGAAGAAGAAAACCAGAGCCCGAGGAAGAAAACCAGAGCCTGAGGAACAAAACCAGAGCCCGAGGAAGAAAACAAGCCCTCGAGGAACAAAACCAGAGCCCGAGGAACAGAACCAGAGCCCGAGGAAAACAACCAGGGCCTGAGGAACCAAGCCAGAGCCCGAGGAACAAAACCACCCCTCGAGGTAAAGAAACAGGGTCCGAGGAAGAAAACCAGAGCCCGAGGAACAAAACCAGAGACTGAGGAACCAAGCCAGAGCCCGAGGAACAAAACCACCCCTCGAGGTAAAGAAACAGAGCCCGAGGAAGAAAACCAGAGCCCGAGGAATAAAACCAGAGCTCGAGGAACAAAACCAGAACCCGAGGAACAAAACGAGAGTTCGAGGAAGAAAACCAGAGCCCGAGGAACAAAACCAGTGCCAAAGGAAGAAAACCAAAGCCCGAGGAAGAAAACCAGAGCCAGAGGAAGAAAACTAGAGCTTTTGGAAAAAAACCAGGTGCCGAGAAAAAAAAGGAGAGCCCGAGGAACAAAAACAGAGCCCGAAGAACAATATCAGAGCCCAAGGAACAAAAGGAAACCCGGAGGAAGAAAACCAGGGCCTGAGGAACAAAACTAGAGCTCGAGGAACAAACCCGGAGCCCGAGGAACACAACCAGAGCCCGAGGAACACAACCAGAGCCCGAGGAACAAAAACAGAGCCCGAGGAACAAAACTAGGGCCCGAAGAAGAAAAGGAGAGCTCGAGGAAGAAATCCAGAGCCCGAGCAACAAAACCAGAGCCTGAGGAAGAAAACCAGAGCCCGAGGAAGAAAACCAGAGCCCGAGGAAGAAAACTAGAGCTCTTGGAACAAAACCAGGTGCCAAGGAAGAAAAGGAGAGCCCGAGGAACAAAAACAGAGCCCGAGGAACAAAACCAAAGCCCGGAGAACAATATCAGAGCCCAAGGAACAAAAGGAAACCCCGAGGAAGAAAACCAGGGCCTGAGGAACAAAACTAGAGCTCGAGGAACAAACCCGGAGCCCGCGGAACACAACCAGAGCCCGAGGAACAAAACCAGAGCCCGAGGAACAAAACTAGGGCCCGAAGAAGAAAAGGAGAGCTCGAGGAAGAAATCCAGAGCCCGAGCAACAAAACCAGAGCCTGAGGAAGAAAAGCAGAGCCCGAGGAAGAAAACCAGAGCCCGAGGAACAAAACTAGAGCTCTTGGAAAAAAAACCAGGTGCCAAGGAAGAAAAGGAGAGCCCGAGGAACAAAAACAGAGCCCGAGGACCAAAACCAAAGCCCGAATAACAATATCAGAGCCCAAGGAACAAAAAGAAACCCCGATGAAGAAAACTAGGGCCTGAGGAACAAAACTAGAGCTCGAGGAACAAACCCGGAGCCCGAGGAACACAACCAGAGCCCGAGGAACAAAAACAGAGCCCGAGGAACAAAACTAGGGCCCGAAGAAGAAAAGGAGAGCTCGAGGAAGAAATCCAGAGCCCGAGCAACAAAACCAGAGCCTGAGGAAGAAAACCAGAGCCCGAGGAAGAAAACCAGAGCCCGAGGAAGAAAACCAGAGCCCAAGGAAGAAAACCAGACCTCAAGGAACAAAACCAGAACCCGAGGAACAAAACGAGAGTTCGAGGAAGAAAACGAGAGCCCGAGGAACAAAACCAGTGCCAAAGGAATAAAACCAGAGCCCGAGGAGGAAAACCAGAGCTCGAGGAACAAAACTAGAGCTCTTGGAACAAAACCAGGTGCCGAGGAAGAAAAGGAGAGCCCGAGGAACAAAACCAAAGCCCGAAGAACAATATCAGAGCCCAAGGAACAAAAGGAAACCCCGAGGAAGAAAACCAGGGCCTGAGGAACAAAACTAGAGCTCGAGGAACAAACCCGGAGCCCGAGGAACACAACCAGAGCCCGAGGAACACAACCAGAGCCCGAGGAACAAAAACAGAGCCCGAGGAACAAAACTAGGGCCCGAAGAAGAAAAGGAGAGCTCGAGGAAGAAATCCAGAGCCCGAGCAACAAAACCAGAGCCTGAGGAAGAAAACCAGAGCCCGAGGAAGAAAACCAGAGCCCGAGGAAGAAAACTAGAGCTCTTGGAACAAAACCAGGTGCCGAGGAAGAAAAGGAGAGCCCGAGGAACAAAAACAGAGCCCGAGGAACAAAACCAAAGCCCGAAGAACAATATCAGAGGCCAAGGAACAAAAGGAAACCCCGAGGAAGAAAACCAGGGCCTGAGGAACAAAACTAGAGCTCGAGGAACAAACCCGGAGCCCGAGGAACACAACCAGGGCCCGAGGAACACAACCAGAGCCCGAGGAACAAAAACAGAGCCCGAGGAACAAAACTAGGGCCCGAAGAAGAAAAGGAGAGCTCGAGGAAGAAATCCAGAGCCCGAGCAAGAAAACCAGAGCCTGAGGAAGAAAACCAGAGCCCGAGGAACACAACCAGAGCCTGAGGAAGAAAACCAGAGCCCAAGGAAGAAAACCAGACCTCAAGGAACAAAACCAGAACCCGAGGAACAAAACGAGAGTTCGAGGAAGAAAACGAGAGCCCGAGGAACAAAACCAGTGCCAAAGGAAGAAAACCAGAGCCCGAGGAAGAAAACCAGAGCCCGAGGAAGAAAACTAGAGCTCTTGGAACAAAACCAGGTGCCGAGGAAGAAAAGGAGAGCCCGAGGAACAAAAACAGAGCCCGAGGACCAAAACCAAAGCCCGAAGAACAATATCAGAGCCCAAGGAACAAAAGGAAACCCCGAGGAAGAAAACCAGGGCCTGAGGAACAAAACTAGAGCTCGAGGAACAAACCCGGAGCCCGCGGAACACAACCAGAGCCCGAGGAACAAAAACAGAGCCCGAGGAACAAAACTAGGGCCCGAAGAAGAAAAGGAGAGCTCGAGGAAGAAATCCAGAGCCCGAGCAACAAAACCAGAGCCCGAGGAAGAAAACCAGAGCCCGAGGAAGAAAACTAGAGCTCTTGGAACAAAACCAGGTGCCAAGGAAGAAAAGGAGAGCCCGAGGAACAAAAACAGAGCCCGAGGAACAAAACCAAAGCCCGGAGAACAATATCAGAGCCCAAGGAACAAAAGGAAACCCCGAGGAAGAAAACCAGGGCCTGAGGAACAAAACTAGAGCTCGAGGAACAAACCCGGAGCCCGAGGAAAACAACCAGAGCCCGAGGAACAAAAACAGAGCCCGAGGAACAAAACTAGGGCCCGAAGAAGAAAAGGAGAGCTCGAGGAAGAAATCCAGAGCCCGAGCAACAAAACCAGAGCCTGAGGAAGAAAAGCAGAGCCCGAGGAAGAAAACCAGAGCCCGAGGAACAAAACTAGAGCTCTTGGAACAAAACCAGGTGCCAAGGAAGAAAAGGAGAGCCTGAGGAACAAAAACAGAGCCCGAGGACCAAAACCAAAGCCCGAATAACAATATCAGAGCCCAAGGAACAAAAAGAAACCCCGATGAAGAAAACTAGGGCCTGAGGAACAAAACTAGAGCTCGAGGAACAAACCCGGAGCCCGAGGAACACAACCAGAGCCCGAGGAACAAAAACAGAGCCCGAGGAACAAAACTAGGGCCCGAAGAAGAAAAGGAGAGCTCGAGGAAGAAATCCAGAGCCCGAGCAACAAAACCAGAGCCTGAGGAAGAAAACCAGAGCCCGAGGAAGAAAACCAGAGCCCGAGGAAGAAAACCAGAGCCCAAGGAAGAAAACCAGACCTCAAGGAACAAAACCAGAACCCGAGGAACAAAACGAGAGTTCGAGGAAGAAAACGAGAGCCCGAGGAACAAAACCAGTGCCAAAGGAATAAAACCAGAGCCCGAGGAAGAAAACCAGAGCCCGAGGAACAAAACTAGAGCTCTTGGAACAAAACCAGGTGCCGAGGAAGAAAAGGAGAGCCCGAGGAACAAAACCAAAGCCCGAAGAACAATATCAGAGCCCAAGGAACAAAAGGAAACCCCGAGGAAGAAAACCAGGGCCTGAGGAACAAAACTAGAGCTCGAGGAACAAACCCGGAGCCCGAGGAACACAACCAGAGCCCGAGGAACATAACCAGAGCCCGAGGAACAAAAACAGAGCCCGAGGAACAAAACTAGGGCCTGAAGAAGAAAAGGAGAGCTCGAGGAAGAAATCCAGAGCCCGAGCAACAAAACCAGAGCCTGAGGAAGAAAACCAGAGCCCGAGGAAGAAAACCAGACCCCAAGGAAGAAAACCAGAGCCCAAGGAAGAAAACCAGAGCTCAAGGAACAAAACCAGAACCCGAGGAACAAAACGAGAGTTCGAGGAAGAAAACGAGAGCCCGAGGAAAAAAAACCAGTGCCAAAGGAAGAAAACCAGAGCCCGAGGAAGAAAACCAGAGCCCGAGGAAGAAAACTAGAGCTCTTGGAACAAAACCAGGTGCCGAGGAAGAAAAGGAGAGCCCGAGGAACAAAACCAAAGCCCGAAGAACAATATCAGAGCCCAAGGAACAAAAGGAAACCCCGAGGAAGAAAACCAGGGCCTGAGGAACAAAACTAGAGCTCGAGGAACAAACCCGGAGCCCGAGGAACACAACCAGAGCCCGAGGAACACAAACAGAGCCCGAGGAACAAAAACAGAGCCCGAGGACAAAACTAGGGCCCGAAGAAGAAAAGGAGAGCTCGAGGAAGAAATCCAGAGCCCGAGCAACAAAACCAGAGCCTGAGGAAGAAAACCAGAGCCCGAGGAAGAAAACCAGAGCCCGAGGAAGAAAACTAGAGCTCTTGGAACAAAACCAGGTGCCGAGGAAGAAAAGGAGAGCCCGAGGAACAAAAACAGAGCCCGAGGAACAAAACCAAAGCCCGAAGAACAATATCAGAGCCCAAGGAACAAAAGGAAACCCCGAGGAAGAAAACCAGGGCCTGAGGAACAAAACTAGAGCTCGAGGAACAAACCCGGAGCCCGAGGAACACAACCCGGGCCCGAGGAACACAACCAGAGCCCGAGGAACAAAAACAGAGCCCGAGGAACAAAACTAGGGCCCGAAGAAGAAAAGGAGAGCTCGAGGAAGAAATCCAGAGCCCGAGCAACAAAACCAGAGCCCGAGGAAGAAAACCAGAGCCCGAGGAAGAAAACCAGAGCCCAAGGAAGAAAACCAGACCTCAAGGAACAAAACCAGAACCCGAGGAACAAAACGAGAGTTCGAGGAAGAAAACGAGAGCCCGAGGAACAAAACCAGTGCCAAAGGAAGAAAACCAGAGCCCGAGGAAGAAAACCAGAGCCCGAGGAAGAAAACTAGAGCTCTTGGAACAAAACCAGGTGCCGAGGAAGAAAAGGAGAGCCCGAGGAACAAAAACAGAGCCCGAGGAACAAAACCAAAGCCCGAAGAACAATATCAATGCCCAAGGAACAAAAGGAAACCCCGAGGAAGAAAACCAGGGCCTGAGGAACAAAACTAGAGCTCGAGGAACAAACCCGGAGCCCGAGGAACACAACCAGAGCCCGAGGAACAAAAACAGAGCCCGAGGAACAAAACTAGGGCCCGAAGAAGAAAAGGAGAGCTCGAGGAAGAAATCCAGAGCCCGAGCAACAAAACCAGAGCCTGAGGAAGAAAACCAGAGCCCGAGGAAGAAAACCAGAGCCCAAGGAAGAAAACCAGAGCCCGAGGAATAAAACCAGAGCCCAAGGAAGAAAACCAGACCTCAAGGAACAAAACCAGAACCCGAGGAACAAAACGAGAGTTCGAGGAAGAAAACGAGAGTCCGAGGAACATAACCAGTGCCCAAGGAATAAAACCAGAGCTCGAGGAAGAAAACCAGAGCCCAAGGACAAAAAGGAAGGCCTGAAGAACAAAACGAAGGCCATAGGAAGAAAACCAGAGCCCGTGGAATAAAACCAGGGCCCGAGGAACCGAACCAGAAACCGAGGAACAAATCCAGAGCCCGAGGAACAAAACTAGCCCTCGAGGAAGAAAACCAGAGCCCGAGGAACAAAACCAGAGCCCGAGGAAAACAACCAGGGCCTGAGGAACCAAGCCAGAGCCCGAGGAACAAAACCACCCCTCAAGGTAAAGAAACAGGGTCCGAGGAAGAAAACCAGAGCCCGAGGAACAAAACCAGAGCCTGAGGAACAAAACCAGCGCCCGAGGAAGAAAACCAGACCTCGATGAACAAAACCAGAGCCCGAGGAACAGAACCAGAGCCCGAGGAACACAACCAGAGCCCGAGGAAGAAAACCAGACCTCGATGAACAAAACCAGAGCCCGAGGAATAAAACCAGAGCTCAAGGAACAAAACCAGAACCCGAGGAACAAAACGAGAGTTCGAGGAAGAAAACGAGAGCCCGAGGAACAAAACCAGTGCCAAAGGAAGAAAACCAGAGCCCGAGGAAGAAAACCAGAGCCCGAGGAACAAAACTAGAGCTCTTGGAACAAAACCAGGTGCCAAGGAAGAAAAGGAGAGCCCGAGGAACAAAAACAGAGCCCGAGGACCAAAACCAAAGCCCGAATAACAATATCAGAGCCCAAGGAACAAAAGGAAACCCCGAGGAAGAAAACCAGGGACTGAGGAACAAAACTAGAGCTCGAGGAACAAACCCGGAGCCCGCGGAACACAACCAGAGCCCGAGGAACAAAAACAGAGCCCGAGGAACAAAACTAGGGCCCGAAGAAGAAAAGGAGAGCTCGAGGAAGAAATCCAGAGCCCGAGCAACAAAACCAGAGCCTGAGGAAGAAAACCAGAGCCCGAGGAAGAAAACCAGACCCCAAGGAAGAAAACCAGAGCCCAAGGAAGAAAACCAGACCTCAAGGAACAAAACCAGAACCCGAGGAACAAAACGAGAGTTCGAGGAAGAAAACGAGAGCCCGAGGAACAAAACCAGTGCCAAAGGAATAAAACCAGAGCCCGAGGAAGAAAACCAGAGCCCGAGGAAGAAAACTAGAGCTCTTGGAACAAAACCAGGTGCCGAGGAAGAAAAGGAGAGACCGAGGAACAAAACCAAAGCCCGAAGAACAATATCAGAGCCCAAGGAACAAAAGGAAACCCCGAGGAAGAAAACCAGGGCCTGAGGAACAAAACTAGAGCTCGAGGAACAAACCCGGAGCCCGTGGAACACAACCAGAGCCCAAGGAACACAACCAGAGACCGAGGAACAAAAACAGAGCCCGAGGAACAAAACTAGGGCCCGAAGAAGAAAAGGAGAGCTCGAGGAAGAAATCCAGAGCCCGAGGACCAAAACCAGAGCCTGAGGAAGAAAACCAGAGCCCAAGGAAGAAAACCAGAGCCCGAGGAAGAAAACTAGAGCTCTTGGAACAAAACCAGATGCCAAGGAAGAAAAAGAGAGCCCGAGGAACAAAAACAGAGCCCGAGGAACAAAACCAAAGCCCGAAGAACAATATCAGAGCCCAAGGAACAAAAGAAAACCCCGAGGAAGAAAACCAGGGCCTGAGGAACAAAACTAGAGCTCGAGGAACAAAACCAGAGCCTGAGGAACAAAACCAGAGCCCCAGGAAGAAAACCAGACCTCAAGGAACAAAACCAGAACCCGAGGAACAAAACGAGAGTCCGAGGAAGAAAACGAGAGCCCAAGGAACATAACCAGTGCCCAAGGAATAAAACGAGAGCTCGAGGAACAAAACCAGAGCCCAAGGACAAAAAGGAAGGCCTGAAGAACAAAACGAGGGCCATAGGAATAAAACCAGAGCCCGTGGAATAAAACCAGGGCCCGAGGAACCGAACCAGAAACCGAGGAACAAATCCAGAGCCCGAGGAAAACAACCAGGGCCTGAGGAACCAAGCCAGAGCCCGAGGAACAAAACCACCCCTCGAGGTAAAGAAACAGGGTCCGAGGAAGAAAACCAGAGCCCGAGGAACAAAACCAGAGCCTGAGGAACAAAACCAGAGCCCGAGGAAGAAAACCAGACCTCGATGAACAAAACCAGAGCCCGAGGAACAGAACCAGAGCCCGAGGAACACAACCAGAGCCCGAGGAAGAAAACCAGACCTCGATGAACAAAACCAGAGCCCGAGGAATAAAACCAGAGCTCAAGGAACAAAACCAGAACCCGAGGAACAAAACGAGAGTTCGAGGAAGCAAACGAGAGCCCGAGGAACAAAACCAGTGCCAAAGGAAGAAAACCAGAGCCCGAGGAAGAAAACCAGAGCCCGAGGAAGAAAACTAGAGCTCTTGGAACAAAACCAGGTGCCGAGGAAGAAAAGGAGAGCCCGAGGAACAAAAACAGAGCCCGAGGAACAAAACCAAAGCCCGAAGAACAATATCAGAGCCCAAGGAACAAAAGGAAACCCCGAGGAAAAAACCAGGGCCTGAGGAACAAATCCAGAGCCCGAGGAACAAAACTAGCCCTCGAGGAACAAAACCAGAGCCCGAGGAAAACAACCAGGGCCTGAGGAACCAAGCCAGAGCCCGAGGAACAAAACCACCCCTCGAGGTAAAGAAACAGGGTCCGAAGAAGAAAACCAGAGCCCGAGGAAGAAAACCAGAGCCTGAGGAACAAAACCAGAGCCCGAGGAAGAAAACAAGCCCTCGAGGAACAAAACCAGAGCCCGAGGAACAGAACCAGAGCCCGAGGAAAACAACCAGGGCCTGAGGAACCAAGCCAGAGCCCGAGGAACAAAACCACCCCTCGAGGTAAAGAAACAGGGTCCGAGGAAGAAAACCAGAGCCCGAGGAACAAAACCAGAGACTGAGGAACCAAGCCAGAGCCCGAGGAACAAAACCACCCCTCGAGGTAAAGAAACAGAGCCCGAGGAAGAAAACCAGAGCCCGAGGAATAAAACCAGAGCTCGAGGAACAAAACCAGAACCCGAGGAACAAAACGAGAGTTCGAGGAAGAAAACCAGAGCCCGAGGAACAAAACCAGTGCCAAAGGAAGAAAACCAAAGCCCGAGGAAGAAAACCAGAGCCAGAGGAAGAAAACTAGAGCTTTTGGAAAAAAACCAGGTGCCGAGAAAAAAAAGGAGAGCCCGAGGAACAAAAACAGAGCCCGAAGAACAATATCAGAGCCCAAGGAACAAAAGGAAACCCGGAGGAAGAAAACCAGGGCCTGAGGAACAAAACTAGAGCTCGAGGAACAAACCCGGAGCCCGAGGAACACAACCAGAGCCCGAGGAACACAACCAGAGCCCGAGGAACAAAAACAGAGCCCGAGGAACAAAACTAGGGCCCGAAGAAGAAAAGGAGAGCTCGAGGAAGAAATCCAGAGCCCGAGCAACAAAACCAGAGCCTGAGGAAGAAAACCAGAGCCCGAGGAAGAAAACCAGAGCCCGAGGAAGAAAACTAGAGCTCTTGGAACAAAACCAGGTGCCAAGGAAGAAAAGGAGAGCCCGAGGAACAAAAACAGAGCCCGAGGAACAAAACCAAAGCCCGGAGAACAATATCAGAGCCCAAGGAACAAAAGGAAACCCCGAGGAAGAAAACCAGGGCCTGAGGAACAAAACTAGAGCTCGAGGAACAAACCCGGAGCCCGCGGAACACAACCAGAGCCCGAGGAACAAAACCAGAGCCCGAGGAACAAAACTAGGGCCCGAAGAAGAAAAGGAGAGCTCGAGGAAGAAATCCAGAGCCCGAGCAACAAAACCAGAGCCTGAGGAAGAAAAGCAGAGCCCGAGGAAGAAAACCAGAGCCCGAGGAACAAAACTAGAGCTCTTGGAAAAAAAACCAGGTGCCAAGGAAGAAAAGGAGAGCCCGAGGAACAAAAACAGAGCCCGAGGACCAAAACCAAAGCCCGAATAACAATATCAGAGCCCAAGGAACAAAAAGAAACCCCGATGAAGAAAACTAGGGCCTGAGGAACAAAACTAGAGCTCGAGGAACAAACCCGGAGCCCGAGGAACACAACCAGAGCCCGAGGAACAAAAACAGAGCCCGAGGAACAAAACTAGGGCCCGAAGAAGAAAAGGAGAGCTCGAGGAAGAAATCCAGAGCCCGAGCAACAAAACCAGAGCCTGAGGAAGAAAACCAGAGCCCGAGGAAGAAAACCAGAGCCCGAGGAAGAAAACCAGAGCCCAAGGAAGAAAACCAGACCTCAAGGAACAAAACCAGAACCCGAGGAACAAAACGAGAGTTCGAGGAAGAAAACGAGAGCCCGAGGAACAAAACCAGTGCCAAAGGAATAAAACCAGAGCCCGAGGAGGAAAACCAGAGCTCGAGGAACAAAACTAGAGCTCTTGGAACAAAACCAGGTGCCGAGGAAGAAAAGGAGAGCCCGAGGAACAAAACCAAAGCCCGAAGAACAATATCAGAGCCCAAGGAACAAAAGGAAACCCCGAGGAAGAAAACCAGGGCCTGAGGAACAAAACTAGAGCTCGAGGAACAAACCCGGAGCCCGAGGAACACAACCAGAGCCCGAGGAACATAACCAGAGCACGAGGAACAAAAACAGAGCCCGAGGAACAACACTAGGGCCTGAAGAAGAAAAGGAGAGCTGGAGGAAGAAATCCAGAGCCCGAGCAACAAAACCAGAGCCTGAGGAAGAAAACCAGAGCCCGAGGAAGAAAACCAGACCCTAAGGAAGAAAACCAGAGCCCAAGGAAGAAAACCAGAGCTCAAGGAACAAAACCAGAACCCGAGGAACAAAACGAGAGTTCGAGGAAGAAAAGGAGAGCCCGAGGAACAAAACCAGTGCCAAAGGAAGAAAACCAGAGCCCGAGGAAGAAAACCAGAGCCCGAGGAAGAAAACTAGAGCTCTTGGAACAAAACCAGGTGCCGAGGAAGAAAAGGAGAGCCCGAGGAACAAAAACAGAGCCCGAGGACCAAAACCAAAGCCCGAAGAACAATATCAGAGCCCAAGGAACAAAAGGAAACCCCGAGGAAGAAAACCAGGGCCTGAGGAACAAAACTAGAGCTCGAGGAACAAACCCGGAGCCCGAGGAACACAACCAGAGCCCGAGGAACACAACCAGAGCCCGAGGAACAAAAACAGAGCCCGAGGAACAAAACTAGGGCCCGAAGAAGAAAAGGAGAGCTCGAGGAAGAAATCCAGAGCCCGAGCAACAAAACCAGAGCCTGAGGAAGAAAACCAGAGCCCGAGGAAGAAAACCAGAGCCCGAGGAAGAAAACTAGAGCTCTTGGAACAAAACCAGGTGCCGAGGAAGAAAAGGAGAGCCCGAGGAACAAAAACAGAGCCCGAGGAACAAAACCAAAGCCCGAAGAACAATATCAGAGGCCAAGGAACAAAAGGAAACCCCGAGGAAGAAAACCAGGGCCTGAGGAACAAAACTAGAGCTCGAGGAACAAACCCGGAGCCCGAGGAACACAACCAGGGCCCGAGGAACACAACCAGAGCCCGAGGAACAAAAACAGAGCCCGAGGAACAAAACTAGGGCCCGAAGAAGAAAAGGAGAGCTCGAGGAAGAAATCCAGAGCCCGAGCAAGAAAACCAGAGCCTGAGGAAGAAAACCAGAGCCCGAGGAACACAACCAGAGCCTGAGGAAGAAAACCAGAGCCCAAGGAAGAAAACCAGACCTCAAGGAACAAAACCAGAACCCGAGGAACAAAACGAGAGTTCGAGGAAGAAAACGAGAGCCCGAGGAACAAAACCAGTGCCAAAGGAAGAAAACCAGAGCCCGAGGAAGAAAACCAGAGCCCGAGGAAGAAAACTAGAGCTCTTGGAACAAAACCAGGTGCCGAGGAAGAAAAGGAGAGCCCGAGGAACAAAAACAGAGCCCGAGGACCAAAACCAAAGCCCGAAGAACAATATCAGAGCCCAAGGAACAAAAGGAAACCCCGAGGAAGAAAACCAGGGCCTGAGGAACAAAACTAGAGCTCGAGGAACAAACCCGGAGCCCGCGGAACACAACCAGAGCCCGAGGAACAAAAACAGAGCCCGAGGAACAAAACTAGGGCCCGAAGAAGAAAAGGAGAGCTCGAGGAAGAAATCCAGAGCCCGAGCAACAAAACCAGAGCCTGAGGAAGAAAACCAGAGCCCGAGGAAGAAAACTAGAGCTCTTGGAACAAAACCAGGTGCCAAGGAAGAAAAGGAGAGCCCGAGGAACAAAAACAGAGCCCGAGGAACAAAACCAAAGCCCGGAGAACAATATCAGAGCCCAAGGAACAAAAGGAAACCCCGAGGAAGAAAACCAGGGCCTGAGGAACAAAACTAGAGCTCGAGGAACAAACCCGGAGCCCGAGGAAAACAACCAGAGCCCGAGGAACAAAAACAGAGCCCGAGGAACAAAACTAGGGCCCGAAGAAGAAAAGGAGAGCTCGAGGAAGAAATCCAGAGCCCGAGCAACAAAACCAGAGCCTGAGGAAGAAAAGCAGAGCCCGAGGAAGAAAACCAGAGCCCGAGGAACAAAACTAGAGCTCTTGGAACAAAACCAGGTGCCAAGGAAGAAAAGGAGAGCCTGAGGAACAAAAACAGAGCCCGAGGACCAAAACCAAAGCCCGAATAACAATATCAGAGCCCAAGGAACAAAAAGAAACCCCGATGAAGAAAACTAGGGCCTGAGGAACAAAACTAGAGCTCGAGGAACAAACCCGGAGCCCGAGGAACACAACCAGAGCCCGAGGAACAAAAACAGAGCCCGAGGAACAAAACTAGGGCCCGAAGAAGAAAAGGAGAGCTCGAGGAAGAAATCCAGAGCCCGAGCAACAAAACCAGAGCCTGAGGAAGAAAACCAGAGCCCGAGGAAGAAAACCAGAGCCCGAGGAAGAAAACCAGAGCCCAAGGAAGAAAACCAGACCTCAAGGAACAAAACCAGAACCCGAGGAACAAAACGAGAGTTCGAGGAAGAAAACGAGAGCCCGAGGAACAAAACCAGTGCCAAAGGAATAAAACCAGAGCCCGAGGAAGAAAACCAGAGCCCGAGGAACAAAACTAGAGCTCTTGGAACAAAACCAGGTGCCGAGGAAGAAAAGGAGAGCCCGAGGAACAAAACCAAAGCCCGAAGAACAATATCAGAGCCCAAGGAACAAAAGGAAACCCCGAGGAAGAAAACCAGGGCCTGAGGAACAAAACTAGAGCTCGAGGAACAAACCCGGAGCCCGAGGAACACAACCAGAGCCCGAGGAACATAACCAGAGCCCGAGAAACAAAAACAGAGCCCGAGGAACAAAACTAGGGCCTGAAGAAGAAAAGGAGAGCTCGAGGAAGAAATCCAGAGCCCGAGCAACAAAACCAGAGCCTGAGGAAGAAAACCAGAGCCCGAGGAAGAAAACCAGACCCCAAGGAAGAAAACCAGAGCCCAAGGAAGAAAACCAGAGCTCAAGGAACAAAACCAGAACCCGAGGAACAAAACGAGAGTTCGAGGAAGAAAACGAGAGCCCGAGGAAAAAAAACCAGTGCCAAAGGAAGAAAACCAGAGCCCGAGGAAGAAAACCAGAGCCCGAGGAAGAAAACTAGAGCTCTTGGAACAAAACCAGGTGCCGAGGAAGAAAAGGAGAGCCCGAGGAACAAAACCAAAGCCCGAAGAACAATATCAGAGCCCAAGGAACAAAAGGAAACCCCGAGGAAGAAAACCAGGGCCTGAGGAACAAAACTAGAGCTCGAGGAACAAACCCGGAGCCCGAGGAACAAAACCAGAGCCCGAGGAACACAAACAGAGCCCGAGGAACAAAAACAGAGCCCGAGGACAAAACTAGGGCCCGAAGAAGAAAAGGAGAGCTCGAGGAAGAAATCCAGAGCCCGAGCAACAAAACCAGAGCCTGAGGAAGAAAACCAGAGCCCGAGGAAGAAAACCAGAGCCCGAGGAAGAAAACTAGAGCTCTTGGAACAAAACCAGGTGCCGAGGAAGAAAAGGAGAGCCCGAGGAACAAAAACAGAGCCCGAGGAACAAAACCAAAGCCCGAAGAACAATATCAGAGCCCAAGGAACAAAAGGAAACCCCGAGGAAGAAAACCAGGGCCTGAGGAACAAAACTAGAGCTCGAGGAACAAACCCGGAGCCCGAGGAACACAACCAGGGCCCGAGGAACACAACCAGAGCCCGAGGAACAAAAACAGAGCCCGAGGAACAAAACTAGGGCCCGAAGAAGAAAAGGAGAGCTCGAGGAAGAAATCCAGAGCCCGAGCAACAAAACTAGGGCCCGAAGAAGAAAAGGAGAGCTCGAGGAAGAAATCCAGAGCCCGAGCAAGAAAACCAGAGCCTGAGGAAGAAAACCAGAGCCCGAGGAACACAACCAGAGCCTGAGGAAGAAAACCAGAGCCCAAGGAAGAAAACCAGACCTCAAGGAACAAAACCAGAACCCGAGGAACAAAACGAGAGTTCGAGGAAGAAAACGAGAGCCCGAGGAACAAAACCAGTGCCAAAGGAAGAAAACCAGAGCCCGAGGAAGAAAACCAGAGCCCGAGGAAGAAAACTAGAGCTCTTGGAACAAAACCAGGTGCCGAGGAAGAAAAGGAGAGCCCGAGGAACAAAAACAGAGCCCGAGGACCAAAACCAAAGCCCGAAGAACAATATCAGAGCCCAAGGAACAAAAGGAAACCCCGAGGAAGAAAACCAGGGCCTGAGGAACAAAACTAGAGCTCGAGGAACAAACCCGGAGCCCGCGGAACACAACCAGAGCCCGAGGAACAAAAACAGAGCCCGAGGAACAAAACTAGGGCCCGAAGAAGAAAAGGAGAGCTCGAGGAAGAAATCCAGAGCCCGAGCAACAAAACCAGAGCCTGAGGAAGAAAACCAGAGCCCGAGGAAGAAAACCAGAGCCCGAGGAAGAAAACTAGAGCTCTTGGAACAAAACCAGGTGCCAAGGAAGAAAAGGAGAGCCCGAGGAACAAAAACAGAGCCCGAGGAACAAAACCAAAGCCCGGAGAACAATATCAGAGCCCAAGGAACAAAAGGAAACCCCGAGGAAGAAAACCAGGGCCTGAGGAACAAAACTAGAGCTCGAGGAACAAACCCGGAGCCCGAGGAAAACAACCAGAGCCCGAGGAACAAAACCAGAGCCCGAGGAACAAAACTAGGGCCCGAAGAAGAAAAGGAGAGCTCGAGGAAGAAATCCAGAGCCCGAGCAACAAAACCAGAGCCTGAGGAAGAAAACCAGAGCCCGAGGAAGAAAACCAGAGCCCGAGGAAGAAAACCAGAGCCCAAGGAAGAAAACCAGACCTCAAGGAACAAAACCAGAACCCGAGGAACAAAACGAGAGTTCGAGGAAGAAAACGAGAGCCCGAGGAACAAAACCAGTGCCAAAGGAATAAAACCAGAGCCCGAGGAAGAAAACCAGAGCCCGAGGAACAAAACTAGAGCTCTTGGAACAAAACCAGGTGCCGAGGAAGAAAAGGAGAGCCCGAGGAACAAAACCAAAGCCCGAAGAACAATATCAGAGCCCAAGGAACAAAAGGAAACCCCGAGGAAGAAAACCAGGGCCTGAGGAACAAAACTAGAGCTCGAGGAACAAACCCGGAGCCCGAGGAACACAACCAGAGCCCGAGGAACACAAACAGAGCCCGAGGAACAAAAACAGAGCCCGAGGACAAAACTAGGGCCCGAAGAAGAAAAGGAGAGCTCGAGGAAGAAATCCAGAGCCCGAGCAACAAAACCAGAGCCTGAGGAAGAAAACCAGAGCCCGAGGAAGAAAACCAGAGCCCGAGGAAGAAAACTAGAGCTCTTGGAACAAAACCAGGTGCCGAGGAAGAAAAGGAGAGCCCGAGGAACAAAAACAGAGCCCGAGGAACAAAACCAAAGCCCGAAGAACAATATCAGAGCCCAAGGAACAAAAGGAAACCCCGAGGAAGAATACCAGGGCCTGAGGAACAAAACTAGAGCTCGAGGAACAAACCCGGAGCCCGAGGAACACAACCAGGGCCCGAGGAACACAACCAGAGCCCGAGGAACAAAAACAGAGCCCGAGGAACAAAACTAGGGCCCGAAGAAGAAAAGGAGAGCTCGAGGAAGAAATCCAGAGCCCGAGCAACAAAACTAGGGCCCGAAGAAGAAAAGGAGAGCTCGAGGAAGAAATCCAGAGCCCGAGCAAGAAAACCAGAGCCTGAGGAAGAAAACCAGAGCCTGAGGAACACAACCAGAGCCTGAGGAAGAAAACCAGAGCCCAAGGAAGAAAACCAGACCTCAAGGAACAAAACCAGAACCCGAGGAACAAAACGAGAGTTCGAGGAAGAAAACGAGAGCCCGAGGAACAAAACCAGTGCCAAAGGAAGAAAACCAGAGCCCGAGGAAGAAAACCAGAGCCCGAGGAAGAAAACTAGAGCTCTTGGAACAAAACCAGGTGCCAAGGAAGAAAAGGAGAGCCCGAGGAACAAAAACAGAGCCCGAGGACCAAAACCAAAGCCCGAAGAACAATATCAGAGCCCAAGGAACAAAAGGAAACCCCGAGGAAGAAAACCAGGGCCTGAGGAACAAAACTAGAGCTCGAGGAACAAACCCGGAGCCCGAGGAACACAACCAGAGCCCGAGGAACACAAACAGAGCCCGAGGAACAAAAACAGAGCCCGAGGACAAAACTAGGGCCCGAAGAAGAAAAGGAGAGCTCGAGGAAGAAATCCAGAGCCCGAGCAACAAAACCAGAGCCTGAGGAAGAAAACCAGAGCCCGAGGAAGAAAACCAGAGCCCGAGGAAGAAAACTAGAGCTCTTGGAACAAAACCAGGTGCCGAGGAAGAAAAGGAGAGCCCGAGGAACAAAAACAGAGCCTGAGGAACAAAACCAAAGCCCGAAGAACAATATCAGAGCCCAAGGAACAAAAGGAAACCCCGAGGAAGAATACCAGGGCCTGAGGAACAAAACTAGAGCTCGAGGAACAAACCCGGAGCCCGAGGAACACAACCAGGGCCCGAGGAACACAACCAGAGCCCGAGGAACAAAAACAGAGCCCGAGGAACAAAACTAGGGCCCGAAGAAGAAAAGGAGAGCTCGAGGAAGAAATCCAGAGCCCGAGCAACAAAACTAGGGCCCGAAGAAGAAAAGGAGAGCTCGAGGAAGAAATCCAGAGCCCGAGCAAGAAAACCAGAGCCTGAGGAAGAAAACCAGAGCCCGAGGAACACAACCAGAGCCTGAGGAAGAAAACCAGAGCCCAAGGAAGAAAACCAGACCTCAAGGAACAAAACCAGAACCCGAGGAACAAAACGAGAGTTCGAGGAAGAAAACGAGAGCCCGAGGAACAAAACCAGAGCCCGAGGAAGAAAACTAGAGCTCTTGGAACAAAACCAGGTGCCAAGGAAGAAAAGGAGAGCCCGAGGAACAAAAACAGAGCCCGAGGACCAAAACCAAAGCCCGAAGAACAATATCAGAGCCCAAGGAACAAAAGGAAACCCCGAGGAAGAAAACCAGGGCCTGAGGAACAAAACTAGAGCTCGAGGAACAAACCCGGAGCCCGCGGAACACAACCAGAGCCCGAGGAACAAAAACAGAGCCCGAGGAACAAAACTAGGGCCCGAAGAAGAAAAGGAGAGCTCGAGGAAGAAATCCAGAGCCCGAGCAACAAAACCAGAGCCTGAGGAAGAAAACCAGAGCCCGAGGAAGAAAACCAGAGCCCGAGGAAGAAAACTAGAGCTCTTGGAACAAAACCAGGTGCCAAGGAAGAAAAGGAGAGCCCGAGGAACAAAAACAGAGCCCGAGGAACAAAACCAAAGCCCGGAGAACAATATCAGAGCCCAAGGAACAAAAGGAAACCCCGAGGAAGAAAACCAGGGCCTGAGGAACAAAACTAGAGCTCGAGGAACAAACCCGGAGCCCGAGGAAAACAACCAGAGCCCGAGGAACAAAACCAGAGCCCGAGGAACAAAACTAGGGCCCGAAGAAGAAAAGGAGAGCTCGAGGAAGAAATCCAGAGCCCGAGCAACAAAACCAGAGCCTGAGGAAGAAAAGCAGAGCCCGAGGAAGAAAACCAGAGCCCGAGGAACAAAACTAGAGCTCTTGGAACAAAACCAGGTGCCAAGGAAGAAAAGGAGAGCCTGAGGAACAAAAACAGAGCCCGAGGACCAAAACCAAAGCCCGAATAACAATATCAGAGCCCAAGGAACAAAAAGAAAACCCGATGAAGAAAACTAGGGCCTGAGGAACAAAACTAGAGCTCGAGGAACAAACCCGGAGCCCGAGGAACACAACCAGAGCCCGAGGAACAAAAACAGAGCCCGAGGAACAAAACTAGGGCCCGAAGAAGAAAAGGAGAGCTCGAGGAAGAAATCCAGAGCCCGAGCAACAAAACCAGAGCCTGAGGAAGAAAACCAGAGCCCGAGGAAGAAAACCAGAGCCCGAGGAAGAAAACCAGAGCCCAAGGAAGAAAACCAGACCTCAAGGAACAAAACCAGAACCCGAGGAACAAAACGAGAGTTCGAGGAAGAAAACGAGAGCCCGAGGAAAAAAAACCAGTGCCAAAGGAAGAAAACCAGAGCCCGAGGAAGAAAACCAGAGCCCGAGGAAGAAAACTAGAGCTCTTGGAACAAAACCAGGTGCCGAGGAAGAAAAGGAGAGCCCGAGGAACAAAACCAAAGCCCGAAGAACAATATCAGAGCCCAAGGAACAAAAGGAAACCCCGAGGAAGAAAACCAGGGCCTGAGGAACAAAACTAGAGCTCGAGGAACAAACCCGGAGCCCGAGGAACACAACCAGAGCCCGAGGAACACAAACAGAGCCCGAGGAACAAAAACAGAGCCCGAGGACAAAACTAGGGCCCGAAGAAGAAAAGGAGAGCTCGAGGAAGAAAACGAGAGCCGGAGGAACAAAACCAGTGCCAAAGGAAGAAAACCAGAGCCCGAGGAAGAAAACCAGAGCCCGAGGAAGAAAACTAGAGCTCTTGGAACAAAACCAGGTGCCGAGGAAGAAAAGGAGAGCCCGAGGAACAAAAACAGAGCCCGAGGAACAAAACCAAAGCCCAAAGAACAATATCAGAGCCCAAGGAACAAAAGGAAACCCCGAGGAAGAATACCAGGGCCTGAGGAACAAAACTAGAGCTCGAGGAACAAACCCGGAGCCCGAGGAACACAACCAGGGCCCGAGGAACACAACCAGAGCCCGAGGAACAAAAACAGAGCCCGAGGAACAAAACTAGGGCCCGAAGAAGAAAAGGAGAGCTCGAGGAAGAAATCCAGAGCCCGAGCAACAAAACTAGGGCCCGAAGAAGAAAAGGAGAGCTCGAGGAAGAAATCCAGAGCCCGAGCAAGAAAACCAGAGCCTGAGGAAGAAAACCAGAGCCCGAGGAACACAACCAGAGCCTGAGGAAGAAAACCAGAGCCCAAGGAAGAAAACCAGACCTCAAGGAACAAAACCAGAACCCGAGGAACAAAACGAGAGTTCGAGGAAGAAAACGAGAGCCCGAGGAACAAAACCAGTGCCAAAGGAAGAAAACCAGAGCCCGAGGAAGAAAACCAGAGCCCGAGGAAGAAAACTAGAGCTCTTGGAACAAAACCAGGTGCCGAGGAAGAAAAGGAGAGCCCGAGGAACAAAAACAGAGCCCGAGGACCAAAACCAAAGCCCGAAGAACAATATCAGAGCCCAAGGAACAAAAGGAAACCCCGAGGAAGAAAACCAGGGCCTGAGGAACAAAACTAGAGCTCGAGGAACAAACCCGGAGCCCGCGGAACACAACCAGAGCCCGAGGAACAAAAACAGAGCCCGAGGAACAAAACTAGGGCCCGAAGAAGAAAAGGAGAGCTCGAGGAAGAAATCCAGAGCCCGAGCAACAAAACCAGAGCCTGAGGAAGAAAACCAGAGCCCGAGGAAGAAAACCAGAGCCCGAGGAAGAAAACCAGAGCCCGAGGAAGAAAACTAGAGCTCTTGGAACAAAACCAGGTGCCAAGGAAGAAAAGGAGAGCCCGAGGAACAAAAACAGAGCCCGAGGAACAAAACCAAAGCCCGGAGAACAATATCAGAGCCCAAGGAACAAAAGGAAACCCCGAGGAAGAAAACCAGGGCCTGAGGAACAAAACTAGAGCTCGAGGAACAAACCCGGAGCCCGAGGAAAACAACCAGAGCCCGAGGAACAAAACCAGAGCCCGAGGAACAAAACTAGGGCCCGAAGAAGAAAAGGAGAGCTCGAGGAAGAAATCCAGAGCCCGAGCAACAAAACCAGAGCCTGAGGAAGAAAAGCAGAGCCCGAGGAAGAAAACCAGAGCTCGAGGAACAAAACTAGAGCTCTTGGAACAAAACCAGGTGCCAAGGAAGAAAAGGAGAGCCTGAGGAACAAAAACAGAGCCCGAGGACCAAAACCAAAGCCCGAATAACAATATCAGAGCCCAAGGAACAAAAAGAAAACCCGATGAAGAAAACTAGGGCCTGAGGAACAAAACTAGAGCTCGAGGAACAAACCCGGAGCCCGAGGAACACAACCAGAGCCCGAGGAACAAAAACAGAGCCCGAGGAACAAAACTAGGGCCCGAAGAAGAAAAGGAGAGCTCGAGGAAGAAATCCAGAGCCCGAGCAACAAAACCAGAGCCTGAGGAAGAAAACCAGAGCCCGAGGAAGAAAACCAGAGCCCGAGGAAGAAAACCAGAGCCCAAGGAAGAAAACCAGACCTCAAGGAACAAAACCAGAACCCGAGGAACAAAACGAGAGTTCGAGGAAGAAAACGAGAGCCCGAGGAACAAAACCAGTGCCAAAGGAATAAAACCAGAGCCCGAGGAAGAAAACCAGAGCCCGAGGAACAAAACTAGAGCTCTTGGAACAAAACCAGGTGCCGAGGAAGAAAAGGAGAGCCCGAGGAACAAAACCAAAGCCCGAAGAACAATATCAGAGCCCAAGGAACAAAAGGAAACCCCGAGGAAGAAAACCAGGGCCTGAGGAACAAAACTAGAGCTCGAGGAACAAACCCGGAGCCCGAGGAACACAACCAGAGCCCGAGGAACATAACCAGAGCCCGAGAAACAAAAACAGAGCCCGAGGAACAAAACTAGGGCCTGAAGAAGAAAAGGAGAGCTCGAGGAAGAAATCCAGAGCCCGAGCAACAAAACCAGAGCCTGAGGAAGAAAACCAGAGCCCGAGGAAGAAAACCAGACCCCAAGGAAGAAAACCAGAGCCCAAGGAAGAAAACCAGAGCTCAAGGAACAAAACCAGAACCCGAGGAACAAAACGAGAGTTCGAGGAAGAAAACGAGAGCCCGAGGAAAAAAAACCAGTGCCAAAGGAAGAAAACCAGAGCCCGAGGAAGAAAACCAGAGCCCGAGGAAGAAAACTAGAGCTCTTGGAACAAAACCAGGTGCCGAGGAAGAAAAGGAGAGCCCGAGGAACAAAACCAAAGCCCGAAGAACAATATCAGAGCCCAAGGAACAAAAGGAAACCCCGAGGAAGAAAACCAGGGCCTGAGGAACAAAACTAGAGCTCGAGGAACAAACCCGGAGCCCGAGGAACACAACCAGAGCCCGAGGAACACAAACAGAGCCCGAGGAACAAAAACAGAGCCCGAGGACAAAACTAGGGCCCGAAGAAGAAAAGGAGAGCTCGAGGAAGAAAACGAGAGCCGGAGGAACAAAACCAGTGCCAAAGGAAGAAAACCAGAGCCCGAGGAAGAAAACCAGAGCCCGAGGAAGAAAACTAGAGCTCTTGGAACAAAACCAGGTGCCGAGGAAGAAAAGGAGAGCCCGAGGAACAAAAACAGAGCCCGAGGAACAAAACCAAAGCCCAAAGAACAATATCAGAGCCCAAGGAACAAAAGGAAACCCCGAGGAAGAATACCAGGGCCTGAGGAACAAAACTAGAGCTCGAGGAACAAACCCGGAGCCCGAGGAACACAACCAGGGCCCGAGGAACACAACCAGAGCCCGAGGAACAAAAACAGAGCCCGAGGAACAAAACTAGGGCCCGAAGAAGAAAAGGAGAGCTCGAGGAAGAAATCCAGAGCCCGAGCAACAAAACTAGGGCCCGAAGAAGAAAAGGAGAGCTCGAGGAAGAAATCCAGAGCCCGAGCAAGAAAACCAGAGCCTGAGGAAGAAAACCAGAGCCCGAGGAACACAACCAGAGCCTGAGGAACAAAACCAGAGCCCAAGGAAGAAAACCAGACCTCAAGGAACAAAACCAGAACCCGAGGAACAAAACGAGAGTTCGAGGAAGAAAACGAGAGCCCGAGGAACAAAACCAGTGCCAAAGGAAGAAAACCAGAGCCCGAGGAAGAAAACCAGAGCCCGAGGAAGAAAACTAGAGCTCTTGGAACAAAACCAGGTGCCGAGGAAGAAAAGGAGAGCCCGAGGAACAAAAACAGAGCCCGAGGACCAAAACCAAAGCCCGAAGAACAATATCAGAGCCCAAGGAACAAAAGGAAACCCCGAGGAAGAAAACCAGGGCCTGAGGAACAAAACTAGAGCTCGAGGAACAAACCCGGAGGCCGCGGAACACAACCAGAGCCCGAGGAACAAAAACAGAGCCCGAGGAACAAAACTAGGGCCCGAAGAAGAAAAGGAGAGCTCGAGGAAGAAATCCAGAGCCCGAGCAACAAAACCAGAGCCTGAGGAAGAAAAGCAGAGCCCGAGGAAGAAAACCAGAGCCCGAGGAAGAAAACTAGAGCTCTTGGAACAAAACCAGGTGCCAAGGAAGAAAAGGAGAGCCCGAGGAACAAAAACAGAGCCCGAGGAACAAAACCAAAGCCCGGAGAACAATATCAGAGCCCAAGGAACAAAAGGAAACCCCGAGGAAGAAAACCAGGGCCTGAGGAACAAAACTAGAGCTCGAGGAACAAACCCGGAGCCCGAGGAAAACAACCAGAGCCCGAGGAACAAAACCAGAGCCCGAGGAACAAAACTAGGGCCCGAAGAAGAAAAGGAGAGCTCGAGGAAGAAATCCAGAGCCCGAGCAACAAAACCAGAGCCTGAGGAAGAAAAGCAGAGCCCGAGGAAGAAAACCAGAGCCCGAGGAACAAAACTAGAGCTCTTGGAACAAAACCAGGTGCCAAGGAAGAAAAGGAGAGCCTGAGGAACAAAAACAGAGCCCGAGGACCAAAACCAAAGCCCGAATAACAATATCAGAGCCCAAGGAACAAAAAGAAAACCCGATGAAGAAAACTAGGGCCTGAGGAACAAAACTAGAGCTCGAGGAACAAACCCGGAGCCCGAGGAACACAACCAGAGCCCGAGGAACAAAAACAGAGCCCGAGGAACAAAACTAGGGCCCGAAGAAGAAAAGGAGAGCTCGAGGAAGAAATCCAGAGCCCGAGCAACAAAACCAGAGCCTGAGGAAGAAAACCAGAGCCCGAGGAAGAAAACCAGAGCCCGAGGAAGAAAACCAGAGCCCAAGGAAGAAAACCAGACCTCAAGGAACAAAACCAGAACCCGAGGAACAAAACGAGAGTTCGAGGAAGAAAACGAGAGCCCGAGGAACAAAACCAGTGCCAAAGGAATAAAACCAGAGCCCGAGGAAGAAAACCAGAGCCCGAGGAACAAAACTAGAGCTCTTGGAACAAAACCAGGTGCCGAGGAAGAAGAGGAGAGCCCGAGGAACAAAACCAAAGCCCGAAGAACAATATCAGAGCCCAAGGAACAAAAGGAAACCCCGAGGAAGAAAACCAGGGCCTGAGGAACAAAACTAGAGCTCGAGGAACAAACCCGGAGCCCGAGGAACACAACCAGAGCCCGAGGAACACAAACAGAGCCCGAGGAACAAAAACAGAGCCCGAGGACAAAACTAGGGCCCGAAGAAGAAAAGGAGAGCTCGAGGAAGAAATCCAGAGCCCGAGCAACAAAACCAGAGCCTGAGGAAGAAAACCAGAGCCCGAGGAAGAAAACCAGAGCCCGAGGAAGAAAACTAGAGCTCTTGGAACAAAACCAGGTGCCGAGGAAGAAAAGGAGAGCCCGAGGAACAAAAACAGAGCCCGAGGAACAAAACCAAAGCCCGAAGAACAATATCAGAGCCCAAGGAACAAAAGGAAACCCCGAGGAAGAATACCAGGGCCTGAGGAACAAAACTAGAGCTCGAGGAACAAACCCGGAGCCCGAGGAACACAACCAGGGCCCGAGGAACACAACCAGAGCCCGAGGAACAAAAACAGAGCCCGAGGAACAAAACTAGGGCCCGAAGAAGAAAAGGAGAGCTCGAGGAAGAAATCCAGAGCCCGAGCAACAAAACTAGGGCCCGAAGAAGAAAAGGAGAGCTCGAGGAAGAAATCCAGAGCCCGAGCAAGAAAACCAGAGCCTGAGGAAGAAAACCAGAGCCCGAGGAACACAACCAGAGCCTGAGGAAGAAAACCAGAGCCCAAGGAAGAAAACCAGACCTCAAGGAACAAAACCAGAACCCGAGGAACAAAACGAGAGTTCGAGGAAGAAAACGAGAGCCCGAGGAACAAAACCAGTGCCAAAGGAAGAAAACCAGAGCCCGAGGAAGAAAACCAGAGCCCGAGGAAGAAAACTAGAGCTCTTGGAACAAAACCAGGTGCCAAGGAAGAAAAGGAGAGCCCGAGGAACAAAAACAGAGCCCGAGGACCAAAGCCAAAGCCCGAAGAACAATATCAGAGCCCAAGGAACAAAAGGAAACCCCGAGGAAGAAAACCAGGGCCTGAGGAACAAAACTAGAGCTCGAGGAACAAACCCGGAGCCCGAGGAACACAACCAGAGCCCGAGGAACACAAACAGAGCCCGAGGAACAAAAACAGAGCCCGAGGACAAAACTAGGGCCCGAAGAAGAAAAGGAGAGCTCGAGGAAGAAATCCAGAGCCCGAGCAACAAAACCAGAGCCTGAGGAAGAAAACCAGAGCCCGAGGAAGAAAACCAGAGCCCGAGGAAGAAAACTAGAGCTCTTGGAACAAAACCAGGTGCCGAGGAAGAAAAGGAGAGCCCGAGGAACAAAAACAGAGCCTGAGGAACAAAACCAAAGCCCGAAGAACAATATCAGAGCCCAAGGAACAAAAGGAAACCCCGAGGAAGAATACCAGGGCCTGAGGAACAAAACTAGAGCTCGAGGAACAAACCCGGAGCCCGAGGAACACAACCAGGGCCCGAGGAACACAACCAGAGCCCGAGGAACAAAAACAGAGCCCGAGGAACAAAACTAGGGCCCGAAGAAGAAAAGGAGAGCTCGAGGAAGAAATCCAGAGCCCGAGCAACAAAACTAGGGCCCGAAGAAGAAAAGGAGAGCTCGAGGAAGAAATCCAGAGCCCGAGCAAGAAAACCAGAGCCTGAGGAAGAAAACCAGAGCCCGAGGAACACAACCAGAGCCTGAGGAAGAAAACCAGAGCCCAAGGAAGAAAACCAGACCTCAAGGAACAAAACCAGAACCCGAGGAACAAAACGAGAGTTCGAGGAAGAAAACGAGAGCCCGAGGAACAAAACCAGTGCCAAAGGAAGAAAACCAGAGCCCGAGGAAGAAAACCAGAGCCCGAGGAAGAAAACTAGAGCTCTTGGAACAAAACCAGGTGCCAAGGAAGAAAAGGAGAGCCCGAGGAACAAAAACAGAGCCCGAGGACCAAAACCAAAGCCCGAAGAACAATATCAGAGCCCAAGGAACAAAAGGAAACCCCGAGGAAGAAAACCAGGGCCTGAGGAACAAAACTAGAGCTCGAGGAACAAACCCGGAGCCCGCGGAACACAACCAGAGCCCGAGGAACAAAAACAGAGCCCGAGGAACAAAACTAGGGCCCGAAGAAGAAAAGGAGAGCTCGAGGAAGAAATCCAGAGCCCGAGCAACAAAACCAGAGCCTGAGGAAGAAAACCAGAGCCCGAGGAAGAAAACCAGAGCCCGAGGAAGAAAACTAGAGCTCTTGGAACAAAACCAGGTGCCAAGGAAGAAAAGGAGAGCCCGAGGAACAAAAACAGAGCCCGAGGAACAAAACCAAAGCCCGGAGAACAATATCAGAGCCCAAGGAACAAAAGGAAACCCCGAGGAAGAAAACCAGGGCCTGAGGAACAAAACTAGAGCTCGAGGAACAAACCCGGAGCCCGAGGAAAACAACCAGGGCCCGAGGAACAAAACCAGAGCCCGAGGAACAAAACTAGGGCCCGAAGAAGAAAAGGAGAGCTCGAGGAAGAAATCCAGAGCCCGAGCAACAAAACCAGAGCCTGAGGAAGAAAAGCAGAGCCCGAGGAAGAAAACCAGAGCCCGAGGAACAAAACTAGAGCTCTTGGAACAAAACCAGGTGCCAAGGAAGAAAAGGAGAGCCTGAGGAACAAAAACAGAGCCCGAGGACCAAAACCAAAGCCCGAATAACAATATCAGAGCCCAAGGAACAAAAAGAAAACCCGATGAAGAAAACTAGGGCCTGAGGAACAAAACTAGAGCTCGAGGAACAAACCCGGAGCCCGAGGAACACAACCAGAGCCCGAGGAACAAAAACAGAGCCCGAGGAACAAAACTAGGGCCCGAAGAAGAAAAGGAGAGCTCGAGGAAGAAATCCAGAGCCCGAGCAACAAAACCAGAGCCTGAGGAAGAAAACCAGAGCCCGAGGAAGAAAACCAGAGCCCGAGGAAGAAAACCAGAGCCCAAGGAAGAAAACCAGACCTCAAGGAACAAAACCAGGTGCCGAGGAAGAAAACGAGAGCCCGAGGAACATGACCAGTGCCCAAGGAATAAAACCAGAGCTCGAGGAACAAAACCAGAGCCCAAGGACAAAAAGGAAGGCCTGAAGAACAAAACGAGGGCCATAGGAAGAAAACCAGAGCCCGTGGAATAAAACCAGAGCCCGAGGAACCGAACCAGAAACCGAGGAACAAATCCAGAGCCCGAGGAACAAAACTAGCCCTCGAGGAACACAACCAGAGCCCGAGGAAGAAAACCAGACCTCGATGAACAAAACCAGAGCCCGAGGAATAAAACCAGAGCTCGAGGAAGAAAACCAGAACCCGAGGAACAAAACGAGAGTTCGAGGAAGAAAACGAGAGCCCGAGCAACAAAACCAGAGCCTGAGGAAGAAAACCAGAGCCCGAGGAAGAAAACCAGACCCCAAGGAAGAAAACCAGACCTCAAGGAACAAAACCAGAACCCGAGGAAGAAAACGAGAGCCCGAGGAACATGACCAGTGCCCAAGGAATAAAACCAGAGCTCGAGGAACAAAACCAGAGCCCAAGGACAAAAAGGAAGGCCTGAAGAACAAAACGAGGGCCATAGGAAGAAAACCAGAGCCCGTGGAATAAAACCAGGGCCCGAGTAACCGAACCAGAAACCGAGGAACAAATCCAGAGCCCGAGGAACAAAACTAGCCCTCGAGGAACACAACCAGAGCCCGAGGAAGAAAACCAGACCTCGATGAACAAAACCAGAGCCCGAGGAATAAAACCAGAGCTCGAGGAAGAAAACCAGAACCCGAGGAAAAAAACGAGAGTTCGAGGAAGAAAAAGAGAGCCCGAGGAACAAAACCAGTGCCAAAGGAAGAAAACCAGAGCCCGAGGAAGAAAACCAGAGCCCGAGGAAGAAAACTAGAGCTCTTGGAACAAAACCAGGTGCCGAGGAAGAAAACCAGAGCCCGAGGAACAAAAACAGAGCCCGAGGAACAAAACCAAAGCCCGAAGAACAATATCAGAGCCCAAAGAACAAAAGGAAACCCCGAGGAAGAAAACCAGGGCCTGAGGAACAAAACCAGAGCTCGAGGAACAAAGCCGGAGCCCGAGGAACACAACCAGAGCCCGAGGAAGATAACCAGACCTCGATGAAGAAAACCAGAGCCCGAGGAATAAAACCAGAGCTCAAGGAACAAAACCAGAACCCGAGGAACAAAACGAGAGTTCGAGGAAGAAAACGAGAGCCCGAGGAACAAAACCAGTGCCAAAGGAAGAAAACCAGGGCCTGAGGAACAAAACCAGAGCTCGAGGAACAAACCCGGAGCCCGAGGAACACAACCAGAGCCCGAGGAACACAACCAGAGCCCGAGGAACAAAAACAGAGCCCGAGGAACAAAAGGAAACCCCGAGGAAGAAAACCAGGGCCTGAGGAACAAAACTAGAGCTCGAGGAACAAACCCGGAGCTCGAGGAACAAACCCGGAGCCCGAGGAACACAACCAGAGCCCGAGGAACAAAAACAGAGCCCGAGGAACAAAACTAGGGCCCGAAGAAGAAAAGGAGAGCTCGAGGAAGAAATCCAGAGCCCGAGCAACAAAACCAGAGCCTGAGGAAGAGAACCAGAGCCCGAGGAAGAAAACCAGACCTCAAGGAACAAAACCAGAACCCGAGGAACAAAACGAGAGTCCGAGGAAGAAAACGAGAGCCCAAGGAACATAACCAGTGCCCAAGGAATAAAACCAGAGCTCGAGGAACAAAACCAGACCCCAAGGACAAAAAGGAAGGCCTGAAGAACAAAACGAGGGCCATAGGAAGAAAACCAGAGCCCATGGAATAAAACCAGGGCCCGAAGAACCGAACCAGAAACTGAGGAACAAATCCAGAACCCGAGAAACAAAACTAGCCCTCGAGGAACAAAACCAGAGCCCGAGGAACAAAACCAGAGCCCGAGGAAAACAACCAGGGCCTGAGGAACCAAGCCAGAGCCCGAGGAAGAAAACCACCCCTCGAGGTAAAGAAACAGGGTCCGAAGAAGAAAACCAGAGCCCGAGGAACAAAACCAGAGCCTGAGGAACAAAACCAGAGCCCGAGGAAGAAAACCAGACCTCGATGAACAAAACCAGAGCCCGAGGAACACAACCAGAGCCCGAGGAACACAACCAGAGCCCGAGGAAGAAAACCAGACCTCGATGAACAAAACCAGAGCCCGAGGAATAAAACCAGAGCTCAAGGAACAAAACCAGAACCCGAGGAACAAAATGAGAGTTCGAGGAAGAAAACGAGAGCCCGAGGAACAAAACCAGTGCCAAAGGAAGAAAACCAGAGCCCGAGGAAGAAAACCAGAGCCCGAGGAAGAAAACTAGAGCTCTTGGAACAAAACCAGGTGCCGAGGAAGAAAAGGAGAGCCCGAGGAACAAAAACAGAGCCCGAGGACCAAAATCAAAGCCCGAAGAACAATATCAGAGCCCAAGGAACAAAAGGAAACCCGGAGGAAGAAAACCAGGGCCTGAGGAACAAAACTAGAGCTCGAGGAACAAACCCGGAGCCCGAGGAACACAACCAGAGCCCGAGGAACACAACCAGAGCCCGAGGAAGAAAACCAGACCTCGATGAACAAAACCAGAGCCCGAGGAATAAAACCAGAGCTCGAGGAACAAAACCAGAACCCGAGGAACAAAACGAGAGTTCGAGGAAGAAAAGGAGAGCCCGAGGAACAAAACCAGTGCCAAAGGAAGAAAACCAGAGCCCGAGGAAGAAAACCAGAGCCCGAGGAAGAAAACTAGAGCTCTTGGAACACAACCAGGTGCCGAGGAAGAAAAGGAGAGCCCGAGGAACAAAAACAGAGCCCGAGGAACAAAACCAAAGCCCGAAGAACAATATCAGAGCCCAAGGAACAAAAGGAAACCCCGAGGAAGAAAACCAGGGCCTGAGGAACAAAACTAGAGCTCGAGGAACAAACCCGGAGCCCGAGGAACACAACCAGAGCCCGAGGAACAAAAACAGAGCCCGAGGAACAAAAACAGAGCCCGAGGAACAAAACTAGGGCCCGAAGAAGAAAAGGAGAGCTCGAGGAAGAAATCCAGAGCCCGAGGAACAAAACCAGAGCCTGAGGAAGAAAACCAGAGCCCGAGGAAGAAAACCAGAGCCCGAGGAAGAAAACCAGAGCCCAAGGAAGAAAACCAGAGCTCAAGGAACAAAACCAGAACCCGAGGAACAAAAGGAGAGTTCGAGGAAGAAAACGAGAGCCCGAGGAACAAAACCAGTGCCAAAGGAAGAAAACCAGAGCCCGAGGAAGAAAACCAGAGCCCGAGGAAGAAAACTAGAGCTCTTGGAACAAAACCAGGTGCCGAGGAAGAAAAGGAGAGCCCGAGGAACAAAAACAGAGCCCGAGGAACAAAACCAAAGCCCGAAGAACAATATCAGAGCCCAAGGAACAAAAGGAAACCCCGAGGAAGAAAACCAGGGCCTGAGGAACAAAACTAGAGCTCGAGGAACAAACCCGGAGCCCGAGGAACACATCCAGAGCCAGAGGAACAAAAACAGAGCCCGAGGAACAAAACTAGGGCCCGAAGAAGAAAAGGAGAGCTCAAGGAAGAAATCCAGAGCCCGAGCAACAAAACCAGAGCCTGAGGAAGAAAACCAGACCCCAAGGAAGAAAACCAGACCTCAAGGAACAAAACCAGAACCCGAGGAAGAAAACGAGAGCCCGAGGAACATAACCAGTGCCCAAGGAATAAAACCAGAGCTCGAGGAACAAAACCAGAGCCCAAGGACAAAAAGGAAGGCCTGAAGAACAAAACGAGGGCCATAGGAAGAAAACCAGAGCCCGTGGAATAAAACCAGGGCCCGAGGAACCGAACCAGAAACCGAGGAACAAATCCAGAACCCGAGGAACAAAACTAGCCCTCGAGGAACACAACCAGAGCCCGAGGAAGAAAACCAGACCTCGATGAACAAAACCAGAGCCCGAGGAATAAAACCAGAGCTCGAGGAAGAAAACCAGAACCCGAGGAACAAAACGAGAGTTCGAGGAAGAAAACGAGAGCCCGAGGAACAAAACCAGTGCCAAAGGAATAAAACCAGAGCCCGGGGAACAAAACCAAAGCCCGAAGAAAAATATCAGAGCCCAAGGAACAAAAGGAAACCCCGAGGAAGAAAACCAGGGCCTGAGGAACAAAACCAGAGCTCGAGGAACAAACCCGGAGCTCGAGGAACAAACCCGGAGCCCGAGGAACACAACCAGAGCCCGAGGAACAAAAACAGAGCCCGAGGAACAAAACTAGGGCCCGAAGAAGAAAAGGAGAGCTCGAGGAAGAAATCCAGAGCCCGAGCAACAAAACCAGAGCCTGAGGAAGAGAACCAGAGCCCGAGGAAGAAAACCAGACCTCAAGGAACAAAACCAGAACCCGAGGAACAAAACGAGAGTCCGAGGAAGAAAACGAGAGCCCGAGGAACATAACCAGTGCCCAAGGAATAAAACCAGAGCTCGAGGAACAAAACCAGAGCCCAAGGACAAAAAGGAAGGCCTGAAGAACAAAACGAGGGCCATAGGAAGAAAACCAGAGCCCATGGAATAAAACCAGGGCCCGAGGAACCGAACCAGAAACTGAGGAACAAATCCAGAACCCGAGAAACAAAACTAGCCCTCGAGGAACAAAACCAGAGCCCGAGGAACAAAACCAGAGCCCGAGGAAAACAACCAGGGCCTGAGGAACCAAGCCAGAGCCCGAGGAAGAAAACCACCCCTCGAGGTAAAGAAACAGGGTCCGAAGAAGAAAACCAGAGCCCGAGGAACAAAACCAGAGCCTGAGGAACAAAACCAGAGCCCGAGGAAGAAAACCAGACCTCGATGAACAAAACCAGAGCCCGAGGAACAGAACCAGAGCCCGAGGAACACAACCAGAGCCCGAGGAAGAAAACCAGACCTCGATGAACAAAACCAGAGCCCGAGGAATAAAACCAGAGCTCAAGGAACAAAACCAGAACCCGAGGAACAAAACGAGAGTTCGAGGAAGGAAACGAGAGCCCGAGGAACAAAACCAGTGCCAAAGGAAGAAAACCAGAGCCCGAGGAAGAAAACCAGAGCCCGAGGAAGAAAACTAGAGCTCTTGGAACAAAACCAGGTGCCGAGGAAGAAAACCAGAGCCCGAGGAACAAAAACAGAGCCCGAGGAACAAAACCAAAGCCCGAAGAAAAATATCAGAGCCCAAGGAACAAAAGGAAACCCCGAGGAAGAAAACCAGGGCCTGAGGAACAAAACCAGAGCTCGAGGAACAAACCCGGAGCCCGAGGAACACAACCAGAGCCCGAGGAACACAACCAGAGCCCAAGGAACAAAAACAGAGCCCGAGGAATAAAAGGAAACCCCGAGGAAGAAAACCAGGGCCTGAGGAACAAAACTAGAGCTCGAGGAACAAACCCGGAGCTCGAGGAACAAACCCGGAGCCCGAGGAACACAACCAGAGCCCGAGGAACAAAAACAGAGCCCGAGGAACAAAACTAGGGCCCGAAGAAGAAAAGGAGAGCTCGAGGAAGAAATCCAGAGCCCGAGCAACAAAACCAGAGCCTGAGGAAGAAAACCAGAGCCCGAGGAAGAAAACCAGACCTCAAGGAACAAAACCAGAACCCGAGGAACAAAACGAGAGTCCGAGGAAGAAAACGAGAGCCCGAGGAACATAACCAGTGCCCAAGGAATAAAACCAGAGCTCGAGGAACAAAACCAGAGCCCAAGGACAAAAAGGAAGGCCTGAAGAACAAAACGAGGGCCATAGGAAGAAAACCAGAGCCCGTGGAATAAAACCAGGGCCCGAGGAACCGAACCAGAAACTGAGGAACAAATCCAGACCCCGAGAAACAAAACTAGCCCTCGAGGAACAAAACCAGAGCCCGAGGAACAAAACCAGAGCCCGAGGAAAACAACCAGGGCCTGAGGAACCAAGCCAGAGCCCGAGGAAGAAAACCACCCCTCGAGGTAAAGAAACAGGGTCCGAAGAAGAAAACCAGAGCCCGAGGAACAAAACCAGAGCCTGAGGAACAAAACCAGAGCCCGAGGAAGAAAACCAGACCTCGATGAACAAAACCAGAGCCCGAGGAACACAACCAGAGCCCGAGGAACACAACCAGAGCCCGAGGAAGAAAACCAGACCTCGATGAACAAAACCAGAGCCCGAGGAATAAAACCAGAGCTCAAGGAACAAAACCAGAACCCGAGGAACAAAATGAGAGTTCGAGGAAGAAAACGAGAGCCCGAGGAACAAAACCAGTGCCAAAGGAAGAAAACCAGAGCCCGAGGAAGAAAACCAGAGCCCGAGGAAGAAAACTAGAGCTCTTGGAACAAAACCAGGTGCCGAGGAAGAAAAGGAGAGCCCGAGGAACAAAAACAGAGCCCGAGGACCAAAATCAAAGCCCGAAGAACAATATCAGAGCCCAAGGAACAAAAGGAAACCCGGAGGAAGAAAACCAGGGCCTGAGGAACAAAACTAGAGCTCGAGGAACAAACCCGGAGCCCGAGGAACACAACCAGAGCCCGAGGAACACAACCAGAGCCCGAGGAAGAAAACCAGACCTCGATGAACAAAACCAGAGCCCGAGGAATAAAACCAGAGCTCGAGGAACAAAACCAGAACCCGAGGAACAAAACGAGAGTTCGAGGAAGAAAAGGAGAGCCCGAGGAACAAAACCAGTGCCAAAGGAAGAAAACCAGAGCCCGAGGAAGAAAACCAGAGCCCGAGGAAGAAAACTAGAGCTCTTGGAACACAACCAGGTGCCGAGGAAGAAAAGGAGAGCCCGAGGAACAAAAACAGAGCCCGAGGAACAAAACCAAAGCCCGAAGAACAATATCAGAGCCCAAGGAACAAAAGGAAACCCCGAGGAAGAAAACCAGGGCCTGAGGAACAAAACTAGAGCTCGAGGAACAAACCCGGAGCCCGAGGAACACAACCAGAGCCCGAGGAACAAAAACAGAGCCCGAGGAACAAAAACAGAGCCCGAGGAACAAAACTAGGGCCCGAAGAAGAAAAGGAGAGCTCGAGGAAGAAATCCAGAGCCCGAGGAACAAAACCAGAGCCTGAGGAAGAAAACCAGAGCCCGAGGAAGAAAACCAGAGCCCGAGGAAGAAAACCAGAGCCCAAGGAAGAAAACCAGAGCTCAAGGAACAAAACCAGAACCCGAGGAACAAAAGGAGAGTTCGAGGAAGAAAACGAGAGCCCGAGGAACAAAACCAGTGCCAAAGGAAGAAAACCAGAGCCCGAGGAAGAAAACCAGAGCCCGAGGAAGAAAACTAGAGCTCTTGGAACAAAACCAGGTGCCGAGGAAGAAAAGGAGAGCCCGAGGAACAAAAACAGAGCCCGAGGAACAAAACCAAAGCCCGAAGAACAATATCAGAGCCCAAGGAACAAAAGGAAACCCCGAGGAAGAAAACCAGGGCCTGAGGAACAAAACTAGAGCTCGAGGAACAAACCCGGAGCCCGAGGAACACATCCAGAGCCAGAGGAACAAAAACAGAGCCCGAGGAACAAAACTAGGGCCCGAAGAAGAAAAGGAGAGCTCAAGGAAGAAATCCAGAGCCCGAGCAACAAAACCAGAGCCTGAGGAAGAAAACCAGACCCCAAGGAAGAAAACCAGACCTCAAGGAACAAAACCAGAACCCGAGGAAGAAAACGAGAGCCCGAGGAACATAACCAGTGCCCAAGGAATAAAACCAGAGCTCGAGGAACAAAACCAGAGCCCAAGGACAAAAAGGAAGGCCTGAAGAACAAAACGAGGGCCATAGGAAGAAAACCAGAGCCCGTGGAATAAAACCAGGGCCCGAGGAACCGAACCAGAAACCGAGGAACAAATCCAGAACCCGAGGAACAAAACTAGCCCTCGAGGAACACAACCAGAGCCCGAGGAAGAAAACCAGACCTCGATGAACAAAACCAGAGCCCGAGGAATAAAACCAGAGCTCGAGGAAGAAAACCAGAACCCGAGGAACAAAACGAGAGTTCGAGGAAGAAAACGAGAGCCCGAGGAACAAAACCAGTGCCAAAGGAATAAAACCAGAGCCCGGGGAACAAAACCAAAGCCCGAAGAAAAATATCAGAGCCCAAGGAACAAAAGGAAACCCCGAGGAAGAAAACCAGGGCCTGAGGAACAAAACCAGAGCTCGAGGAACAAACCCGGAGCTCGAGGAACAAACCCGGAGCCCGAGGAACACAACCAGAGCCCGAGGAACAAAAACAGAGCCCGAGGAACAAAACTAGGGCCCGAAGAAGAAAAGGAGAGCTCGAGGAAGAAATCCAGAGCCCGAGCAACAAAACCAGAGCCTGAGGAAGAGAACCAGAGCCCGAGGAAGAAAACCAGACCTCAAGGAACAAAACCAGAACCCGAGGAACAAAACGAGAGTCCGAGGAAGAAAACGAGAGCCCGAGGAACATAACCAGTGCCCAAGGAATAAAACCAGAGCTCGAGGAACAAAACCAGAGCCCAAGGACAAAAAGGAAGGCCTGAAGAACAAAACGAGGGCCATAGGAAGAAAACCAGAGCCCATGGAATAAAACCAGGGCCCGAGGAACCGAACCAGAAACTGAGGAACAAATCCAGAACCCGAGAAACAAAACTAGCCCTCGAGGAACAAAACCAGAGCCCGAGGAACAAAACCAGAGCCCGAGGAAAACAACCAGGGCCTGAGGAACCAAGCCAGAGCCCGAGGAAGAAAACCACCCCTCGAGGTAAAGAAACAGGGTCCGAAGAAGAAAACCAGAGCCCGAGGAACAAAACCAGAGCCTGAGGAACAAAACCAGAGCCCGAGGAAGAAAACCAGACCTCGATGAACAAAACCAGAGCCCGAGGAACAGAACCAGAGCCCGAGGAACACAACCAGAGCCCGAGGAAGAAAACCAGACCTCGATGAACAAAACCAGAGCCCGAGGAATAAAACCAGAGCTCAAGGAACAAAACCAGAACCCGAGGAACAAAACGAGAGTTCGAGGAAGGAAACGAGAGCCCGAGGAACAAAACCAGTGCCAAAGGAAGAAAACCAGAGCCCGAGGAAGAAAACCAGAGCCCGAGGAAGAAAACTAGAGCTCTTGGAACAAAACCAGGTGCCGAGGAAGAAAACCAGAGCCCGAGGAACAAAAACAGAGCCCGAGGAACAAAACCAAAGCCCGAAGAAAAATATCAGAGCCCAAGGAACAAAAGGAAACCCCGAGGAAGAAAACCAGGGCCTGAGGAACAAAACCAGAGCTCGAGGAACAAACCCGGAGCCCGAGGAACACAACCAGAGCCCGAGGAACACAACCAGAGCCCAAGGAACAAAAACAGAGCCCGAGGAATAAAAGGAAACCCCGAGGAAGAAAACCAGGGCCTGAGGAACAAAACTAGAGCTCGAGGAACAAACCCGGAGCTCGAGGAACAAACCCGGAGCCCGAGGAACACAACCAGAGCCCGAGGAACAAAAACAGAGCCCGAGGAACAAAACTAGGGCCCGAAGAAGAAAAGGAGAGCTCGAGGAAGAAATCCAGAGCCCGAGCAACAAAACCAGAGCCTGAGGAAGAAAACCAGAGCCCGAGGAAGAAAACCAGACCTCAAGGAACAAAACCAGAACCCGAGGAACAAAACGAGAGTCCGAGGAAGAAAACGAGAGCCCGAGGAACATAACCAGTGCCCAAGGAATAAAACCAGAGCTCGAGGAACAAAACCAGAGCCCAAGGACAAAAAGGAAGGCCTGAAGAACAAAACGAGGGCCATAGGAAGAAAACCAGAGCCCGTGGAATAAAACCAGGGCCCGAGGAACCGAACCAGAAACTGAGGAACAAATCCAGACCCCGAGAAACAAAACTAGCCCTCGAGGAACAAAACCAGAGCCCGAGGAACAAAACCAGAGCCCGAGGAAAACAACCAGGGCCTGAGGAACCAAGCCAGAGCCCGAGGAAGAAAACCACCCCTCGAGGTAAAGAAACAGGGTCCGAGGAAGAAAACCAGAGCCCGAGGAACAAAACCAGAGCCTGAGGAACAAAACCAGAGCCCGAGGAAGAAAACCAGACCTCGATGAACAAAACCAGAGCCCGAGGAACAGAACCAAAGCCCGAGGAACACAACCAGAGCCCGAGGAAGAAAACCAGACCTCGATGAACAAAACCAGAGCCCGAGGAATAAAACCAGAGCTCAAGGAACAAAACCAGAACCCGAGGAACAAAACGAGAGTTCGAGGAAGTAAACGAGAGGCCGAGGAACAAAACCAGTGCCAAAGGAAGAAAACCAGAGCCCGAGGAAGAAAACCAGAGCCCGAGGAAGAAAACTAGAGCTCTTGGAACAAAACCAGGTGCCGAGGAAGAAAAGGAGAGCCCGAGGAACAAAAACAGAGCCCGAGGACTAAAACCAAAGCCCGAAGAACAATATCAGAGCCCAAGGAACAAAAGGAAACCCCGAGGAAGAAAACCAGGGCCTGAGGAACAAAACTAGAGCTCGAGGAACAAACCCAGAGCACGAGGAACACAACCAGAGCCCGAGGAACACAACCAGAGACCGAGGAACAAAAACAGAGACCAAGGAACAAAACTAGGGCCCGAAGAAGAAAAGGAGAGCTCGAGGAAGAAATCCAGAGCCCGAGCAACAAAACCAGAGCCTGAGGAAGAAAACCAGAGCCCGAGGAAGAAAACCAGAGCCTGAGGAAGAAAACCAGAGCCCGAGGAAGAAAACCAGAGCTCAAGGAACAAAACCAGAACCCGAGGAACAAAACGAGAGTTCGAGGAAGAAAACGAGAGCCCGAGGAACAAAACCAGTGCCAAAGGAAGAAAACCAGAGCCCGAGGAAGAAAACCAGAGCCCGAGGAACAAACCCGGAGCCCGAGGAACACAACCAGAGCCCGAGGAACACAACCAGAGCCCGAGGAACAAAAACAGAGCCCGAGGAACAAAACTAGGGCCCGAAGAAGAAAAGGAGAGCTCGAGGAAGAAATCCAGAGCCCGAGGAACAAAACCAGAGCCTGAGGAAGAAAACCAGAGCCCGAGGAAGAAAACCAGACCCCAAGGAAGAAAACCAGACCTCAAGGAACAAAACCAGAACCCGAGGAAGAAAACGAGAGCCCGAGGAACATAACCAGTGCCCAAGGAATAAAACCAGAGCTCGAGGAACAAAACCAGAGCCCAAGGACAAAAAGGAAGGCCTGAAGAACAAAACGAGGGCCATAGGAAGAAAACCAGAGCCCGTGGAATAAAACCAGGGCCCGAGGAACCGAACCAGAAACCGAGGAACAAATCCAGAACCCGAGGAACAAAACTAGCCCTCGAGGAACACAACCAGAGCCCGAGGAAGAAAACCAGACCTCGATGAACAAAACCAGAGCCCGAGGAATAAAACCAGAGCTCGAGGAAGAAAACCAGAACCCGAGGAACAAAACGAGAGTTCGAGGAAGAAAACGAGAGCCCGAGCAACAAAACCAGTGCCAAAGGAATAAAACCAGAGCCCGAGGAACAAAACCAAAGCCCGAAGAAAAATATCAGAGCCCAAGGAACAAAAGGAAACCCCGAGGAAGAAAACCAGGGCCTGAGGAACAAAACCAGAGCTCGAGGAACAAAGCCGGAGCCCGAGGAACAAAACCAGAGCCCGAGGAAGAAAACCAGACCTCGAAGAACAAAACCAGAGCCCGAGGAACAGAAC
This sequence comes from Calonectris borealis, assembly GCF_964195595.1. Classification (NCBI taxonomy): domain Eukaryota; kingdom Metazoa; phylum Chordata; class Aves; order Procellariiformes; family Procellariidae; genus Calonectris; species Calonectris borealis. Next base: position 777,807 of record NW_027441463.1, read on the forward strand.
CAGAGCCCGAGGAACACAACCAGAGCCCGAGGAAGAAAACCAGACCTCGATGAACAAAACCAGAGCCCGAGGAATAAAACCAGAGCTCAAGGAACAAAACCAGAACCCGAGGAACAAAACGAGAGTTCGAGGAAGAAAACGAGAGCCCGAGGAACAAAACCAGTGCCAAAGGAAGAAAACCAGAGCCCGAGGAAGAAAACCAGACCCGAGGAAGAAAACTAGAGCTCTTGGAACAAAACCAGGTGCCGAGGAAGAAAACCAGAGCCCGAGGAACAAAAACAGAGCCCAAGGAACAAAACCAAAGCCCGAAGAACAATATCAGAGCCCAAGGAACAAAAGGAAACCCCGAGGAAGAAAACCAGGGCCTGAGGAACAAAACCAGAGCTCGAGGAACAAACCCGGAGCCCGAGGAACACAACCAGAGCCCGAGGAACACAACCAGAGCCCGAGGAACAAAAACAGAGCTCGAGGAACAAAAGGAAACCCCGAGGAAGAAAACCAGGGCCTGAGGAACAAAACTAGAGCTCGAGGAACAAACCCGGAGCTCGAGGAACAAACCCGGAGCCCGAGGAACACAACCAGAGCCCGAGGAACAAAAACAGAGCCCGAGGAACAAAACTAGGGCCCGAAGAAGAAAAGGAGAGCTCGAGGAAGAAATCCAGAGCCCGAGCAACAAAACCAGAGCCTGAGGAAGAAAACCAGAGCCCGAGGAAGAAAACCAGACCCCAAGGAAGAAAACCAGACCTCAAGGAACAAAACCAGAACCCGAGGAAGAAAACGAGAGCCCGAGGAACATGACCAGTGCCCAAGGAATAAAACCAGAGCTCGAGGAACAAAACCAGAGCCCAAGGACAAAAAGGAAGGCCTGAAGAACAAAACGAGGGCCATAGGAAGAAAACCAGAGCCCGTGGAATAAAACCAGGGCCCGAGGAACCGAACCAGAAACCGAGGAACAAATCCAGAGCCCGAGGAACAAAACTAGCCCTCGAGGAACACAACCAGAGCCCGAGGAAGAAAACCAGACCTCGATGAACAAAACCAGAGCCCGAGGAATAAAACCAGAGCTCAAGGAACAAAACCAGAACCCGAGGAACAAAACGAGAGTTCGAGGAAGAAAACGAGAGCCCGAGCAACAAAACCAGAGCCTGAGGAAGAAAACCATAGCCCGAGGAAGAAAACCAGACCCCAAGGAAGAAAACCAGACCTCAAGGAACAAAACCAGAGCCCGAGGAAGAAAACCAGAGCTCTTGGAACAAAACCAGGTGCCGAGGAAGAAAACCAGAGCCCGAGGAAGAAAACCAGAGCTCTTGGAACAAAACCAGGTGCCGAGGAAGAAAACCAGAGCCCGAGGAACAAAAACAGAGCCCGAGGAACAAAACCAAAGCCCGAAGAAAAATATCAGAGCCCAAGGAACAAAAGGAAACCCCGAGGAAGAAAACCAGGGCCTGAGGAACAAAACCAGAGCTCGAGGAACAAACCCGGAGCTCGAGGAACAAACCCGGAGCCCGAGGAACAGAACCAGAGCCCGAGGAACAAAAACAGAGCCCGAGGAACAAAACTAGGGCCCGAAGAAGAAAAGGAGAGCTCGAGGAAGAAATCCAGAGCCCGAGCAACAAAACCAGAGCCTGAGGAAGAGAACCAGAGCCCGAGGAAGAAAACCAGACCTCAAGGAACAAAACCAGAACCCGAGGAACAAAACGAGAGTCCGAGGAAGAAAACGAGAGCCCGAGGAACATAACCAGTGCCCAAGGAATAAAACCAGAGCTCGAGGAACAAAACCAGAGCCCAAGGACAAAAAGGAAGGCCTGAAGAACAAAACGAGGGCCATAAGAAGAAAACCAGAGCCCATGGAATAAAACCAGGGCCCGAGGAACCAAACCAGAAACTGAGGAACAAATCCAGAACCCGAGAAACAAAACTAGCCCTCGAGGAACAAAACCAGAGCCCGAGGAACAAAACCAGAGCCCGAGGAAAACAACCAGGGCCTGAGGAACCAAGCCAGAGCCCGAGGAAGAAAACCACCCCTCGAGGTAAAGAAACAGGGTCCGAAGAAGAAAACCAGAGCCCGAGGAACAAAACCAGAGCCTGAGGAACACAACCAGAGCCCGAGGAAGAAAACCAGACCTCGATGAACAAAACCAGAGCCCGAGGAACAGAACCAGAGCCCGAGGAACACAACCAGAGCCCGAGGAAGAAAACCAGACCTCGATGAACAAAACCAGAGCCCGAGGAATAAAACCAGAGCTCAAGGAACAAAACCAGAACCCGAGGAACAAAAGGAGAGTTCGAGGAAGAAAACGAGAGCCCGAGGAACAAAACCAGTGCCAAAGGAAGAAAACCAGAGCCCGAGGAAGAAAACCAGAGCCCGAGGAAGAAAACTAGAGCTCTTGGAACACAACCAGGTGCCGAGGAAGAAAAGGAGAGCCCGAGGAACAAAAACAGAGCCCGAGGAACAAAACCAAATCCCGAAGAACAATATCAGAGCCCAAGGAACAAAAGGAAACCCCGAGGAAGAAAACCAGGGCCTGAGGAACAAAACTAGAGCTCGAGGAACAAACCCGGAGCCCGAGGAACACAACCAGAGCCCGAGGAACACAACCAGAGCCCGAGGAACAAAAACAGAGCCCGAGGAACAAAACTAGGGCCCGAAGAAGAAAAGAAGAGCTCAAGGAAGAAATCCAGAGCCCGAGCAACAAAACCAGAGCCTGAGGAAGAAAACCAGAGCCCGAGGAAGAAAACCAGAGCCCGAGGAAGAAAACCAGAGCTCAAGGAACAAAACCAGAACCCGAGGAACAAAACGAGAGTTCGAGGAAGAAAACGAGAGCCCGAGGAACAAAACCAGTGCTAAAGGAAGAAAACCAGAGCCCGAGGAAGAAAACCAGAGCCCGAGGAAGAAAACTAGAGCTCTTGGAACAAAACCAGGTGCCGAGGAAGAAAATCAGAGCCCGAGGAACAAAAACAGAGCCCGAGGAACAAAACCAAAGCCCGAAGAAAAATATCAGAGCCCAAGGAACAAAAGGAAACCCCGAGGAAGAAAACCAGGACCTGAGGAACAAAACCAGAGCTCGAGGAACAAACCTGGAGCCCGAGGAACACAACCAGAGCCCGAGGAACACAACCAGAGCCGAAGGAACAAAAACAGAGCCCGAGGAATAAAAGGAAACCCCGAGGAAGAAAACCAGGGCCTGAGGAACAAAACTAGAGCTCGAGGAACAAACCCGGAGCTCGAGGAACAAACCCGGAGCCCGAGGAACACAACCAGAGCCCGAGGAACAAAAACAGAGCCCGAGGAACAAAACTAGGGCCCGAAGAAGAAAAGGAGAGCTCGAGGAAGAAATCCAGAGCCCGAGCAACAAAACCAGAGCCTGAGGAAGAAAACCAGAGCCCGAGGAAGAAAACCAGACCTCAAGGAACAAAACCAGAACCCGAGGAACAAAACGAGAGTCCGAGGAAGAAAACGAGAGCCCGAGGAACATAACCAGTGCCCAAGGAATAAAACCAGAGCTCGAGGAACAAAACCAGAGCCCAAGGACAAAAAGGAAGGCCTGAAGAACAAAACGAGGGCCATAGGAAGAAAACCAGAGCCCGTGGAATAAAACCAGGGCCCGAGGAACCGAACCAGAAACTGAGGAACAAATCCAGAGCCCGAGAAACAAAACTAGCCCTCGAGGAACAAAACCAGAGCCCGAGGAACAAAACCAGAGCCCGAGGAAAACAACCAGGGCCTGAGGAACCAAGCCAGAGCCCGAGGAAGAAACCCACCCCTCGAGGTAAAGAAACAGGGTCCGAGGAAGAAAACCAGAGCCCGAGGAAGAAAACCAGAGCCTGAGGAACACAACCAGAGCCCGAGGAACACAACCAGAGCCCGAGGAACAAAAACAGAGCCCGAGGAACAAAACTAGGGCCCGAAGAAGAAAAGGAGAGCTCGAGGAAGAAATCCAGAGCCCGAGGAACAAAACCAGAGCCTGAGGAAGAAAACCAGAGCCCGAGGAAGAAAACCAGACCCCAAGGAAGAAAACCAGACCTCAAGGAACAAAACCAGAACCCGAGGAAGAAAACGAGAGCCCGAGGAACATAACCAGTGCCCAAGGAATAAAACCAGAGCTCGAGGAACAAAACCAGAGCCCAAGGACAAAAAGGAAGGCCTGAAGAACAAAACGAGGGCCATAGGAAGAAAACCAGAGCCCGTGGAATAAAACCAGGGCCCGAGGAACCGAACCAGAAACCGAGGAACAAATCCAGAGCCCGAGGAACAAAACTAGCCCTCGAGGAACACAACCAGAGCCCGAGGAAGAAAACCAGACCTCGATGAACAAAACCAGAGCCCGAGGAATAAAACCAGAGCTCGAGGAAGAAAACCAGAACCCGAGGAACAAAACGAGAGTTCGAGGAAGAAAACGAGAGCCCGAGGAACAAAACCAGTGCCAAAGGAATAAAACCAGAGCCCGAGGAACAAAACCAAAGCCCGAAGAAAAATATCAGAGCCCAAGGAACAAAAGGAAACCCCGAGGAAGAAAACCAGGGCCTGAGGAACAAAACCAGAGCTCGAGGAACAAAGCCGGAGCCCGAGGAACAAAACCAGAGCCCGAGGAAGAAAACCAGACCTCGAAGAACAAAACCAGAGCCCGAGGAACAGAACCAGAGCCCGAGGAACACAACCAGAGCCCGAGGAAGAAAACCAGACCTCGATGAACAAAACCAGAGCCCGAGGAATAAAACCAGAGCTCAAGGAACAAAACCAGAACCCGAGGAACAAAACGAGAGTTCGAGGAAGAAAACGAGAGCCCGAGGAACAAAACCAGTGCCAAAGGAATAAAACCAGAGCCCGAGGAAGAAAACCAGACCCGAGGAAGAAAACTAGAGCTCTTAGAACAAAACCAGGTGCCGAGGAAGAAAACCAGAGCCCAAGGAACAAAAACAGAGCCCAAGGAACAAAACCAAAGCCCGAAGAACAATATCAGAGCCCAAGGAACAAAAGGAAACCCCGAGGAAGAAAACCAGGGCCTGAGGAACAAAACCAGAGCTCGAGGAACAAACCCGGAGCCCGAGGAACACAACCAGAGCCCGAGGAACACAACCAGAGCCCGAGGAACAAAAACAGAGCTCGAGGAACAAAAGGAAACCCCGAGGAAGAAAACCAGGGCCTGAGGAACAAAACTAGAGCTCGAGGAACAAACCCGGAGCTCGAGGAACAAACCCGGAGCCCGAGGAACACAACCAGAGCCCGAGGAACAAAAACAGAGCCCGAGGAACAAAACTAGGGCCCGAAGAAGAAAAGGAGAGCTCGAGGAAGAAATCCAGAGCCCGAGCAACAAAACCAGAGCCTGAGGAAGAAAACCAGAGCCCGAGGAAGAAAACCAGACCCCAAGGAAGAAAACCAGACCTCAAGGAACAAAACCAGAACCCGAGGAAGAAAACGAGAGCCCGAGGAACATGACCAGTGCCCAAGGAATAAAACCAGAGCTCGAGGAACAAAACCAGAGCCCAAGGACAAAAAGGAAGGCCTGAAGAACAAAACGAGGGCCATAGGAAGAAAACCAGAGCCCGTGGAATAAAACCAGGGCCCGAGGAACCGAACCAGAAACCGAGGAACAAATCCAGAGCCCGAGGAACAAAACTAGCCCTCGAGGAACACAACCAGAGCCCGAGGAAGAAAACCAGACCTCGATGAACAAAACCAGAGCCCGAGGAATAAAACCAGAGCTCAAGGAACAAAACCAGAACCCGAGGAACAAAACGAGAGTTCGAGGAAGAAAACGAGAGCCCGAGCAACAAAACCAGAGCCTGAGGAAGAAAACCATAGCCCGAGGTAGAAAACCAGACCCCAAGGAAGAAAACCAGACCTCAAGGAACAAAACCAGAGCCCGAGGAAGAAAACCAGAGCTCTTGGAACAAAACCAGGTGCCGAGGAAGAAAACCAGAGCCCGAGGAAGAAAACCAGAGCTCTTGGAACAAAACCAGGTGCCGAGGAAGAAAACCAGAGCCCGAGGAACAAAAACAGAGCCCGAGGAACAAAACCAAAGCCCGAAGAAAAATATCAGAGCCCAAGGAACAAAAGGAAACCCCGAGGAAGAAAACCAGGGCCTGAGGAACAAAACCAGAGCTCGAGGAACAAACCCGGAGCTCGAGGAACAAACCCGGAGCCCGAGGAACAGAACCAGAGCCCGAGGAACAAAAACAGAGCCCGAGGAACAAAACTAGGGCCCGAAGAAGAAAAGGAGAGCTCGAGGAAGAAATCCAGAGCCCGAGCAACAAAACCAGAGCCTGAGGAAGAGAACCAGAGCCCGAGGAAGAAAACCAGACCTCAAGGAACAAAACCAGAACCCGAGGAACAAAACGAGAGTCCGAGGAAGAAAACGAGAGCCCGAGGAACATAACCAGTGCCCAAGGAATAAAACCAGAGCTCGAGGAACAAAACCAGAGCCCAAGGACAAAAAGGAAGGCCTGAAGAACAAAACGAGGGCCATAAGAAGAAAACCAGAGCCCATGGAATAAAACCAGGGCCCGAGGAACCAAACCAGAAACTGAGGAACAAATCCAGAACCCGAGAAACAAAACTAGCCCTCGAGGAACAAAACCAGAGCCCGAGGAACAAAACCAGAGCCCGAGGAAAACAACCAGGGCCTGAGGAACCAAGCCAGAGCCCGAGGAAGAAAACCACCCCTCGAGGTAAAGAAACAGGGTCCGAAGAAGAAAACCAGAGCCCGAGGAACAAAACCAGAGCCTGAGGAACACAACCAGAGCCCGAGGAAGAAAACCAGACCTCGATGAACAAAACCAGAGCCCGAGGAACAGAACCAGAGCCCGAGGAACACAACCAGAGCCCGAGGAAGAAAACCAGACCTCGATGAACAAAACCAGAGCCCGAGGAATAAAACCAGAGCTCAAGGAACAAAACCAGAACCCGAGGAACAAAAGGAGAGTTCGAGGAAGAAAACGAGAGCCCGAGGAACAAAACCAGTGCCAAAGGAAGAAAACCAGAGCCCGAGGAAGAAAACCAGAGCCCGAGGAAGAAAACCAGAGCCCGAGGAAGAAAACTAGAGCTCTTGGAACAAAACCAGGTGCCGAGGAAGAAAACCAGAGCCCGAGGAACAAAACCAGAGCTCGAGGAACAAACCTGGAGCCCGAGGAACACAACCAGAGCCCGAGGAACACAACCAGAGCCGAAGGAACAAAAACAGAGCCCGAGGAATAAAAGGAAACCCCGAGGAAGAAAACCAGGGCCTGAGGAACAAAACTAGAGCTCGAGGAACAAACCCGGAGCTCGAGGAACAAACCCGGAGCCCGAGGAACACAACCAGAGCCCGAGGAACAAAAACAGAGCCCGAGGAACAAAACTAGGGCCCGAAGAAGAAAAGGAGAGCTCGAGGAAGAAATCCAGAGCCCGAGCAACAAAACCAGAGCCTGAGGAAGAAAACCAGAGCCCGAGGAAGAAAACCAGACCTCAAGGAACAAAACCAGAACCCGAGGAACAAAACGAGAGTCCGAGGAAGAAAACGAGAGCCCGAGGAACATAACCAGTGCCCAAGGAATAAAACCAGAGCTCGAGGAACAAAACCAGAGCCCAAGGACAAAAAGGAAGGCCTGAAGAACAAAACGAGGGCCATAGGAAGAAAACCAGAGCCCGTGGAATAAAACCAGGGCCCGAGGAACCGAACCAGAAACTGAGGAACAAATCCAGAGCCCGAGAAACAAAACTAGCCCTCGAGGAACAAAACCAGAGCCCGAGGAACAAAACCAGAGCCCGAGGAAAACAACCAGGGCCTGAGGAACCAAGCCAGAGCCCGAGGAAGAAACCCACCCCTCGAGGTAAAGAAACAGGGTCCGAGGAAGAAAACCAGAGCCCGAGGAAGAAAACCAGAGCCTGAGGAACACAACCAGAGCCCGAGGAACACAACCAGAGCCCGAGGAACAAAAACAGAGCCCGAGGAACAAAACTAGGGCCCGAAGAAGAAAAGGAGAGCTCGAGGAAGAAATCCAGAGCCCGAGGAACAAAACCAGAGCCTGAGGAAGAAAACCAGAGCCCGAGGAAGAAAACCAGACCCCAAGGAAGAAAACCAGACCTCAAGGAACAAAACCAGAACCCGAGGAAGAAAACGAGAGCCCGAGGAACATAACCAGTGCCCAAGGAATAAAACCAGAGCTCGAGGAACAAAACCAGAGCCCAAGGACAAAAAGGAAGGCCTGAAGAACAAAACGAGGGCCATAGGAAGAAAACCAGAGCCCGTGGAATAAAACCAGGGCCCGAGGAACCGAACCAGAAACCGAGGAACAAATCCAGAGCCCGAGGAACAAAACTAGCCCTCGAGGAACACAACCAGAGCCCGAGGAAGAAAACCAGACCTCGATGAACAAAACCAGAGCCCGAGGAATAAAACCAGAGCTCGAGGAAGAAAACCAGAACCCGAGGAACAAAACGAGAGTTCGAGGAAGAAAACGAGAGCCCGAGGAACAAAACCAGTGCCAAAGGAATAAAACCAGAGCCCGAGGAACAAAACCAAAGCCCGAAGAAAAATATCAGAGCCCAAGGAACAAAAGGAAACCCCGAGGAAGAAAACCAGGGCCTGAGGAACAAAACCAGAGCTCGAGGAACAAAGCCGGAGCCCGAGGAACAAAACCAGAGCCCGAGGAAGAAAACCAGACCTCGAAGAACAAAACCAGAGCCCGAGGAACAGAACCAGAGCCCGAGGAACACAACCAGAGCCCGAGGAAGAAAACCAGACCTCGATGAACAAAACCAGAGCCCGAGGAATAAAACCAGAGCTCAAGGAACAAAACCAGAACCCGAGGAACAAAACGAGAGTTCGAGGAAGAAAACGAGAGCCCGAGGAACAAAACCAGTGCCAAAGGAATAAAACCAGAGCCCGAGGAAGAAAACCAGACCCGAGGAAGAAAACTAGAGCTCTTAGAACAAAACCAGGTGCCGAGGAAGAAAACCAGAGCCCAAGGAACAAAAACAGAGCCCAAGGAACAAAACCAAAGCCCGAAGAACAATATCAGAGCCCAAGGAACAAAAGGAAACCCCGAGGAAGAAAACCAGGGCCTGAGGAACAAAACCAGAGCTCGAGGAACAAACCCGGAGCCCGAGGAACACAACCAGAGCCCGAGGAACACAACCAGAGCCCGAGGAACAAAAACAGAGCTCGAGGAACAAAAGGAAACCCCGAGGAAGAAAACCAGGGCCTGAGGAACAAAACTAGAGCTCGAGGAACAAACCCGGAGCTCGAGGAACAAACCCGGAGCCCGAGGAACACAACCAGAGCCCGAGGAACAAAAACAGAGCCCGAGGAACAAAACTAGGGCCCGAAGAAGAAAAGGAGAGCTCGAGGAAGAAATCCAGAGCCCGAGCAACAAAACCAGAGCCTGAGGAAGAAAACCAGAGCCCGAGGAAGAAAACCAGACCCCAAGGAAGAAAACCAGACCTCAAGGAACAAAACCAGAACCCGAGGAAGAAAACGAGAGCCCGAGGAACATGACCAGTGCCCAAGGAATAAAACCAGAGCTCGAGGAACAAAACCAGAGCCCAAGGACAAAAAGGAAGGCCTGAAGAACAAAACGAGGGCCATAGGAAGAAAACCAGAGCCCGTGGAATAAAACCAGGGCCCGAGGAACCGAACCAGAAACCGAGGAACAAATCCAGAGCCCGAGGAACAAAACTAGCCCTCGAGGAACACAACCAGAGCCCGAGGAAGAAAACCAGACCTCGATGAACAAAACCAGAGCCCGAGGAATAAAACCAGAGCTCAAGGAACAAAACCAGAACCCGAGGAACAAAACGAGAGTTCGAGGAAGAAAACGAGAGCCCGAGCAACAAAACCAGAGCCTGAGGAAGAAAACCATAGCCCGAGGTAGAAAACCAGACCCCAAGGAAGAAAACCAGACCTCAAGGAACAAAACCAGAGCCCGAGGAAGAAAACCAGAGCTCTTGGAACAAAACCAGGTGCCGAGGAAGAAAACCAGAGCCCGAGGAAGAAAACCAGAGCTCTTGGAACAAAACCAGGTGCCGAGGAAGAAAACCAGAGCCCGAGGAACAAAAACAGAGCCCGAGGAACAAAACCAAAGCCCGAAGAAAAATATCAGAGCCCAAGGAACAAAAGGAAACCCCGAGGAAGAAAACCAGGGCCTGAGGAACAAAACCAGAGCTCGAGGAACAAACCCGGAGCTCGAGGAACAAACCCGGAGCCCGAGGAACACAACCAGAGCCCGAGGAACAAAAACAGAGCCCGAGGAACAAAACTAGGGCCCGAAGAAGAAAAGGAGAGCTCGAGGAAGAAATCCAGAGCCCGAGCAACAAAACCAGAGCCTGAGGAAGAGAACCAGAGCCCGAGGAAGAAAACCAGACCTCAAGGAACAAAACCAGAACCCGAGGAACAAAACGAGAGTCCGAGGAAGAAAACGAGAGCCCGAGGAACATAACCAGTGCCCAAGGAATAAAACCAGAGCTCGAGGAACAAAACCAGAGCCCAAGGACAAAAAGGAAGGCCTGAAGAACAAAACGAGGGCCATAAGAAGAAAACCAGAGCCCATGGAATAAAACCAGGGCCCGAGGAACCAAACCAGAAACTGAGGAACAAATCCAGAACCCGAGAAACAAAACTAGCCCTCGAGGAACAAAACCAGAGCCCGAGGAACAAAACCAGAGCCCGAGGAAAACAACCAGGGCCTGAGGAACCAAGCCAGAGCCCGAGGAAGAAAACCACCCCTCGAGGTAAAGAAACAGGGTCCGAAGAAGAAAACCAGAGCCCGAGGAACAAAACCAGAGCCTGAGGAACACAACCAGAGCCCGAGGAAGAAAACCAGACCTCGATGAACAAAACCAGAGCCCGAGGAACAGAACCAGAGCCCGAGGAACACAACCAGAGCCCGAGGAAGAAAACCAGACCTCGATGAACAAAACCAGAGCCCGAGGAATAAAACCAGAGCTCAAGGAACAAAACCAGAACCCGAGGAACAAAAGGAGAGTTCGAGGAAGAAAACGAGAGCCCGAGGAACAAAACCAGTGCCAAAGGAAGAAAACCAGAGCCCGAGGAAGAAAACCAGAGCCCGAGGAAGAAAACCAGAGCCCGAGGAAGAAAACTAGAGCTCTTGGAACAAAACCAGGTGCCGAGGAAGAAAACCAGAGCCCGAGGAACAAAAACAGAGCCCGAGGAACAAAACCAAAGCCCGAAGAAAAATATCAGAGCCCAAGGAACAAAAGGAAACCCCGAGGAAGAAAACCAGGACCTGAGGAACAAAACCAGAGCTCGAGGAACAAACCTGGAGCCCGAGGAACACAACCAGAGCCCGAGGAACACAACCAGAGCCGAAGGAACAAAAACAGAGCCCGAGGAATAAAAGGAAACCCCGAGGAAGAAAACCAGGGCCTGAGGAACAAAACTAGAGCTCGAGGAACAAACCCGGAGCTCGAGGAACAAACCCGGAGCCCGAGGAACACAACCAGAGCCCGAGGAACAAAAACAGAGCCCGAGGAACAAAACTAGGGCCCGAAGAAGAAAAGGAGAGCTCGAGGAAGAAATCCAGAGCCCGAGCAACAAAACCAGAGCCTGAGGAAGAAAACCAGAGCCCGAGGAAGAAAACCAGACCTCAAGGAACAAAACCAGAACCCGAGGAACAAAACGAGAGTCCGAGGAAGAAAACGAGAGCCCGAGGAACATAACCAGTGCCCAAGGAATAAAACCAGAGCTCGAGGAACAAAACCAGAGCCCAAGGACAAAAAGGAAGGCCTGAAGAACAAAACGAGGGCCATAGGAAGAAAACCAGAGCCCGTGGAATAAAACCAGGGCCCGAGGAACCGAACCAGAAACTGAGGAACAAATCCAGACCCCGAGAAACAAAACTAGCCCTCGAGGAACAAAACCAGAGCCCGAGGAACAAAACCAGAGCCCGAGGAAAACAACCAGGGCCTGAGGAACCAAGCCAGAGCCCGAGGAAGAAAACCACCCCTCGAGGTAAAGAAACAGGGTCCGAGGAAGAAAACCAGAGCCCGAGGAAGAAAACCAGAGCCTGAGGAACACAACCAGAGCCCGAGGAACACAACCAGAGCCCGAGGAACAAAAACAGAGCCCGAGGAACAAAACTAGGGCCCGAAGAAGAAAAGGAGAGCTCGAGGAAGAAATCCAGAGCCCGAGGAACAAAACCAGAGCCTGAGGAAGAAAACCAGAGCCCGAGGAAGAAAACCAGACCCCAAGGAAGAAAACCAGACCTCAAGGAACAAAACCAGAACCCGAGGAAGAAAACGAGAGCCCGAGGAACATAACCAGTGCCCAAGGAATAAAACCAGAGCTCGAGGAACAAAACCAGAGCCCAAGGACAAAAAGGAAGGCCTGAAGAACAAAACGAGGGCCATAGGAAGAAAACCAGAGCCCGTGGAATAAAACCAGGGCCCGAGGAACCGAACCAGAAACCGAGGAACAAATCCAGAGCCCGAGGAACAAAACTAGCCCTCGAGGAACACAACCAGAGCCCGAGGAAGAAAACCAGACCTCGATGAACAAAACCAGAGCCCGAGGAATAAAACCAGAGCTCGAGGAAGAAAACCAGAACCCGAGGAACAAAACGAGAGTTAGAGGAAGAAAACGAGAGCCCGAGGAACAAAACCAGTGCCAAAGGAATAAAACCAGAGCCCGAGGAACAAAACCAAAGCCCGAAGAAAAATATCAGAGCCCAAGGAACAAAAGGAAACCCCGAGGAAGAAAACCAGGGCCTGAGGAACAAAACCAGAGCTCGAGGAACAAAGCCGGAGCCCGAGGAACAAAACCAGAGCCCGAGGAAGAAAACCAGACCTCGAAGAACAAAACCAGAGCCCGAGGAACAGAACCAGAGCCCGAGGAACACAACCAGAGCCCGAGGAAGAAAACCAGACCTCGATGAACAAAACCAGAGCCCGAGGAATAAAACCAGAGCTCGAGGAAGAAAACCAGAACCCGAGGAACAAAACGAGAGTTTGAGGAAGAAAACGAGAGCCCGAGGAACAAAACCAGTGCCAAAGGAAGAAAACCAGAGCCCGAGGAAGAAAACCAGAGCCCGAGGAAGAAAACTAGAGCTCTTGGAACAAAACCAGGTGCCGAGGAAGAAAACCAGAGCCCGAGGAACAAAAACAGAGCCCAAGGAACAAAACCAAAGCCCGAAGAACAATATCAGAGCCCAAGGAACAAAAGGAAACCCCGAGGAAGAAAACCAGGGCCTGAGGAACAAAACCAGAGCTCGAGGAACAAACCCGGAGCCCGAGGAACACAACCAGAGCCCGAGGAACACAACCAGAGCCCGAGGAACAAAAACAGAGCTCGAGGAACAAAAGGAAACCCCGAGGAAGAAAACCAGGGCCTGAGGAACAAAACTAGAGCTCGAGGAACAAACCCGGAGCTCGAGGAACAAACCCGGAGCCCGAGGAACACAACCAGAGCCCGAGGAACAAAAACAGAGCCCGAGGAACAAAACTAGGGCCCGAAGAAGAAAAGGAGAGCTCGAGGAAGAAATCCAGAGCCCGAGCAACAAAACCAGAGCCTGAGGAAGAAAACCAGAGCCCGAGGAAGAAAACCAGACCCCAAGGAAGAAAACCAGACCTCAAGGAACAAAACCAGAACCCGAGGAAGAAAACGAGAGCCCGAGGAACATGACCAGTGCCCAAGGAATAAAACCAGAGCTCGAGGAACAAAACCAGAGCCCAAGGACAAAAAGGAAGGCCTGAAGAACAAAACGAGGGCCATAGGAAGAAAACCAGAGCCCGTGGAATAAAACCAGGGCCCGAGGAACCGAACCAGAAACCGAGGAACAAATCCAGAGCCCGAGGAACAAAACTAGCCCTCGAGGAACACAACCAGAGCCCGAGGAAGAAAACCAGACCTCGATGAACAAAACCAGAGCCCGAGGAATAAAACCAGAGCTCAAGGAACAAAACCAGAACCCGAGGAACAAAACGAGAGTTCGAGGAAGAAAACGAGAGCCCGAGCAACAAAACCAGAGCCTGAGGAAGAAAACCATAGCCCGAGGAAGAAAACCAGACCCCAAGGAAGAAAACCAGACCTCAAGGAACAAAACCAGAGCCCGAGGAAGAAAACCAGAGCTCTTGGAACAAAACCAGGTGCCGAGGAAGAAAACCAGAGCCCGAGGAAGAAAACCAGAGCTCTTGGAACAAAACCAGGTGCCGAGGAAGAAAACCAGAGCCCGAGGAACAAAAACAGAGCCCGAGGAACAAAACCAAAGCCCGAAGAAAAATATCAGAGCCCAAGGAACAAAAGGAAACCCCGAGGAAGAAAACCAGGGCCTGAGGAACAAAACCAGAGCTCGAGGAACAAACCCGGAGCTCGAGGAACAAATCCGGAGCCCGAGGAACACAACCAGAGCCCGAGGAACAAAAACAGAGCCCAAGGAACAAAACTAGGGCCCGAAGAAGAAAAGGAGAGCTCGAGGAAGAAATCCAGAGCCCGAGCAACAAAACCAGAGCCTGAGGAAGAGAACCAGAGCCCGAGGAAGAAAACCAGACCTCAAGGAACAAAACCAGAACCCGAGGAACAAAACGAGAGTCCGAGGAAGAAAACGAGAGCCCGAGGAACATAACCAGTGCCCAAGGAATAAAACCAGAGCTCGAGGAACAAAACCAGACCCCAAGGACAAAAAGGAAGGCCTGAAGAACAAAACGAGGGCCATAAGAAGAAAACCAGAGCCCATGGAATACAACCAGGGCCCGAGGAACCAAACCAGAAACTGAGGAACAAATCCAGAACCCGAGAAACAAAACTAGCCCTCGAGGAACAAAACCAGAGCCCGAGGAACAAAACCAGAGCCCGAGGAAAACAACCAGGGCCTGAGGAACCAAGCCAGAGCCCGAGGAAGAAAACCACCCCTCGAGGTAAAGAAACAGGGTCCGAAGAAGAAAACCAGAGCCCGAGGAACAAAACCAGAGCCTGAGGAACACAACCAGAGCCCGAGGAACACAACCAGAGCCCGAGGAACAAAACCAGAGCCCGAGGAACAGAACCAGAGCCCGAGGAACACAACCAGAGCCCGAGGAAGAAAACCAGACCTCGATGAACAAAACCAGAGCCCGAGGAATAAAACCAGAGCTCAAGGAACAAAACCAGAACCCGAGGAACAAAAGGAGAGTTCGAGGAAGAAAACGAGAGCCCGAGGAACAAAACCAGTGCCAAAGGAAGAAAACCAGAGCCCGAGGAAGAAAACCAGAGCCCGAGGAAGAAAACTAGAGCTCTTGGAACACAACCAGGTGCCGAGGAAGAAAACCAGAGCCCGAGGAACAAAAACAGAGCCCGAGGAACAAAACCAAAGCCCGAAGAACAATATCAGAGCCCAAGGAACAAAAGGAAACCCCGAGGAAGAAAACCAGGGCCTGAGGAACAAAACTAGAGCTCGAGGAACAAACCCGGAGCCCGAGGAACACAACCAGAGCCCGAGGAACACAACCAGAGTCCGAGGAACAAAAACAGAGCCCGAGGAACAAAATTAGGGCCCGAAGAAGAAAAGGAGAGCTCAAGGAAGAAATCCAGAGCCCGAGCAACAAAACCAGAGCCTGAGGAAGAAAACCAGAGCCCGAGGAAGAAAACCAGAGCCCGAGGAAGAAAACCAGAGCCCAAGGAAGAAAACCAGAGCTCAAGGAACAAAACCAGAACCCGAGGAACAAAAGGAGAGTTCGAGGAAGAAAACGAGAGCCCGAGGAACAAAACCAGTGCCAAAGGAAGAAAACCAGAGCCCGAGGAAGAAAACCAGAGCCCGAGGAAGAAAACTAGAGCTCTTGGAACAAAACCAGGTGCCGAGGAAGAAAAGGAGAGCCCGAGGAACAAAAACAGAGCCCGAGGAACAAAACCAAAGCCCGAAGAACAATATCAGAGGCCAAGGAACAAAAGGAAACCCCGAGGAAGAAAACCAGGGCCTGAGGAACAAAACTAGAGCTCGAGGAACAAACCCGGAGCCCGAGGAACACAACCAGAGCCCGAGGAACACAACCAGAGCCCGAGGAACAAAACTAGGGCCCGAAGAAGAAAAGGAGAGCTCGAGGAAGAAATCCAGAGCCCGAGCAACAAAACCAGAGCCTGAGGAAGAGAACCAGAGCCCGAGGAAGAAAACCAGACCTCAAGGAACAAAACCAGAACCCGAGGAACAAAACGAGAGTCCGAGGAAGAAAACGAGAGCCCGAGGAACATAACCAGTGCCCAAGGAATAAAACCAGAGCTCGAGGAAGAAAACCAGAGCCCAAGGACAAAAAGGAAGGCCTGAAGAACAAAACGAGGGCCATAGGAAGAAAACCAGAGCCCATGGAATAAAACCAGGGCCCGAGGAACCGAACCAGAAACTGAGGAACAAATCCAGAACCCGAGAAACAAAACTAGCCCTCGAGGAACAAAACCAGAGCCCGAGGAACAAAACCAGAGCCCGAGGAAAACAACCAGGGCCTGAGGAACCAAGCCAGAGCCCGAGGAAGAAAACCACCCCTCGAGGTAAAGAAACAGGGTCCGAAGAAGAAAACCAGAGCCCGAGGAACAAAACCAGAGCCTGAGGAACAAAACCAGAGCCCGAGGAAGAAAACCAGACCTCGATGAACAAAACCAGAGCCCGAGGAACAGAACGAGAGCCCGAGGAACACAACCAGAGCCCGAGGAAGAAAACCAGACCTCGATGAACAAAACCAGAGCCCGAGGAATAAAACCAGAGCTCAAGGAACAAAACCAGAACCCGAGGAACAAAACGAGAGTTCGAGGAAGAAAACGAGAGCCCGAGGAACAAAACCAGTGCCAAAGGAAGAAAACCAGAGCCCGAGGAAGAAAACCAGAGCCCGAGGAAGAAAACTAGAGCTCTTGGAACAAAACCAGGTGCCGAGGAAGAAAAGGAGAGCCCGAGGAACAAAAACAGAGCCCGAGGACCAAAATCAAAGTCCGAAGAACAATATCAGAGCCCAAGGAACAAAAGGAAACCCGGAGGAAGAAAACCAGGGCCTGAGGAACAAAACTAGAGCTCGAGAAACAAACCCGGAGCCCGAGGAACACAACCAGAGCCCGAGGAACACAACCAGAGCCCGAGGAAGAAAACCAGACCTCGATGAACAAAACCAGAGCCCGAGGAATAAAACCAGAGCTCAAGGAACAAAACCAGAACCCGAGGAACAAAACGAGAGTTCGAGGAAGAAAAGGAGAGCCCGAGGAACAAAACCAGTGCCAAAGGAAGAAAACCAGAGCCCGAGGAAGAAAACCAGAGCCCGAGGAAGAAAACTAGAGCTCTTGGAACACAACCAGGTGCCGAGGAAGAAAAGGAGAGCCCGAGGAACAAAAACAGAGCCCGAGGAACAAAACCAAAGCCCGAAGAAAAATATCAGAGCCCAAGGAACAAAAGGAAACCCGGAGGAAGAAAACCAGGGCCTGAGGAACAAAACTAGAGCTCGAGGAACAAACCCGGAGCCCGAGGAACACAACCAGAGCCCGAGGAACACAACCAGAGCCCGAGGAAGAAAACCAGACCTCGATGAACAAAACCAGAGCCCGAGGAATAAAACCAGAGCTCAAGGAACAAAACCAGAACCCGAGGAACAAAACGAGAGTTCGAGGAAGAAAACGAGAGCCCGAGGAACAAAACCTGTGCCAAAGGAAGAAAACCAGAGCCCGAGGAAGAAAACCAGAGCCCGAGGAAGAAAACTAGAGCTCTTGGAACACAACCAGGTGCCGAGGAAGAAAACCAGAGCCCGAGGAACAAAAACAGAGCCCGAGGAACAAAACCAAAGCCCGAAGAAAAATATCAGAGCCCAAGGAACAAAAGGAAACCCCGAGGAAGAAAACCAGGGCCTGAGGAACAAAACCAGAGCTCGAGGAACAAACCCGGAGCTCGAGGAACAAACCCGGAGCCCGAGGAACACAACCAGAGCCCGAGGAACAAAAACAGAGCCCGAGGAACAAAACTAGGGCCCGAAGAAGAAAAGGAGAGCTCGAGGAAGAAATCCAGAGCCCGAGCAACAAAACCAGAGCCTGAGGAAGAGAACCAGAGCCCGAGGAAGAAAACCAGACCTCAAGGAACAAAACCAGAACCCGAGGAACAAAACAAGAGTCCGAGGAAGAAAACGAGAGCCCGAGGAACATAACCAGTGCCCAAGGAATAAAACCAGAGCTCGAGGAAGAAAACCAGAGCCCAAGGACAAAAAGGAAGGCCTGAAGAACAAAACGAGGGCCATAGGAAGAAAACCAGAGCCCATGGAATAAAACCAGGGCCCGAGGAACCGAACCAGAAACTGAGGAACAAATCCAGAACCCGAGAAACAAAACTAGCCCTCGAGGAACAAAACCAGAGCCCGAGGAACAAAACCAGAGCCCGAAGAAAACAACCAGGGCCTGAGGAACCAAGCCAGAGCCCGAGGAAGAAAACCACCCCTCGAGGTAAAGAAACAGGGTCCGAAGAAGAAAACCAGAGCCCGAGGAACAAAACCAGAGCCTGAGGAACAAAACCAGAGCCCGAGGAAGAAAACCAGACCTCGATGAACAAAACCAGAGCCCGAGGAACAGAACCAGAGCCCAAGGAACACAACCAGAGCCCGAGGAAGAAAACCAGACCTCGATGAACAAAACCAGAGCCCGAGGAATAAAACCAGAGCTCAAGGAACAAAACCAGAACCCGAGGACCAAAACGAGAGTTCGAGGAAGAAAACGAGAGCCCGAGGAACAAAACCAGTGCCAAAGGAAGAAAACCAGAGCCCGAGGAAGAAAACCAGAGCCCGAGGAAGAAAACTAGAGCTCTTGGAACACAACCAGGTGCCGAGGAAGAAAAGGAGAGCCCGAGGAACAAAAACAGAGCCCGAGGAACAAAACCAAAGCCCGAAGAACAATATCAGAGCCCAAGGAACAAAAGGAAACCCCGAGGAAGAAAACCAGGGCCTGAGGAACAAAACTAGAGCTCGAGGAACAAACCCGGAGCCCGAGGAACACAACCAGAGCCCGAGGAACACAACCAGAGCCCAAGGAAAAAAAACAGAGCCCGAGGAATAAAAGGAAACCCCGAGGAAGAAAACCAGGGCCTGAGGAACAAAACTAGAGCTCGAGGAACAAACCCGGAGCTCGAGGAACAAACCCGGAGCCCGAGGAACACAACCAGAGCCCGAGGAACAAAAACAGAGCCCGAGGAACAAAACTAGGGCCCGAAGAAGAAAAGCAGAGCTCGAGGAAGAAATCCAGAGCCCGAGCAACAAAACCAGAGCCTGAGGAAGAAAACCAGAGCCCGAGGAAGAAAACCAGACCTCAAGGAACAAAACCAGAACCCGAGGAACAAAACGAGAGTTCGAGGAAGAAAACGAGAGCCCGAGGAACAAAACCAGTGCCAAAGGAAGAAAACCAGAGCCCGAGGAAGAAAACCAGACCCGAGGAAGAAAACTAGAGCTCTTGGAACAAAACCAGGTGCCGAGGAAGAAAACCAGAGCCCGAGGAACAAAAACAGAGCCCAAGGAACAAAACCAAAGCCCGAAGAACAATATCAGAGCCCAAGGAACAAAAGGAAACCCCGAGGAAGAAAACCAGGGCCTGAGGAACAAAACCAGAGCTCGAGGAACAAACCCGGAGCCCGAGGAACACAACCAGAGCCCGAGGAACACAACCAGAGCCCGAGGAACAAAACTAGGGCCCGAAGAAGAAAAGGAGAGCTCGAGGAAGAAATCCAGAGCCCGAGCAACAAAACCAGAGCCTGAGGAAGAAAACCAGAGCCCGAGGAAGAAAACCAGACCCCAAGGAAGAAAACCAGACCTCAAGGAACAAAACCAGAACCCGAGGAAGAAAACGAGAGCCCGAGGAACATGACCAGTGCCCAAGGAATAAAACCAGAGCTCGAGGAACAAAACCAGAGCCCAAGGACAAAAAGGAAGGCCTGAAGAACAAAACGAGGGCCATAGGAAGAAAACCAGAGCCCGTGGAATAAAACCAGGGCCCGAGGAACCGAACCAGAAACCGAGGAACAAATCCAGAGCCCGAGGAACAAAACTAGCCCTCGAGGAACACAACCAGAGCCCGAGGAAGAAAACCAGACCTCGATGAACAAAACCAGAGCCCGAGGAATAAAACCAGAGCTCAAGGAACAAAACCAGAACCCGAGGAACAAAACGAGAGTTCGAGGAAGAAAACGAGAGCCCGAGCAACAAAACCAGAGCCTGAGGAAGAAAACCATAGCCCGAGGAAGAAAACCAGACCCCAAGGAAGAAAACCAGACCTCAAGGAACAAAACCAGAGCCCGAGGAAGAAAACCAGAGCTCTTGGAACAAAACCAGGTGCCGAGGAAGAAAACCAGAGCCCGAGGAAGAAAACCAGAGCTCTTGGAACAAAACCAGGTGCCGAGGAAGAAAACCAGAGCCCGAGGAACAAAAACAGAGCCCGAGGAACAAAACCAAAGCCCGAAGAAAAATATCAGAGCCCAAGGAACAAAAGGAAACCCCGAGGAAGAAAACCAGGGCCTGAGGAACAAAACCAGAGCTCGAGGAACAAACCCGGAGCTCGAGGAACAAACCCGGAGCCCGAGGAACACAACCAGAGCCCGAGGAACAAAAACAGAGCCCGAGGAACAAAACTAGGGCCCGAAGAAGAAAAGGAGAGCTCGAGGAAGAAATCCAGAGCCCGAGCAACAAAACCAGAGCCTGAGGAAGAGAACCAGAGCCCGAGGAAGAAAACCAGACCTCAAGGAACAAAACCAGAACCCGAGGAACAAAACGAGAGTCCGAGGAAGAAAACGAGAGCCCGAGGAACATAACCAGTGCCCAAGGAATAAAACCAGAGCTCGAGGAACAAAACCAGACCCCAAGGACAAAAAGGAAGGCCTGAAGAACAAAACGAGGGCCATAGGAAGAAAACCAGAGCCCGTGGAATAAAACCAGGGCCCGAGGAACCGAACCAGAAACCGAGGAACAAATCCAGAGCCCGAGGAATAAAACTAGCCCTCGAGGAACACAACCAGAGCCCGAGGAAGAAAACCAGACCTCGATGAACAAAACCAGAGCCCGAGGAATAAAACCAGAGCTCGAGGAAGAAAACCAGAACCCGAGGAACAAAACCAGAGCCCGAGGAAAACAACCAGGGCCTGAGGAACCAAGCCAGAGCCCGAGGAACAAAACCACCCCTCGAGGTAAAGAAACAGGGTCCGAGGAAGAAAACCAGAGCCCGAGGAAGAAAACCAGAGCCTGAGGAACAAAACCAGAGCTCAAGGAAGAAAACCAGAGCCCGAGGAAGAAAACCAGAGCCCAAGGAAGAAAACCAGAGCTCAAGGAACAAAACCAGAACCCGAGGAACAAAACGAGAGTTCGAGGAAGAAAACAAGAGCCCGAGGAACAAAACCAGTGCCAAAGGAAGAAAACCAGAGCCTGAGGAAGAAAACCAGAGCCCGAGGAACAAACCCGGAGCCCGAGGAACACAACCAGAGCCCGAGGAACACAACCAGAGCCCGAGGAACAAAAACAGAGCCCGAGGAACAAAACTAGGGCCCGAAGAAGAAAAGGAGAGCTCAAAGAAGAAATCCAGAGCCCGAGCAACAAAACCAGAGCCTGAGGAAGAAAACCAGAGCCCGAGGAAGAAAACCAGAGCCCGAGGAAGAAAACCAGAGCCCAAGGAAGAAAACCAGAGCTCAAGAAACAAAACCAGAACCGGAGGAACAAAAGGAGAGTTCGAGGAAGAAAACGAGAGCCCGAGGAACAAAACCAGTGCCAAAGGAAGAAAACCAGAGCCCGAGGAAGAAAACCAGAGCCCGAGGAAGAAAACTAGAGCTCTTGGAACACAACCAGGTGCCGAGGAAGAAAACCAGAGCCCGAGGAACAAAAACAGAGCCCGAGGAACAAAACCAAAGCCCAAAGAACAATATCAGAGCCCAAGGAACAAAAGGAAACCCCGAGGAAGAAAACCAGGGCCTGAGGAACAAAACTAGAGCTCGAGGAACAAACCCGGAGCCCGAGGAACACAACCAGAGCCCGAGGAACAAAAACAGAGCCCAAGGAACAAAACTAGGGCCCGAAGAAGAAAAGGAGAGCTCAAGGAAGAAATCCAGAGCCCGAGCAACAAAACCAGAGCCTGAGGAAGAAAACCAGAGCCCGAGGAAGAAAACCAGACCCCAAGGAAGAAAACCAGACCTCAAGGAACAAAACCAGAACCCGAGGAAGAAAACGAGAGCCCGAGGAACATAACCAGTGCCCAAGGAATAAAACCAGAGCTCGAGGAACAAAACCAGAGCCCAAGGACAAAAAGGAAGGCCTGAAGAACAAAACGAGGGCCATAGGAAGAAAACCAGAGCCCGTGGAATAAAACCAGGGCCCGAGGAACCGAACCAGAAACCGAGGAACAAATCCAGAGCCCGAGAAACAAAACTAGCCCTCGAGGAACAAAACCAGAGCCCGAGGAACAAAACCAGAGCCCGAGGAAAACAACCAGGGCCTGAGGAACCAAGCCAGAGCCCGAGGAAGAAAACCACCCCTCGAGGTAAAGAAACAGGGTCCGAAGAAGAAAACCAGAGCCCGAGGAACAAAACCAGAGCCTGAGGAACAAAACCAGAGCCCGAGGAAGAAAACCAGACCTCGATGAACAAAACCAGAGCCCGAGGAACAGAACCAGAGCCCGAGGAACACAACCAGAGCCCGAGGAAGAAAACCAGACCTCGATGAACAAAACCAGAGCCCGAGGAATAAAACCAGAGCTCGAGGAACAAAACCAGAACCCGAGGAACAAAACGAGAGTTCGAGGAAGAAAACGAGAGCCCGAGGAACAAAACCAGTGCCAAAGGAAGAAAACCAGAGCCCGAGGAAGAAAACCAGAGCCCGAGGAAGAAAACTAGAGCTCTTGGAACACAACCAGGTGCCGAGGAAGAAAAGGAGAGCCCGAGGAACAAAAACAGAGCCCGAGGAACAAAACCAAAGCCCGAAGAAAAATATCAGAGCCCAAGGAACAAAAGGAAACACCGAGGAAGAAAACCAGGGCCTGAGGAACAAAACTAGAGCTCGAGGAACAAACCCGGAGCCCGAGGAACACAACCAGAGCCCGAGGAACACAACCAGAGCCCGAGGAAGAAAACCAGACCTCGATGAACAAAACCAGAGCCCGAGGAATAAAACCAGAGCTCAAGGAACAAAACCAGAACCCGAGGAACAAAACGAGAGTTCGAGGAAGAAAACGAGAGCCCGAGGAACAAAACCAGTGCCAAAGGAAGAAAACCAGAGCCCGAGGAAGAAAACCAGAGCCCGAGGAAGAAAACTAGAGCTCTTGGAACACAACCAGGTGCCGAGGAAGAAAACCAGAGCCCGAGGAACAAAAACAGAGCCCGAGGAACAAAACCAAAGCCCGAAGAAAAATATCAGAGCCCAAGGAACAAAAGGAAACCCCGAGGAAGAAAACCAGGGCCTGAGGAACAAAACCAGATCTCGAGGAACAAACCCGGAGCTCGAGGAACAAACCCGGAGCCCGAGGAACACAACCAGAGCCCGAGGAACAAAAACAGAGCCCGAGGAACAAAACTAGGGCCCGAAGAAGAAAAGGAGAGCTCGAGGAAGAAATCCAGAGCCCGAGCAACAAAACCAGAGCCTGAGGAAGAGAACCAGAGCCCGAGGAAGAAAACCAGACCTCAAGGAACAAAACCAGAACCCGAGGAACAAAACAAGAGTCCGAGGAAGAAAACGAGAGCCCGAGGAACATAACCAGTGCCCAAGGAATAAAACCAGAGCTCGAGGAAGAAAACCAGAGCCCAAGGACAAAAAGGAAGGCCTGAAGAACAAAACGAGGGCCATAGGAAGAAAACCAGAGCCCATGGAATAAAACCAGGGCCCGAGGAACCGAACCAGAAACTGAGGAACAAATCCAGAACCCGAGAAACAAAACTAGCCCTCGAGGAACAAAACCAGAGCCCGAGGAACAAAACCAGAGCCCGAGGAAAACAACCAGGGCCTGAGGAACCAAGCCAGAGCCCGAGGAAGAAAACCACCCCTCGAGGTAAAGAAACAGGGTCCGAAGAAGAAAACCAGAGCCCGAGGAACAAAACCAGAGCCTGAGGAACAAAACCAGAGCCCGAGGAAGAAAACCAGACCTCGATGAACAAAACCAGAGCCCGAGGAACAGAACCAGAGCCCAAGGAACACAACCAGAGCCCGAGGAAGAAAACCAGACCTCGATGAACAAAACCAGAGCCCGAGGAATAAAACCAGAGCTCAAGGAACAAAACCAGAACCCGAGGAACAAAACGAGAGTTCGAGGAAGAAAACGAGAGCCCGAGTAACAAAACCAGTGCCAAAGGAAGAAAACCAGAGCCCGAGGAAGAAAACCAGAGCCCGAGGAAGAAAACTAGAGCTCTTGGAACACAACCAGGTGCCGAGGAAGAAAAGGAGAGCCCGAGGAACAAAAACAGAGCCCGAGGAACAAAACCAAAGCCCGAAGAACAATATCAGAGCCCAAGGAACAAAAGGAAACCCCGAGGAAGAAAACCAGGGCCTGAGGAACAAAACTAGAGCTCGAGGAACAAACCCGGAGCCCGAGGAACACAACCAGAGCCCGAGGAACACAACCAGAGCCCAAGGAAAAAAAACAGAGCCCGAGGAATAAAAGGAAACCCCGAGGAAGAAAACCAGGGCCTGAGGAACAAAACTAGAGCTCGAGGAACAAACCCGGAGCTCGAGGAACAAACCCGGAGCCCGAGGAACACAACCAGAGCCCGAGGAACAAAAACAGAGCCCGAGGAACAAAACTAGGGCCCGAAGAAGAAAAGCAGAGCTCGAGGAAGAAATCCAGAGCCCGAGCAACAAAACCAGAGCCTGAGGAAGAAAACCAGAGCCCGAGGAAGAAAACCAGACCTCAAGGAACAAAACCAGAACCCGAGGAACAAAACGAGAGTTCGAGGAAGAAAACGAGAGCCCGAGGAACAAAACCAGTGCCAAAGGAATAAAACCAGAGCCCGAGGAAGAAAACCAGACCCGAGGAAGAAAACTAGAGCTCTTGGAACAAAACCAGGTGCCGAGGAAGAAAACCAGAGCCGAGGAACAAAAACAGAGCCCAAGGAACAAAACCAAAGCCCGAAGAACAATATCAGAGCCCAAGGAACAAAAGGAAACCCCGAGGAAGAAAACCAGGGCCTGAGGAACAAAACCAGAGCTCGAGGAACAAACCCGGATCCCGAGGAACACAACCAGAGCCCGAGGAACACAACCAGAGCCCGAGGAACAAAAACAGAGCTCGAGGAACAAAAGGAAACCCCGAGGAAGAAAACCAGGGCCTGAGGAACAAAACTAGAGCTCGAGGAACAAACCCGGAGCTCGAGGAACAAACCCGGAGCCCGAGGAACACAACCAGAGCCCGAGGAACAAAAACAGAGCCCGAGGAACAAAACTAGGGCCCGAAGAAGAAAAGGAGAGCTCGAGGAAGAAATCCAGAGCCCGAGCAACAAAACCAGAGCCTGAGGAAGAAAACCAGAGCCCGAGGAAGAAAACCAGACCCCAAGGAAGAAAACCAGACCTCAAGGAACAAAACCAGAACCCGAGGAAGAAAACGAGAGCCCGAGGAACATGACCAGTGCCCAAGGAATAAAACCAGAGCTCGAGGAACAAAACCAGAGCCCAAGGACAAAAAGGAAGGCCTGAAGAACAAAACGAGGGCCATAGGAAGAAAACCAGAGCCCGTGGAATAAAACCAGGGCCCGAGGAACCGAACCAGAAACCGAGGAACAAATCCAGAGCCCGAGGAACAAAACTAGCCCTCGAGGAACACAACCAGAGCCCGAGGAAGAAAACCAGACCTCGATGAACAAAACCAGAGCCCGAGGAATAAAACCAGAGCTCAAGGAACAAAACCAGAACCCGAGGAACAAAACGAGAGTTCGAGGAAGAAAACGAGAGCCCGAGCAACAAAACCAGAGCCTGAGGAAGAAAACCATAGCCCGAGGAAGAAAACCAGACCCCAAGGAAGAAAACCAGACCTCAAGGAACAAAACCAGAGCCCGAGGAAGAAAACCAGAGCTCTTGGAACAAAACCAGGTGCCGAGGAAGAAAACCAGAGCCCGAGGAAGAAAACCAGAGCTCTTGGAACAAAACCAGGTGCCGAGGAAGAAAACCAGAGCCCGAGGAACAAAAACAGAGCCCGAGGAACAAAACCAAAGCCCGAAGAAAAATATCAGAGCCCAAGGAACAAAAGGAAACCCCGAGGAAGAAAACCAGGGCCTGAGGAACAAAACCAGAGCTCGAGGAACAAACCCGGAGCTCGAGGAACAAACCCGGAGCCCGAGGAACACAACCAGAGCCCGAGGAACAAAAACAGAGCCCGAGGAACAAAACTAGGGCCCGAAGAAGAAAAGGAGAGCTCGAGGAAGAAATCCAGAGCCCGAGCAACAAAACCAGAGCCTGAGGAAGAGAACCAGAGCCCGAGGAAGAAAACCAGACCTCAAGGAACAAAACCAGAACCCGAGGAACAAAACGAGAGTCCGAGGAAGAAAACGAGAGCCCGAGGAACATAACCAGTGCCCAAGGAATAAAACCAGAGCTCGAGGAACAAAACCAGACCCCAAGGACAAAAAGGAAGGCCTGAAGAACAAAACGAGGGCCATAGGAAGAAAACCAGAGCCCGTGGAATAAAACCAGGGCCCGAGGAACCGAACCAGAAACCGAGGAACAAATCCAGAGCCCGAGAAACAAAACTAGCCCTCGAGGAACAAAACCAGAGCCCGAGGAACAAAACCAGAGCCCGAGGAAAACAACCAGGGCCTGAGGAACCAAGCCAGAGCCCGAGGAAGAAAACCACCCCTCGAGGTAAAGAAACAGGGTCCGAAGAAGAAAACCAGAGCCCGAGGAACAAAACCAGAGCCTGAGGAACAAAACCAGAGCCCGAGGAAGAAAACCAGACCTCGATGAACAAAACCAGAGCCCGAGGAACAGAACCAGAGCCCGAGGAACACAACCAGAGCCCGAGGAAGAAAACCAGACCTCGATGAACAAAACCAGAGCCCGAGGAATAAAACCAGAGCTCGAGGAACAAAACCAGAACCCGAGGAACAAAACGAGAGTTCGAGGAAGAAAACGAGAGCCCGAGGAACAAAACCAGTGCCAAAGGAAGAAAACCAGAGCCCGAGGAAGAAAACCAGAGCCCGAGGAAGAAAACTAGAGCTCTTGGAACACAACCAGGTGCCGAGGAAGAAAACCAGAGCCCGAGGAACAAAAACAGAGCCCGAGGAACAAAACCAAAGCCCGAAGAAAAATATCAGAGCCCAAGGAACAAAAGGAAACCCCGAGGAAGAAAACCAGGGCCTGAGGAACAAAACTAGAGCTCGAGGAACAAACCCGGAGCCCGAGGAACACAACCAGAGCCCGAGGAACACAACCAGAGCCCGAGGAAGAAAACCAGACCTCGATGAACAAAACCAGAGCCCGAGGAATAAAACCAGAGCTCAAGGAACAAAACCAGAACCCGAGGAACAAAACAAGAGTTCGAGGAAGAAAACGAGAGCCCGAGGAACAAAACCAGTGCCAAAGGAAGAAAACCAGAGCCCGAGGAAGAAAACCAGAGCCCGAGGAAGAAAACTAGAGCTCTTGGAACACAACCAGGTGCCGAGGAAGAAAACCAGAGCCCGAGGAACAAAAACAGAGCCCGAGGAACAAAACCAAAGCCCGAAGAAAAATATCAGAGCCCAAGGAACAAAAGGAAACCCCGAGGAAGAAAACCAGGGCCTGAGGAACAAAACCAGAGCTCGAGGAACAAACCCGGAGCTCGAGGAACAAACCCGGAGCCCGAGGAACACAACCAGAGCCCGAGGAACACAACCAGAGCCCGAGGAACAAAACTAGGGCCCGAAGAAGAAAAGGAGAGCTCGAGGAAGAAATCCAGAGCCCGAGCAACAAAACCAGAGCCTGAGGAAGAGAACCAGAGCCCGAGGAAGAAAACCAGACCTCAAGGAACAAAACCAGAACCCGAGGAACAAAACAAGAGTCCGAGGAAGAAAACGAGAGCCCGAGGAACATAACCAGTGCCCAAGGAATAAAACCAGAGCTCGAGGAAGAAAACCAGAGCCCAAGGACAAAAAGGAAGGCCTGAAGAACAAAACGAGGGCCATAGGAAGAAAACCAGAGCCCATGGAATAAAACCAGGGCCCGAGGAACCGAACCAGAAACTGAGGAACAAATCCAGAACCCGAGAAACAAAACTAGCCCTCGAGGAACAAAACCAGAGCCCGAGGAACAAAACCAGAGCCCGAGGAAAACAACCAGGGCCTGAGGAACCAAGCCAGAGCCCGAGGAAGAAAACCACCCCTCGAGGTAAAGAAACAGGGTCCGAAGAAGAAAACCAGAGCCCGAGGAACAAAACCAGAGCCTGAGGAACAAAACCAGAGCCCGAGGAAGAAAACCAGACCTCGATGAACAAAACCAGAGCCCGAGGAACAGAACCAGAGCCCAAGGAACACAACCAGAGCCCGAGGAAGAAAACCAGACCTCGATGAACAAAACCAGAGCCCGAGGAATAAAACCAGAGCTCAAGGAACAAAACCAGAACCCGAGGAACAAAACGAGAGTTCGAGGAAGAAAACGAGAGCCCGAGGAACAAAACCAGTGCCAAAGGAAGAAAACCAGAGCCCGAGGAAGAAAACCAGAGCCCGAGGAAGAAAACTAGAGCTCTTGGAACACAACCAGGTGCCGAGGAAGAAAAGGAGAGCCCGAGGAACAAAAACAGAGCCCGAGGAACAAAACCAAAGCCCGAAGAACAATATCAGAGCCCAAGGAACAAAAGGAAACCCCGAGGAAGAAAACCAGGGCCTGAGGAACAAAACTAGAGCTCGAGGAACAAACCCGGAGCCCGAGGAACACAACCAGAGCCCGAGGAACACAACCAGAGCCCAAGGAAAAAAAACAGAGCCCGAGGAATAAAAGGAAACCCCGAGGAAGAAAACCAGGGCCTGAGGAACAAAACTAGAGCTCGAGGAACAAACCCGGAGCTCGAGGAACAAACCCGGAGCCCGAGGAACACAACCAGAGCCCGAGGAACAAAAACAGAGCCCGAGGAACAAAACTAGGGCCCGAAGAAGAAAAGCAGAGCTCGAGGAAGAAATCCAGAGCCCGAGCAACAAAACCAGAGCCTGAGGAAGAAAACCAGAGCCCGAGGAAGAAAACCAGACCTCAAGGAACAAAACCAGAACCCGAGGAACAAAACGAGAGTTCGAGGAAGAAAACGAGAGCCCGAGGAACAAAACCAGTGCCAAAGGAAGAAAACCAGAGCCCGAGGAAGAAAACCAGAGCCCGAGGAAGAAAACTAGAGCTCTTGGAACAAAACCAGGTGCCGAGGAAGAAAACCAGACCCCAAGGAAGAAAACCAGACCTCAAGGAACAAAACCAGAACCCGAGGAAGAAAACGAGAGCCCGAGGAACATGACCAGTGCCCAAGGAATAAAACCAGAGCTCGAGGAACAAAACCAGAGCCCAAGGACAAAAAGGAAGGCCTGAAGAACAAAACGAGGGCCATAGGAAGAAAACCAGAGCCCGTGGAATAAAACCAGGGCCCGAGGAACCGAACCAGAAACCGAGGAACAAATCCAGAGCCCGAGGAACAAAACTAGCCCTCGAGGAACACAACCAGAGCCCGAGGAAGAAAACCAGACCTCGATGAACAAAACCAGAGCCCGAGGAATAAAACCAGAGCTCAAGGAACAAAACCAGAACCCGAGGAACAAAACGAGAGTTCGAGGAAGAAAACGAGAGCCCGAGCAACAAAACCAGAGCCTGAGGAAGAAAACCATAGCCCGAGGAAGAAAACCAGACCCCAAGGAAGAAAACCAGACCTCAAGGAACAAAACCAGAGCCCGAGGAAGAAAACCAGAGCTCTTGGAACAAAACCAGGTGCCGAGGAAGAAAACCAGAGCCCGAGGAAGAAAACCAGAGCTCTTGGAACAAAACCAGGTGCCGAGGAAGAAAACCAGAGCCCGAGGAACAAAAACAGAGCCCGAGGAACAAAACCAAAGCCCGAAGAAAAATATCAGAGCCCAAGGAACAAAAGGAAACCCCGAGGAAGAAAACCAGGGCCTGAGGAACAAAACCAGAGCTCGAGGAACAAACCCGGAGCTCGAGGAACAAACCCGGAGCCCGAGGAACACAACCAGAGCCCGAGGAACAAAAACAGAGCCCGAGGAACAAAACTAGGGCCCGAAGAAGAAAAGGAGAGCTCGAGGAAGAAATCCAGAGCCCGAGCAACAAAACCAGAGCCTGAGGAAGAGAACCAGAGCCCGAGGAAGAAAACCAGACCTCAAGGAACAAAACCAGAACCCGAGGAACAAAACGAGAGTCCGAGGAAGAAAACGAGAGCCCGAGGAACATAACCAGTGCCCAAGGAATAAAACCAGAGCTCGAGGAACAAAACCAGACCCCAAGGACAAAAAGGAAGGCCTGAAGAACAAAACGAGGGCCATAGGAAGAAAACCAGAGCCCGTGGAATAAAACCAGGGCCCGAGGAACCGAACCAGAAACCGAGGAACAAATCCAGAGCCCGAGGAATAAAACTAGCCCTCGAGGAACACAACCAGAGCCCGAGGAAGAAAACCAGACCTCGATGAACAAAACCAGAGCCCGAGGAATAAAACCAGAGCTCGAGGAAGAAAACCAGAACCCGAGGAACAAAACCAGAGCCCGAGGAAAACAACCAGGGCCTGAGGAACCAAGCCAGAGCCCGAGGAACAAAACCACCCCTCGAGGTAAAGAAACAGGGTCCGAGGAAGAAAACCAGAGCCCGAGGAAGAAAACCAGAGCCTGAGGAACAAAACCAGAGCTCAAGGAAGAAAACCAGAGCCCGAGGAAGAAAACCAGAGCCCAAGGAAGAAAACCAGAGCTCAAGGAACAAAACCAGAACCCGAGGAACAAAACGAGAGTTCGAGGAAGAAAACGAGAGCCCGAGGAACAAAACCAGTGCCAAAGGAAGAAAACCAGAGCCCGAGGAAGAAAACCAGAGCCCGAGGAACAAACCCGGAGCCCGAGGAACACAACCAGAGCCCGAGGAACACAACCAGAGCCCGAGGAACAAAAACAGAGCCCGAGGAACAAAACTAGGGCCCGAAGAAGAAAAGGAGAGCTCGAGGAAGAAATCCAGAGCCCGAGGAACAAAACCAGAGCCTGAGGAAGAAAACCAGAGCCCGAGGAAGAAAACCAGAGCCCGAGGAAGAAAACCAGAGCCCAAGGAAGAAAACCAGAGCTCAAGAAACAAAACCAGAACCCGAGGAACAAAAGGAGAGTTCGAGGAAGAAAACGAGAGCCCGAGGAACAAAACCAGTGCCAAAGGAAGAAAACCAGAGCCCGAGGAAGAAAACCAGAGCCCGAGGAAGAAAACTAGAGCTCTTGGAACAAAACCAGGTGCCGAGGAAGAAAAGGAGAGCCCGAGGAACAAAAACAGAGCCCGAGGAACAAAACCAAAGCCCAAAGAACAATATCAGAGCCCAAGGAACAAAAGGAAACCCCGAGGAAGAAAACCAGGGCCTGAGGAACAAAACTAGAGCTCGAGGAACAAACCCGGAGCCCGAGGAACACAACCAGAGCCCGAGGAACAAAAACAGAGCCCAAGGAACAAAACTAGGGCCCGAAGAAGAAAAGGAGAGCTCAAGGAAGAAATCCAGAGCCCGAGCAACAAAACCAGAGCCTGAGGAAGAAAACCAGAGCCCGAGGAAGAAAACCAGACCCCAAGGAAGAAAACCAGACCTCAAGGAACAAAACCAGAACCCGAGGAAGAAAACGAGAGCCCGAGGAACATAACCAGTGCCCAAGGAATAAAACCAGAGCTCGAGGAACAAAACCAGAGCCCAAGGACAAAAAGGAAGGCCTGAAGAACAAAACGAGGGCCATAGGAAGAAAACCAGAGCCCGTGGAATAAAACCAGGGCCCGAGGAACCGAACCAGAAACCGAGGAACAAATCCAGAGCCCGAGAAACAAAACTAGCCCTCGAGGAACAAAACCAGAGCCCGAGGAACAAAACCAGAGCCCGAGGAAAACAACCAGGGCCTGAGGAACCAAGCCAGAGCCCGAGGAAGAAAACCACCCCTCGAGGTAAAGAAACAGGGTCCGAAGAAGAAAACCAGAGCCCGAGGAACAAAACCAGAGCCTGAGGAACAAAACCAGAGCCCGAGGAAGAAAACCAGACCTCGATGAACAAAACCAGAGCCCGAGGAACAGAACCAGAGCCCGAGGAACACAACCAGAGCCCGAGGAAGAAAACCAGACCTCGATGAACAAAACCAGAGCCCGAGGAATAAAACCAGAGCTCAAGGAACAAAACCAGAACCCGAGGAAGAAAACGAGAGTTCGAGGAAGAAAACGAGAGCCCGAGGAACAAAACCAGTGCCAAAGGAAGAAAACCAGAGCCCGAGGAAGAAAACCAGAGCCCGAGGAAGAAAACTAGAGCTCTTGGAACAAAACCAGGTGCCGAGGAAGAAAACCAGAGCCCGAGGAACAAAAACAGAGCCCGAGGAACAAAACCAAAGCCCGAAGAACAATATCAGAGCCCAAGGAACAAAAGGAAACCCCGAGGAAGAAAACCAGGGCCTGAGGAACAAAACTAGAGCTCGAGGAACAAACCCGGAGCCCGAGGAACACAACCAGAGCCCGAGGAACACAACCAGAGCCCGAGGAACAAAAACAGAGCCCGAGGAATAAAAGGAAACCCCGAGGAAGAAAACCAGGGCCTGAGGAACAAAACTAGAGCTCGAGGAACAAACCCGGAGCTCGAGGAACAAACCCGGAGCCCGAGGAACACAACCAGAGCCCGAGGAACAAAAACAGAGCCCGAGGAACAAAACTAGGGCCCGAAGAAGAAAAGCAGAGCTCGAGGAAGAAATCCAGAGCCCGAGCAACAAAACCAGAGCCTGAGGAAGAAAACCAGAGCCCGAGGAAGAAAACCAGACCTCAAGGAACAAAACCAGAACCCGAGGAACAAAACGAGAGTCCGAGGAAGAAAACGAGAGCCCGAGGAACATAACCAGTGCCCAAGGAATAAAACCAGAGCTCGAGGAACAAAACCAGAGCCCAAGGACAAAAAGGAAGGCCTGAAGAACAAAACGAGGGCCATAGGAAGAAAACCAGAGCCCATGGAATAAAACCAGGGCCCGAGGAACCGAACCAGAAACTGAGGAACAAATCCAGAGCCCGAGAAACAAAACTAGCCCTCGAGGAACAAAACCAGAGCCCGAGGAACAAAACCAGAGCCCGAGGAAAACAACCAGGGCCTGAGGAACCAAGCCAGAGCCCGAGGAAGAAAACCACCCCTCGAGGTAAAGAAACAGGGTCCGAGGAAGAAAACCAGAGCCCGAGGAACAAAACCAGAGCCTGAGGAACAAAACCAGAGCCCGAGGAAGAAAACCAGACCTCGATGAACAAAACCAGAGCCCGAGGAACAGAACCAAAGACCGAGGAACACAACCAGAGCCCGAGGAAGAAAACCAGACCTCGATGAACAAAACCAGAGCCCGAGGAATAAAACCAGAGCTCAAGGAACAAAACCAGAACCCGAGGAACAAAACGAGAGTTCGAGGAAGTAAACGAGAGCCCGAGGAACAAAACCAGTGCCAAAGGAAGAAAACCAGAGCCCGAGGAAGAAAACCAGAGCCCGAGGAAGAAAACTAGAGCTCTTGGAACAAAACCAGGTGCCGAGGAAGAAAAGGAGAGCCCGAGGAACAAAAACAGAGCCCGAGGACCAAAACCAAAGCCCGAAGAAAAATATCAGAGCCCAAGGAACAAAAGGAAACCCCGAGGAAGAAAACCAGGGCCTGAGGAACAAAACTAGAGCTCGAGGAACAAACCCGGAGCCCGAGGAACACAACCAGAGCCCGAGGAACACAACCACAGCCCGAGGAAGAAAACCAGACCTCGATGAACAAAACCAGAGCCCGAGGAATAAAACCAGAGCTCAAGGAACAAAACCAGAACCCGAGGAACAAAAGGAGAGTTCGAGGAAGAAAACGAGAGCCCGAGGAACAAAACCAGTGCCAAAGGAAGAAAACCAGAGCCCGAGGAAGAAAACCAGAGCCCGAGGAAGAAAACTAGAGCTCTTGGAACACAACCAGGTGCCGAGGAAGAAAAGGAGAGCCCGAGGAACAAAAACAGAGCCCGAGGAACAAAACCAAAGCCCGAAGAACAATATCAGAGCCCAAGGAACAAAAGGAAACCCCGAGGAAGAAAACCAGGGCCTGAGGAACAAAACTAGAGCTCGAGGAACAAACCCGGAGCCCGAGGAACACAACCAGAGCCCGAGGAACACAACCAGAGCCCGAGGAACAAAAACAGAGCCCGAGGAACAAAACTAGGGCCCGAAGAAGAAAAGGAGAGCTCGAGGAAGAAATCCAGAGCCCGAGCAACAAAACCAGAGCCTGAGGAAGAAAACCAGAGCCCGAGGAAGAAAACCAGAGCCCGAGGAAGAAAACCAGAGCTCAAGGAACAAAACCAGAACCCGAGGAACAAAACGAGAGTTCGAGGAAGAAAACGAGAGCCCGAGGAACAAAACCAGTGCCAAAGGAAGAAAACCAGAGCCCGAGGAAGAAAACCAGAGCCCGAGGAAGAAAACTAGAGCTCTTGAAACAAAACCAGGTGCCGAGGAAGAAAAGGAGAGCCCGAGGAACAAAAACAGAGCCCGAGGAACAAAACCAAAGCCCGAAGAACAATATCAGAGCCCAAGGAACAAAAGGAAACCCCGAGGAAGAAAACCAGGGCCTGAGGAACAAAACTAGAGCTCGAGGAACAAACCCGGAGCCCGAGGAACACAACCAGAGCCCGAGGAACACAACCAGAGCCCGAGGAACAAAAACAGAGCTCGAGGAACAAAAGGAAACCCCGAGGAAGAAAACCAGGGCCTGAGGAACAAAACTAGACCTCGAGGAACAAACCCGGAGCTCGAGGAACAAACCCGGAGCCCGAGGAACACAACCAGAGCCCGAGGAACAAAAACAGAGCCCGAGGAACAAAACTAGGGCCCGAAGAAGAAAAGGAGAGCTCGAGGAAGAAATCCAGAGCCCGAGCAACAAAACCAGAGCCTGAGGAAGAAAACCAGAGCCCGAGGAAGAAAACCAGACCCCAAGGAAGAAAACCAGACCTCAAGGAACAAAACCAGAACCCGAGGAAGAAAACGAGAGCCCGAGGAACATGACCAGTGCCCAAGGAATAAAACCAGAGCTCGAGGAACAAAACCAGAGCCCAAGGACAAAAAGGAAGGCCTGAAGAACAAAACGAGGGCCATAGGAAGAAAACCAGAGCCCGTGGAATAAAACCAGGGCCCGAGGAACCGAACCA
Organism: Calonectris borealis; assembly: GCF_964195595.1. NCBI lineage: Eukaryota > Metazoa > Chordata > Aves > Procellariiformes > Procellariidae > Calonectris > Calonectris borealis. The sequence goes on from NW_027441463.1 coordinate 813,023, forward strand.
GAAACCGAGGAACAAATCCAGAGCCCGAGGAACAAAACTAGCCCTCGAGGAACACAACCAGAGCCCGAGGAAGAAAACCAGACCTCGATGAACAAAACCAGAGCCCGAGGAATAAAACCAGAGCTCAAGGAACAAAACCAGAACCCGAGGAACAAAACGAGAGTTCGAGGAAGAAAACGAGAGCCCGAGCAACAAAACCAGAGCCTGAGGAAGAAAACCATAGCCCGAGGAAGAAAACCAGACCCCAAGGAAGAAAACCAGACCTCAAGGAACAAAACCAGAGCCCGAGGAAGAAAACCAGAGCTCTTGGAACAAAACCAGGTGCCGAGGAAGAAAACCAGAGCCCGAGGAAGAAAACCAGAGCTCTTGGAACAAAACCAGGTGCCGAGGAAGAAAACCAGAGCCCGAGGAACAAAAACAGAGCCCGAGGAACAAAACCAAAGCCCGAAGAAAAATATCAGAGCCCAAGGAACAAAAGGAAACCCCGAGGAAGAAAACCAGGGCCTGAGGAACAAAACCAAAGCTCGAGGAACAAACCCGGAGCTCGAGGAACAAACCCGGAGCCCGAGGAACACAACCAGAGCCCGAGGAACAAAAACAGAGCCCGAGGAACAAAACTAGGGCCCGAAGAAGAAAAGGAGAGCTCGAGGAAGAAATCCAGAGCCCGAGCAACAAAACCAGAGCCTGAGGAAGAGAACCAGAGCCCGAGGAAGAAAACCAGACCTCAAGGAACAAAACCAGAACCCGAGGAACAAAACGAGAGTCCGAGGAAGAAAACGAGAGCCCGAGGAACATAACCAGTGCCCAAGGAATAAAACCAGAGCTCGAGGAACAAAACCAGACCCCAAGGACAAAAAGGAAGGCCTGAAGAACAAAACGAGGGCCATAGGAAGAAAACCAGAGCCCGTGGAATAAAACCAGGGCCCGAGGAACCGAACCAGAAACCGAGGAACAAATCCAGAGCCCGAGGAATAAAACTAGCCCTCGAGGAACACAACCAGAGCCCGAGGAAGAAAACCAGACCTCGATGAACAAAACCAGAGCCCGAGGAATAAAACCAGAGCTCGAGGAAGAAAACCAGAACCCGAGGAACAAAACCAGAGCCCGAGGAAAACAACCAGGGCCTGAGGAACCAAGCCAGAGCCCGAGGAACAAAACCACCCCTCGAGGTAAAGAAACAGGGTCCGAGGAAGAAAACCAGAGCCCGAGGAAGAAAACCAGAGCCTGAGGAACAAAACCAGAGCTCAAGGAAGAAAACCAGAGCCCGAGGAAGAAAACCAGAGCCCAAGGAAGAAAACCAGAGCTCAAGGAACAAAACCAGAACCCGAGGAACAAAACGAGAGTTCGAGGAAGAAAACGAGAGCCCGAGGAACAAAACCAGTGCCAAAGGAAGAAAACCAGAGCCCGAGGAAGAAAACCAGAGCCCGAGGAACAAACCCGGAGCCCGAGGAACACAACCAGAGCCCGAGGAACACAACCAGAGCCCGAGGAACAAAAACAGAGCCCGAGGAACAAAACTAGGGCCCGAAGAAGAAAAGGAGAGCTCGAGGAAGAAATCCAGAGCCCGAGGAACAAAACCAGAGCCTGAGGAAGAAAACCAGAGCCCGAGGAAGAAAACCAGAGCCCGAGGAAGAAAACCAGAGCCCAAGGAAGAAAACCAGAGCTCAAGAAACAAAACCAGAACCCGAGGAACAAAAGGAGAGTTCGAGGAAGAAAACGAGAGCCCGAGGAACAAAACCAGTGCCAAAGGAAGAAAACCAGAGCCCGAGGAAGAAAACCAGAGCCCGAGGAAGAAAACTAGAGCTCTTGGAACAAAACCAGGTGCCGAGGAAGAAAAGGAGAGCCCGAGGAACAAAAACAGAGCCCGAGGAACAAAACCAAAGCCCAAAGAACAATATCAGAGCCCAAGGAACAAAAGGAAACCCCGAGGAAGAAAACCAGGGCCTGAGGAACAAAACTAGAGCTCGAGGAACAAACCCGGAGCCCGAGGAACACAACCAGAGCCCGAGGAACAAAAACAGAGCCCAAGGAACAAAACTAGGGCCCGAAGAAGAAAAGGAGAGCTCAAGGAAGAAATCCAGAGCCCGAGCAACAAAACCAGAGCCTGAGGAAGAAAACCAGAGCCCGAGGAAGAAAACCAGACCCCAAGGAAGAAAACCAGACCTCAAGGAACAAAACCAGAACCCGAGGAAGAAAACGAGAGCCCGAGGAACATAACCAGTGCCCAAGGAATAAAACCAGAGCTCGAGGAACAAAACCAGAGCCCAAGGACAAAAAGGAAGGCCTGAAGAACAAAACGAGGGCCATAGGAAGAAAACCAGAGCCCGTGGAATAAAACCAGGGCCCGAGGAACCGAACCAGAAACCGAGGAACAAATCCAGAGCCCGAGAAACAAAACTAGCCCTCGAGGAACAAAACCAGAGCCCGAGGAACAAAACCAGAGCCCGAGGAAAACAACCAGGGCCTGAGGAACCAAGCCAGAGCCCGAGGAAGAAAACCACCCCTCGAGGTAAAGAAACAGGGTCCGAAGAAGAAAACCAGAGCCCGAGGAACAAAACCAGAGCCTGAGGAACAAAACCAGAGCCCGAGGAAGAAAACCAGACCTCGATGAACAAAACCAGAGCCCGAGGAACAGAACCAGAGCCCGAGGAACACAACCAGAGCCCGAGGAAGAAAACCAGACCTCGATGAACAAAACCAGAGCCCGAGGAATAAAACCAGAGCTCAAGGAACAAAACCAGAACCCGAGGAACAAAAGGAGAGTTCGAGGAAGAAAACGAGAGCCCGAGGAACAAAACCAGTGCCAAAGGAAGAAAACCAGAGCCCGAGGAAGAAAACCAGAGCCCGAGGAAGAAAACTAGAGCTCTTGGAACAAAACCAGGTGCCGAGGAAGAAAAGGAGAGCCCGAGGAACAAAAACAGAGCCCGAGGAACAAAACCAAAGCCCGAAGAACAATATCAGAGCCCAAGGAACAAAAGGAAACCCCGAGGAAGAAAACCAGGGCCTGAGGAACAAAACTAGAGCTCGAGGAACAAACCCGGAGCCCGAGGAACACAACCAGAGCCCGAGGAACACAACCAGAGCCCGAGGAACAAAAACAGAGCCCGAGGAATAAAAGGAAACCCCGAGGAAGAAAACCAGGGCCTGAGGAACAAAACTAGAGCTCGAGGAACAAACCCGGAGCTCGAGGAACAAACCCGGAGCCCGAGGAACACAACCAGAGCCCGAGGAACAAAAACAGAGCCCGAGGAACAAAACTAGGGCCCGAAGAAGAAAAGCAGAGCTCGAGGAAGAAATCCAGAGCCCGAGCAACAAAACCAGAGCCTGAGGAAGAAAACCAGAGCCCGAGGAAGAAAACCAGACCTCAAGGAACAAAACCAGAACCCGAGGAACAAAACGAGAGTCCGAGGAAGAAAACGAGAGCCCGAGGAACATAACCAGTGCCCAAGGAATAAAACCAGAGCTCGAGGAACAAAACCAGAGCCCAAGGACAAAAAGGAAGGCCTGAAGAACAAAACGAGGGCCATAGGAAGAAAACCAGAGCCCATGGAATAAAACCAGGGCCCGAGGAACCGAACCAGAAACTGAGGAACAAATCCAGAGCCCGAGAAACAAAACTAGCCCTCGAGGAACAAAACCAGAGCCCGAGGAACAAAACCAGAGCCCGAGGAAAACAACCAGGGCCTGAGGAACCAAGCCAGAGCCCGAGGAAGAAAACCACCCCTCGAGGTAAAGAAACAGGGTCCGAGGAAGAAAACCAGAGCCCGAGGAACAAAACCAGAGCCTGAGGAACAAAACCAGAGCCCGAGGAAGAAAACCAGACCTCGATGAACAAAACCAGAGCCCGAGGAACAGAACCAAAGACCGAGGAACACAACCAGAGCCCGAGGAAGAAAACCAGACCTCGATGAACAAAACCAGAGCCCGAGGAATAAAACCAGAGCTCAAGGAACAAAACCAGAACCCGAGGAACAAAACGAGAGTTCGAGGAAGTAAACGAGAGCCCGAGGAACAAAACCAGTGCCAAAGGAAGAAAACCAGAGCCCGAGGAAGAAAACCAGAGCCCGAGGAAGAAAACTAGAGCTCTTGGAACAAAACCAGGTGCCGAGGAAGAAAAGGAGAGCCCGAGGAACAAAAACAGAGCCCGAGGACCAAAACCAAAGCCCGAAGAAAAATATCAGAGCCCAAGGAACAAAAGGAAACCCCGAGGAAGAAAACCAGGGCCTGAGGAACAAAACTAGAGCTCGAGGAACAAACCCGGAGCCCGAGGAACACAACCAGAGCCCGAGGAACACAACCACAGCCCGAGGAAGAAAACCAGACCTCGATGAACAAAACCAGAGCCCGAGGAATAAAACCAGAGCTCAAGGAACAAAACCAGAACCCGAGGAACAAAAGGAGAGTTCGAGGAAGAAAACGAGAGCCCGAGGAACAAAACCAGTGCCAAAGGAAGAAAACCAGAGCCCGAGGAAGAAAACCAGAGCCCGAGGAAGAAAACTAGAGCTCTTGGAACACAACCAGGTGCCGAGGAAGAAAAGGAGAGCCCGAGGAACAAAAACAGAGCCCGAGGAACAAAACCAAAGCCCGAAGAACAATATCAGAGCCCAAGGAACAAAAGGAAACCCCGAGGAAGAAAACCAGGGCCTGAGGAACAAAACTAGAGCTCGAGGAACAAACCCGGAGCCCGAGGAACACAACCAGAGCCCGAGGAACACAACCAGAGCCCGAGGAACAAAAACAGAGCCCGAGGAACAAAACTAGGGCCCGAAGAAGAAAAGGAGAGCTCGAGGAAGAAATCCAGAGCCCGAGCAACAAAACCAGAGCCTGAGGAAGAAAACCAGAGCCCGAGGAAGAAAACCAGAGCCCGAGGAAGAAAACCAGAGCTCAAGGAACAAAACCAGAACCCGAGGAACAAAAGGAGAGTTCGAGGAAGAAAACGAGAGCCCGAGGAACAAAACCAGTGCCAAAGGAAGAAAACCAGAGCCCGAGGAAGAAAACCAGAGCCCGAGGAAGAAAACTAGAGCTCTTGAAACAAAACCAGGTGCCGAGGAAGAAAAGGAGAGCCCGAGGAACAAAAACAGAGCCCGAGGAACAAAACCAAAGCCCGAAGAACAATATCAGAGCCCAAGGAACAAAAGGAAACCCCGAGGAAGAAAACCAGGGCCTGAGGAACAAAACTAGAGCTCGAGGAACAAACCCGGAGCCCGAGGAACACAACCAGAGCCCGAGGAACAAAAACAGAGCCCGAGGAACAAAACTAGGGCCCGAAGAAGAAAAGGAGAGCTCAAGGAAGAAATCCAGAGCCCGAGCAACAAAACCAGAGCCTGAGGAAGAAAACCAGAGCCCGAGGAAGAAAACCAGACCCCAAGGAAGAAAACCAGACCTCAAGGAACAAAACCAGAACCCGAGGAAGAAAACGAGAGCCCGAGGAACATAACCAGTGCCCAAGGAATAAAACCAGAGCTCGAGGAACAAAACCAGAGCCCAAGGACAAAAAGGAAGGCCTGAAGAACAAAACGAGGGCCATAGGAAGAAAACCAGAGCCCGTGGAATAAAACCAGGACCCGAGGAACCGAACCAGAAACCGAGGAACAAATCCAGAGCCCGAGGAACAAAACTAGCCCTCGAGGAACACAACCAGAGCCCGAGGAAGAAAACCAAACCTCGATGAACAAAACCAGAGCCCGAGGAATAAAACCAGAGCTCGAGGAAGAAAACCAGAACCCGAGGAACAAAACGAGAGTTCGAGGAAGAAAACGAGAGCCCGAGGAAGAAAACCAGTGCCAAAGGAAGAAAACCAGAGCCCGAGGAAGAAAACCAGAGCCCGAGGAAGAAAACTAGAGCTCTTGGAACAAAACCAGGTGCCGAGGAAGAAAACCAGAGCCCGAGGAACAAAACCAAAGCCCGAAGAAAAATATCAGAGCCCAAGGAACAAAAGGAAACCCCGAGGAAGAAAACCAGGGCCTGAGGAACAAAACCAGAGCTCGAGGAACAAACCCGGAGCCCGAGGAACACAACCAGAGCCCGAGGAACACAACCAGAGCCCGAGGAACAAAAACAGAGCCCGAGGAAGAAAACCAGACCTCGATGAACAAAACCAGAGCCCGAGGAACAGAACCAGAGCCCGAGGAACACAACCAGAGCCCGAGGAAGAAAACCAGAGCTCAAGGAACAAAACCAGAACCCGAGGAACAAAAGGAGAGTTCGAGGAAGAAAACGAGAGCCCGAGGAACAAAACCAGTGCCAAAGGAAGAAAACCAGAGCCCGAGGAAGAAAACCAGAGCCCGAGGAAGAAAACTAGAGCTCTTGGAACAAAACCAGGTGCCGAAGAAGAAAAGGAGAGCCCGAGGAACAAAAACAGAGCCCGAGGAACAAAACCAAAGCCCGAAGAACAATATCAGAGCCCAAGGAACAAAAGGAAACCCCGAGGAAGAAAACCAGGGCCTGAGGAACAAAACTAGAGCTCGAGGAACAAACCCGGAGCCCGAGGAACACAACCAGAGCCCGAGGAACACAACCAGAGCCCGAGGAACAAAAACAGAGCCCGAGGAACAAAACTAGGGCCCGAAGAAGAAAAGGAGAGCTCGAGGAAGAAATCCAGAGCCCGAGCAACAAAACCAGAGCCTGAGGAAGAAAACCAGAGCCCCAGGAAGAAAACCAGAGCCCGAGGAAGAAAACCAGAGCCCAAGGAAGAAAACCAGACCTCAAGGAACAAAACCAGAACCCGAGGAACAAAACGAGAGTCCGAGGAAGAAAACGAGAGCCCGAGGAACATAACCAGTGCCCAAGGAATAAAACCAGAGCTCGAGGAACAAAACCAGAGCCCAAGGAAAAAAAGGAAGGCCTGAAGAACAAAACGAGGGCCATAGGAAGAAAACCAGAGCCCGTGGAATAAAACCAGGGCCCGAGGAACCGAACCAGAAACTGAGGAACAAATCCAGAACCCGAGAAATAAAACTAGCCCTCGAGGAACAAAACCAGAGCCCGAGGAACAAAACCAGAGCCCGAGGAAAACAACCAGGGCCTGAGGAACCAAGCCAGAGCCCGAGGAAGAAAACCACCCCTCGAGGTAAAGAAACAGGGTCCGAGGAATAAAACCAGAGCCCGAGGAAGAAAACCAGAGCCTGAGGAACAAAACCAGAGCCCGAGGAAGAAAACCAGACCTCGAAGAACAAAACCAGAGCCCGAGGAACAGAACCAGAGCCCGAGGAACACAACCAGAGCCTGAGGAAGAAAACCAGACCTCGATGAACAAAACCAGAGCCCGAGGAATAAAACCAGAGCTCAAGGAACAAAACCAGAACCCGAGGAACAAAAGGAGAATTCGAGGAAGAAAACGAGAGCCCGAGGAAAAAAACCAGTGCCAAAGGAAGAAAACCAGAGCCCGAGGAAGAAAACCAGAGCCCGAGGAAGAAAACTAGAGCTCTTGGAACAAAACAAGGTGCCGAGGAAGAAAACCAGAGCCCGAGGAAAAAAAACAGAGCCCGAGGAACAAAACCAAAGCCCGAAGAAAAATATCAGAGCCCAAGGAACAAAAGGAAACCCCGAGGAAGAAAACCAGGGCCTGAGGAACAAAACCAGAGCTCGAGGAACAAACCCGGAGCCCGAGGAACACAACCAGAGCCCGAGGAACACAACCAGAGCCCGAGGAACAAAAACAGAGCCCGAGGAATAAAAGGAAACCCCGAGGAAGAAAACCAGGGCCTGAGGAACAAAACTAGAGCTCGAGGAACAAACCCGGAGCCCGAGGAACACAACCAGAGCCCGAGGAACACAACCAGACTCCGAGGAACAAAAACAGAGCCCGAGGAACAAAACTAGGGCCCGAAGAAGAAAAGGAGAGCTCAAGGAAGAAATCCAGAGCCCGAGCAACAAAACCAGAGCCTGAGGAAGAAAACCAGAGCCCGAGGAAGAAAACCAGAGCCCGAGGAAGAAAACCAGAGCCCAAGGAAGAAAACCAGACCTCAAGGAACAAAACCAGAACCCGAGGAACAAAACGAGAGTTCGAGGAAGAAAACGAGAGCCCGAGGAACAAAACCAGTGCCAAAGGAAGAAAACCAGAGCCCGAGGAAGAAAACCAGAGCCCGAGGAAGAAAACTAGAGCTCTTGGAACAAAACCAGGTGCCGAGGAAGAAAAGGAGAGCCCGAGGAACAAAAACAGAGCCCGAGGAACAAAACCAAAGCCCGAAGAACAATATCAGAGCCCAAGGAACAAAAGGAAACCCCGAGGAAGAAAACCAGGGCCTGAGGAACAAAACTAGAGCTCGAGGAACAAACCCGGAGCCCGAGGAACACAACCAGAGCCCGAGGAACAAAAACAGAGCCCGAGGAACAAAACTAGGGCCCGAAGAAGAAAAGGAGAGCTCAAGGAAGAAATCCAGAGCCCGAGCAACAAAACCAGAGCCTGAGGAAGAAAACCAGAGCCCGAGGAAGAAAACCAGACCCCAAGGAAGAAAACCAGACCTCAAGGAACAAAACCAGAACCCGAGGAAGAAAACGAGAGCCCGAGGAACATAACCAGTGCCCAAGGAATAAAACCAGAGCTCGAGGAACAAAACCAGACCCCAAGGACAAAAAGGAAGGCCTGAAGAACAAAACGAGGGCCATAGGAAGAAAACCAGAGCCCGTGGAATAAAACCAGGGCCCGAGGAACCGAACCAGAAACCGAGGAACAAATCCAGAGCCCGAGGAACAAAACTAGCCCTCGAGGAACACAACCAGAGCCCGAGGAAGAAAACCAAACCTCGATGAACAAAACCAGAGCCCGAGGAATAAAACCAGAGCTCTAGGAAGAAAACCAGAACCCGAGGAACAAAACGAGAGTTCGAGGAAGAAAACGAGAGCCCGAGGAAGAAAACCAGTGCCAAAGGAAGAAAACCAGAGCCCGCGGAAGAAAACCAGAGCCCGAGGAAGAAAACTAGAGCTCTTGGAACAAAACCAGGTGCCGAGGAAGAAAACCAGAGCCCGAGGAACAAAACCAAAGCCCGAAGAAAAATATCAGAGCCCAAGGAACAAAAGGAAACCCCGAGGAAGAAAACCAGGGCCTGAGGAACAAAACCAGAGCTCGAGGAACAAACCCGGAGCCCGAGGAACACAACCAGAGCCCGAGGAACACAACCAGAGCCCGAGGAACAAAAACAGAGCCCGAGGAAGAAAACCAGACCTCGATGAACAAAACCAGAGCCCGAGGAACAGAACCAGAGCCCGAGGAACACAACCAGAGCCCGAGGAAGAAAACCAGAGCTCAAGGAACAAAACCAGAACCCGAGGAACAAAAGGAGAGTTCGAGGAAGAAAACGAGAGCCCGAGGAACAAAACCAGTGCCAAAGGAAGAAAACCAGAGCCCGAGGAAGAAAACCAGAGCCCGAGGAAGAAAACTAGAGCTCTTGGAACAAAACCAGGTGCCGAAGAAGAAAAGGAGAGCCCGAGGAACAAAAACAGAGCCCGAGGAACAAAACCAAAGCCCGAAGAACAATATCAGAGCCCAAGGAACAAAAGGAAACCCCGAGGAAGAAAACCAGGGCCTGAGGAACAAAACTAGAGCTCGAGGAACAAACCCGGAGCCCGAGGAACACAACCAGAGCCCGAGGAACACAACCAGAGCCCGAGGAACAAAAACAGAGCCCGAGGAACAAAACTAGGGCCCGAAGAAGAAAAGGAGAGCTCGAGGAAGAAATCCAGAGCCCGAGCAACAAAACCAGAGCCTGAGGAAGAAAACCAGAGCCCGAGGAAGAAAACCAGAGCCCGAGGAAGAAAACCAGAGCCCAAGGAAGAAAACCAGACCTCAAGGAACAAAACCAGAACCCGAGGAACAAAACGAGAGTCCGAGGAAGAAAACGAGAGCCCGAGGAACATAACCAGTGCCCAAGGAATAAAACCAGAGCTCGAGGAACAAAACCAGAGCCCAAGGAAAAAAAGGAAGGCCTGAAGAACAAAACGAGGGCCATAGGAAGAAAACCAGAGCCCGTGGAATAAAACCAGGGCCCGTGGAACCGAACCAGAAACTGAGGAACAAATCCAGAACCCGAGAAATAAAACTAGCCCTCGAGGAACAAAACCAGAGCCCGAGGAAGAAAACCAGAGCCCGAGGAAGAAAACTAGAGCTCTTGGAACAAAACAAGGTGCCGAGGAAGAAAACCAGAGCCCGAGGAAAAAAAACAGAGCCCGAGGAACAAAACCAAAGCCCGAAGAAAAATATCAGAGCCCAAGGAACAAAAGGAAACCCCGAGGAAGAAAACCAGGGCCTGAGGAACAAAACCAGAGCTCGAGGAACAAACCCGGAGCCCGAGGAACACAACCAGAGCCCGAGGAACACAACCAGAGCCCGAGGAACAAAAACAGAGCCCGAGGAATAAAAGGAAACCCCGAGGAAGAAAACCAGGGCCTGAGGAACAAAACTAGAGCTCGAGGAACAAACCCGGAGCCCGAGGAACACAACCAGAGCCCGAGGAACACAACCAGACTCCGAGGAACAAAAACAGAGCCCGAGGAACAAAACTAGGGCCCGAAGAAGAAAAGGAGAGCTCAAGGAAGAAATCCAGAGCCCGAGCAACAAAACCAGAGCCTGAGGAAGAAAACCAGAGCCCGAGGAACAAAACCAGAGCCCGAGGAAGAAAACCAGAGCCCAAGGAAGAAAACCAGACCTCAAGGAACAAAACCAGAACCCGAGGAACAAAACGAGAGTTCGAGGAAGAAAACGAGAGCCCGAGGAACAAAACCAGTGCCAAAGGAAGAAAACCAGAGCCCGAGGAAGAAAACCAGAGCCCGAGGAAGAAAACTAGAGCTCTTGGAACAAAACCAGGTGCCGAGGAAGAAAAGGAGAGCCCGAGGAACAAAAACAGAGCCCGAGGAACAAAACCAAAGCCCGAAGAACAATATCAGAGCCCAAGGAACAAAAGGAAACCCCGAGGAAGAAAACCAGGGCCTGAGGAACAAAACTAGAGCTCGAGGAACAAACCCGGAGCCCGAGGAACACAACCAGAGCCCGAGGAACAAAAACAGAGCCCGAGGAACAAAACTAGGGCCCGAAGAAGAAAAGGAGAGCTCAAGGAAGAAATCCAGAGCCCGAGCAACAAAACCAGAGCCTGAGGAAGAAAACCAGAGCCCGAGGAAGAAAACCAGACCCCAAGGAAGAAAACCAGACCTCAAGGAACAAAACCAGAACCCGAGGAAGAAAACGAGAGCCCGAGGAACATAACCAGTGCCCAAGGAATAAAACCAGAGCTCGAGGAACAAAACCAGAGCCCAAGGACAAAAAGGAAGGCCTGAAGAACAAAACGAGGGCCATAGGAAGAAAACCAGAGCCCGTGGAATAAAACCAGGGCCCGAGGAACCGAACCAGAAACCGAGGAACAAATCCAGAGCCCGAGGAACAAAACTAGCCCTCGAGGAACACAACCAGAGCCCGAGGAAGAAAACCAAACCTCGATGAACAAAACCAGAGCCCGAGGAATAAAACCAGAGCTCTAGGAAGAAAACCAGAACCCGAGGAACAAAACGAGAGTTCGAGGAAGAAAACGAGAGCCCGAGGAAGAAAACCAGTGCCAAAGGAAGAAAACCAGAGCCCGCGGAAGAAAACCAGAGCCCGAGGAAGAAAACTAGAGCTCTTGGAACAAAACCAGGTGCCGAGGAAGAAAACCAGAGCCCGAGGAACAAAACCAAAGCCCGAAGAAAAATATCAGAGCCCAAGGAACAAAAGGAAACCCCGAGGAAGAAAACCAGGGCCTGAGGAACAAAACCAGAGCTCGAGGAACAAACCCGGAGCCCGAGGAACACAACCAGAGCCCGAGGAACACAACCAGAGCCCGAGGAACAAAAACAGAGCCCGAGGAAGAAAACCAGACCTCGATGAACAAAACCAGAGCCCGAGGAACAGAACCAGAGCCCGAGGAACACAACCAGAGCCCGAGGAAGAAAACCAGAGCTCAAGGAACAAAACCAGAACCCGAGGAACAAAAGGAGAGTTCGAGGAAGAAAACGAGAGCCCGAGGAACAAAACCAGTGCCAAAGGAAGAAAACCAGAGCCCGAGGAAGAAAACCAGAGCCCGAGGAAGAAAACTAGAGCTCTTGGAACAAAACCAGGTGCCGAAGAAGAAAAGGAGAGCCCGAGGAACAAAAACAGAGCCCGAGGAACAAAACCAAAGCCCGAAGAACAATATCAGAGCCCAAGGAACAAAAGGAAACCCCGAGGAAGAAAACCAGGGCCTGAGGAACAAAACCAGAGCTCGAGGAACAAACCCGGAGCCCGAGGAACACAACCAGAGCCCGAGGAACACAACCAGAGCCCGAGGAACAAAAACAGAGCCCGAGGAACAAAACTAGGGCCCGAAGAAGAAAAGGAGAGCTCGAGGAAGAAATCCAGAGCCCGAGCAACAAAACCAGAGCCTGAGGAAGAAAACCAGAGCCCGAGGAAGAAAACCAGAGCCCGAGGAAGAAAACCAGAGCCCAAGGAAGAAAACCAGACCTCAAGGAACAAAACCAGAACCCGAGGAACAAAACGAGAGTCCGAGGAAGAAAACGAGAGCCCGAGGAACATAACCAGTGCCCAAGGAATAAAACCAGAGCTCGAGGAACAAAACCAGAGCCCAAGGAAAAAAAGGAAGGCCTGAAGAACAAAACGAGGGCCATAGGAAGAAAACCAGAGCCCGTGGAATAAAACCAGGGCCCGAGGAACCGAACCAGAAACTGAGGAACAAATCCAGAACCCGAGAAACAAAACTAGCCCTCGAGGAACAAAACCAGAGCCCGAGGAACAAAACCAGAGCCCGAGGAAAACAACCAGGGCCTGAGGAACCAAGCCAGAGCCCGAGGAAGAAAACCACCCCTCTAGGTAAAGAAACAGGGTCCGAGGAAGAAAACCAGAGCCCGAGGAACAAAACCAGAGCCTGAGGAACAAAACCAGAGCCCGAGGAAGAAAACCAGACCTCGAAGAACAAAACCAGAGCCCGAGGAACAGAACCAGAGCCCGAGGAACACAACCAGAGCCTGAGGAAGAAAACCAGACCTCGATGAACAAAACCAGAGCCCGAGGAATAAAACCAGAGCTCAAGGAACAAAACCAGAACCCGAGGAACAAAAGGAGAGTTCGAGGAAGAAAACGAGAGCCCGAGGAACAAAACCAGTGCCAAAGGAAGAAAACCAGAGCCCGAGGAAGAAAACCAGAGCCCGAGGAAGAAAACTAGAGCTCTTGGAACAAAACCAGGTGCCGAGGAAGAAAACCAGAGCCCGAGGAAAAAAAACAGAGCCCGAGGAACAAAACCAAAGCCCGAAGAAAAATATCAGAGCCCAAGGAACAAAAGGAAACCCCGAGGAAGAAAACCAGGGCCTGAGGAACAAAACCAGAGCTCGAGGAACAAACCCGGAGCCCGAGGAACACAACCAGAGCCCGAGAAACACAACCAGAGCCCGAGGAACAAAAACAGAGCCCGAGGAATAAAAGGAAACCCCGAGGAAGAAAACCAGGGCCTGAGGAACAAAACTAGAGCTCGAGGAACAAACCCGGAGCTCGAGGAACAAACCCGGAGCCCAAGGAACACAACCAGAGCCCGAGGAACAAAAACAGAGCCCGAGGAACAAAACTAGGGCCCGAAGAAGAAAAGGAGAGCTCGAGGAAGAAATCCAGAGCCCGAGCAACAAAACCAGAGCCTGAGGAAGAGAACCAGAGCCCGAGGAAGAAAACCAGACCTCAAGGAACAAAACCAGAACCCGAGGAACAAAACGAGAGTCCGAGGAAGAAAACGAGAGCCCGAGGAACATAACCAGTGCCCAAGGAATAAAACCAGAGCTCGAGGAACAAAACCAGAGCCCAAGGACAAAAAGGAAGGCCTGAAGAACAAAACGAGGGCCATAGGAAGAAAACCAGAGCCCATGGAATAAAACCAGGGCCCGAGGAACCGAACCAGAAACTGAGGAACAAATCCAGAGCCCGAGAAACAAAACTAGCCCTCGAGGAACAAAACCAGAGCCCGAGGAACAAAACCAGAGCCCGAGGAAAACAACCAGGGCCTGAGGAACCAAGCCAGAGCCCGAGGAAGAAAACCACCCCTCGAGGTAAAGAAACAGGGTCTGAGGAAGAAAACCAGAGCCCGAGGAACAAAACCAGAGCCTGAGGAACAAAACCAGAGCCCGAGGAAGAAAACCAGACCTCGATGAACAAAACCAGAGCCCGAGGAACAGAACCAGAGCCCGAGGAACACAACCAGAGCCCGAGGAAGAAAACCAGACCTCGATGAACAAAACCAGAGCCCGAGGAATAAAACCAGAGCTCAAGGAACAAAACCAGAACCCGAGGAACAAAACGAGAGTTCGAGGAAGAAAACGAGAGCCCGAGTAACAAAACCAGTGCCAAAGGAAAAAAACCAGAGCCCGAGGAAGAAAACAAGAGCCCGAGGAACAAACCCGGAGCCCGAGGAACACAACCAGAGCCCGAGGAACACAACCAGAGCCCGAGGAACAAAAACAGAGCCCGAGGAACAAAATCAAAGCCCGAAGAACAATATCAGAGCCCAAGGAACAAAAGGAAACCCCGAGGAAGAAAACCAGGGCCTGAGGAACAAAACTAGAGCTCGAGGAACAAACCCGGAGCCCGAGGAACACAACCAGAGCCCGAGGAACACAACCAGAGCCCGAGGAAGAAAACCAGAGCCCGAGGAAGAAAACCAGAGCCCGAGGAAGAAAACCAGAGCTCAAGGAACAAAACCATAACCCGAGGAACAAAACGAGAGTTCGAGGAAGAAAACGAGAGCCCGAGGAACAAAACCAGTGCCAAAGGAAGAAAACCAGAGCCCGAGGAAGAAAACCAGAGCCCGAGGAAGAAAACTAGAGCTCTTGGAACACAACCAGGTGCCGAGGAAGAAAAGGAGAGCCCGAGGAACAAAAACAGAGCCCGAGGAACAAAACCAAAGCCCGAAGAACAATATCAGAGCCCAAGGAACAAAAGGAAACCCCGAGGAAGAAAACCAGGGCCTGAGGAACAAAACTAGAGCTCGAGGAACAAACCCGGAGCCCGAGGAACACAACCAGAGCCCGAGGAACAAAAACAGAGCCCGAGGAACAAAACTAGGGCCCGAAGAAGAAAAGGAGAGCTCAAGGAAGAAATCCAGAGCCCGAGCAACAAAACCAGAGCCTGAGGATGAAAACCAGAGCCCGAGGAAGAAAACCAGATCCCGAGGAAGAAAACCAGAGCCCGAGGAACAAAACCAGAGCCTGAGGAACAAAACCAGAGCCCGAGGAAGAAAACCAGACCTCGATGAACAAAACCAGAGCCCGAGGAACAGAACCAGAGCCCGAGGAACACAACCAGAGCCCGAGGAAGAAAACCAGACCTCGATGAACAAAACCAGAGCCCGAGGAATAAAACCAGAGCTTCAGGAACAAAACCAGAACCCGAGGAACAAAACGAGAGTTCGAGGAAGAAAACGAGAGCCTGAGGAACAAAACCAGTGCCAAAGGAAGAAAACCAGAGCCCGAGGAAGAAAACCAGAGCCCGAGGAAGAAAACTAGAGCTCTTGGAACAAAACCAGGTGCCGAGGAAGAAAAGGAGAGCCCGAGGAACAAAAACAGAGCCCGAGGAACAAAACCAAAGCCCGAAGAACAATATCAGAGCCCAAGGAACAAAAGGAAACCCGGAGGAAGAAAACCAGGGCCTGAGGAACAAAACTAGAGCTCGAGGAACAAACCCGGAGCCCGAGGAACACAACCAGAGCACGAGGAACACAACCAGAGCCCGAGGAAGAAAACCAGACCTCGATGAACAAAACCAGAGCCCGAGGAATAAAACCAGAGCTCAAGGAACAAAACCATAACCCGAGGAACAAAACGAGAGTTCGAGGAAGAAAACGAGAGCCCGAGGAACAAAACCAGTGCCAAAGGAAGAAAACCAGAGCCCGAGGAAGAAAACCAGAGCCCGAGGAAGAAAACTAGAGCTCTTGGAACACAACCAGGTGCCGAGGAAGAAAAGGAGAGCCCGAGGAACAAAAACAGAGCCCGAGGAACAAAACCAAAGCCCGAAGAACAATATCAGAGCCCAAGGAACAAAAGGAAACCCCGAGGAAGAAAACCAGGGCCTGAGGAACACAACCAGAGCTCGAGGAACAAACCCGGAGCCCGAGGAACACAACCAGAGCCCGAGGAACACAACCAGAGCCCGAGGAAAAAAACAGAGCCCGAGTAACAAAACTAGGGCCCGAAGAAGAAAAGGAGAGCTCAAAGAAGAAATCCAGAGCCCGAGCAACAAAACCAGAGCCTGAGGAAGAAAACCAGAGCCCGAGGAAGAAAACCAGAGCCCGAGGAAGAAAACCAGAGCCCAAGGAAGAAAACCAGAGCTCAAGGAACAAAACCAGAACCCGAGGAACAAAACGAGAGTTTGAGGAAGAAAACGAGAGCCCGAGGAACAAAACCAGTGCTAAAGGAAGAAAACCAGAGCCCGAGGAAGAAAACCAGAGCCCGAGGAACAAACCAGGAGCCCGAGGAACACAACCAGAGCCCGAGGAACACAACCAGAGCCCGAGGAACAAAAACAGAGCCCGAGGAACAAAACTAGGGCCCGAAGAAGAAAAGGAGAGCTCGAGGAAGAAATCCAGAGCCCGAGGAACAAAACCAGAGCCTGAGGAAGAAAACCAGAGCCCGAGGAAGAAAACCAGAGCCCGAGGAAGAAAACCAGAGCCCAAGGAAGAAAACCAGAGCTCAAGGAACAAAACCAGAACCCGAGGAACAAAAGGAGAGTTCGAGGAAGAAAACGAGAGCCCGAGGAACAAAACCAGTGCCAAAGGAAGAAAACCAGAGCCCGAGGAAGAAAACCAGAGCCCGAGGAAGAAAACTAGAGCTCTTGGAACAAAACCAGGTGCCGAGGAAGAAAACCAGAGCCCGAGGAACAAAAACAGAGCCCGAGGAACAAAACCAAAGCCCGAAGAACAATATCAGAGCCCAAGGAACAAAAGGAAACCCCGAGGAAGAAAACCAGGGCCTGAGGAACAAAACTAGAGCTCGAGGAACAAACCCGGAGCCCGAGGAACACAACCAGAGCCCGAGGAACAAAAACAGAGCCCGAGGAACAAAACTAGGGCCCGAAGAAGAAAAGGAGAGCTCGAGGAAGAAATCCAGAGCCCGAGCAACAAAACCAGAGCCTGAGGAAGAGAACCAGAGCCCGAGGAAGAAAACCAGACCTCAAGGAACAAAACCAGAACCCGAGGAACAAAACGAGAGTCCGAGGAAGAAAACGAGAGCCCGAGGAACATAACCAGTGCCCAAGGAATAAAACCAGAGCTCGAGGAACAAAACCAGACCCCAAGGACAAAAAGGAAGGCCTGAAGAACAAAACGAGGGCCATAGGAAGAAAACCAGAGCCCATGGAATAAAACCAGGGCCCGAGGAACCGAACCAGAAACTGAGGAACAAATCCAGAACCCGAGAAACAAAACTAGCCCTCGAGGAACAAAACCAGAGCCCGAGGAACAAAACCAGAGCCCGAGGAAAACAACCAGGGCCTGAGGAACCAAGCCAGAGCCCGAGGAAGAAAACCACCCCTCGAGGTAAAGAAACAGGGTCCGAAGAAGAAAACCAGAGCCCGAGGAACAAAACCAGAGCCTGAGGAACAAAACCAGAGCCCGAGGAAGAAAACCAGACCTCGATGAACAAAACCAGAGCCCGAGGAACAGAACCAGAGCCCGAGGAACACAACCAGAGCCCGAGGAAGAAAACCAGACCTCGATGAACAAAACCAGAGCCCGAGGAATAAAACCAGAGCTTCAGGAACAAAACCAGAACCCGAGGAACAAAACGAGAGTTCGAGGAAGAAAACGAGAGCCCGAGGAACAAAACCAGTGCCAAAGGAAGAAAACCAGAGCCCGAGGAAGAAAACCAGAGCCCGAGGAAGAAAACTAGAGCTCTTGGAACAAAACCAGGTGCCGAGGAAGAAAACCAGAGCCCGAGGAACAAAAACAGAGCCCGAGGAACAAAACCAAAACCCGAAGAACAATATCAGAGCCCAAGGAACAAAAGGAAACCCCGAGGAAGAAAACCAGGGCCTGAGGAACAAAACTAGAGCTCGAGGAACAAACCCGGAGCCCGAGGAACACAACCAGAGCCCAAGGAACACAACCAGAGCCCGAGGAAGAAAACCAGACCTCGATGAACAAAACCAGAGCCCGAGGAATAAAACCAGAGCTCAAGGAACAAAACCATAACCCGAGGAACAAAACGAGAGTTCGAGGAAGAAAACGAGAGCCCGAGGAACAAAACCAGTGCCAAAGGAAGAAAACCAGAGCCCGAGGAAGAAAACCAGAGCCCGAGGAAGAAAACTAGAGCTCTTGGAACACAACCAGGTGCCGAGGAAGAAAAGGAGAGCCCGAGGAACAAAAACAGATCCCGAGGAACAAAACCAAAGCCCGAAGAACAATATCAGAGCCCAAGGAACAAAAGGAAACCCCGAGGAAGAAAACCAGGGCCTGAGGAACAAAACTAGAGCTCGAGGAACAAACCCGGAGCCCGAGGAACACAACCAGAGCCCGAGGAACACAACCAGAGCCCGAGGAAAAAAACAGAGCCCGAGGAACAAAACTAGGGCCCGAAGAAGAAAAGGAGAGCTCAAAGAAGAAATCCAGAGCCCGAGCAACAAAACCAGAGCCTGAGGAAGAAAACCAGAGCCCGAGGAAGAAAACCATAGCCCGAGGAAGAAAACCAGAGCCCAAGGAAGAAAACCAGAGCTCAAGGAAAAAAACCAGAACCCGAGGAACAAAACGAGAGTTTGAGGAAGAAAACGAGAGCCCGAGGAACAAAACCAGTGATAAAGGAAGAAAACCAGAGCCCGAGGAAGAAAACCAGAGCCCGAGGAACAAACCAGGAGCCCGAGGAACACAACCAGAGCCCGAGGAACAAAACCAGAACCCGAGGAACAAAACTAGGGCCCGAAGAAGAAAAGGAGAGCTCGAGGAAGAAATCCAGAGCCCGAGCAACAAAACCAGAGCCTGAGGAAGAAAACCAGAGCCCGAGGAAGAAAACCAGACCCCAAGGAAGAAAACCAGACCTCAAGGAACAAAACCAGAACCCGAGGAAGAAAACGAGAGACCGAGGAACATGACCAGTGCCCAAGGAATAAAACAAGAGCTCGAGGAACAAAACCAGAGCCCAAGGACAAAAAGGAAGGCCTGAAGAACAAAACGAGGGCCATAGGAAGAAAACCAGAGCCCGTGGAATAAAACCAGGGCCCGAGGAACCGAACCAGAAACCGAGGAACAAATCCAGAGCCCGAGGAATAAAACTAGCCCTCGAGGAACACAACCAGAGCCCGAGGAAGAAAACCAGACCTCGATGAACAAAACCAGAGCCCGAGGAATAAAACCAGAGCTCGAGGAAGAAAACCAGAACCCGAGGAACAAAACGAGAGTTCGAGGAAGAAAACGAGAGCCCGAGGAACAAAACCAGTGCCAAAGGAAGAAAACCAGAGCCCGAGGAAGAAAACCAGAGCCCGAGGAAGAAAACTAGAGCTCTTGGAACAAAACCAGGTGCCGAGGAAGAAAACCAGAGCCCGAGGAACAAAACCAAAGCCCGAAGAAAAATATCAGAGCCCAAGGAACAAAAGGAAACCCCGAGGAAGGAAACCAGGGCCTGAGGAACAAAACCAGAGCTCGAGGAACAAACCCGGAGCCCGAGGAACACAACCAGAGCCCGAGGAACACAACCAGAGCCCGAGGAACAAAAACAGAGCCTGAGGAAGAAAACCAGACCTCGATGAACAAAACCAGAGCCCGAGGAACAGAACCAGAGCCCGAGGAACACAACCAGAGCCCGAGGAAGAAAACCAGAGCTCAAGGAACAAAACCAGAACCCGAGGAACAAAAGGAGAGTTCGAGGAAGAAAACGAGAGCCCGAGGAACAAAACCAGTGCCAAAGGAAGAAAACCAGAGCCCGAGGAAGAAAACCAGAGCCCGAGGAAGAAAACTAGAGCTCTTGGAACAAAACCAGGTGCCGAGGAAGAAAAGGAGAGCCCGAGGAACAAAAACAGAGCCCGAGGACCAAAACCAAAGCCCGAAGAACAATATCAGAGCCCAAGGAACAAAAGGAAACCCGGAGGAAGAAAACCAGGGCCTGAGGAACAAAACTAGAGCTCGAGGAACAAACCCGGAGCCCGAGGAACACAACCAGAGCACGAGGAACACAACCAGAGCCCGAGGAAGAAAACCAGACCTCGATGAACAAAACCAGAGCCCGAGGAATAAAACCAGAGCTCAAGGAACAAAACCATAACCCGAGGAACAAAACGAGAGTTCGAGGAAGAAAACGAGAGCCCGAGGAACAAAACCAGTGCCAAAGGAAGAAAACCAGAGCCCGAGGAAGAAAACCAGAGCCCGAGGAAGAAAACTAGAGCTCTTGGAACACAACCAGGTGCCGAGGAAGAAAAGGAGAGCCCGAGGAACAAAAACAGAGCCCGAGGAACAAAACCAAAGCCCGAAGAACAATATCAGAGCCCAAGGAACAAAAGGAAACCCCGAGGAAGAAAACCAGGGCCTGAGGAACAAAACTAGAGCTCGAGGAACAAACCCGGAGCCCGAGGAACACAACCAGAGCCCGAGGAACACAACCAGAGCCCGAGGAAAAAAACAGAGCCCGAGTAACAAAACTAGGGCCCGAAGAAGAAAAGGAGAGCTCAAAGAAGAAATCCAGAGCCCGAGCAACAAAACCAGAGCCTGAGGAAGAAAACCAGAGCCCGAGGAAGAAAACCAGAGCCCGAGGAAGAAAACCAGAGCCCAAGGAAGAAAACCAGAGCTCAAGGAACAAAACCAGAACCCGAGGAACAAAACGAGAGTTTGAGGAAGAAAACGAGAGCCCGAGGAACAAAACCAGTGCTAAAGGAAGAAAACCAGAGCCCGAGGAAGAAAACCAGAGCCCGAGGAACAAACCAGGAGCCCGAGGAACACAACCAGAGCCCGAGGAACACAACCAGAGCCCGAGGAACAAAAACAGAGCCCGAGGAACAAAACTAGGGCCCGAAGAAGAAAAGGAGAGCTCGAGGAAGAAATCCAGAGCCCGAGGAACAAAACCAGAGCCTGAGGAAGAAAACCAGAGCCCGAGGAAGAAAACCAGAGCCCGAGGAAGAAAACCAGAGCCCAAGGAAGAAAACCAGAGCTCAAGGAACAAAACCAGAACCCGAGGAACAAAACGAGAGTTCGAGGAAGAAAACGAGAGCCCGAGGAACAAAACCAGTGCCAAAGGAAGAAAACCAGAGCCCGAGGAAGAAAACCAGAGCCCGAGGAAGAAAACTAGAGCTCTTGGAACAAAACCAGGTGCCGAGGAAGAAAACCAGAGCCCGAGGAACAAAAACAGAGCCCGAGGAACAAAACCAAAGCCCGAAGAACAATATCAGAGCCCAAGGAACAAAAGGAAACCCCGAGGAAGAAAACCAGGGCCTGAGGAACAAAACTAGAGCTCGAGGAACAAACCCGGAGCCCGAGGAACACAACCAGAGCCCGAGGAACAAAAACAGAGCCCGAGGAACAAAACTAGGGCCCGAAGAAGAAAAGGAGAGCTCGAGGAAGAAATCCAGAGCCCGAGCAACAAAACCAGAGCCTGAGGAAGAGAACCAGAGCCCGAGGAAGAAAACCAGAGCCCAAGGAACAAAACCAGAACCCGAGGAACAAAACGAGAGTCCGAGGAAGAAAACGAGAGCCCGAGGAACATAACCAGTGCCCAAGGAATAAAACCAGAGCTCGAGGAACAAAACCAGAGCCCAAGGACAAAAAGGAAGGCCTGAAGAACAAAACGAGGGCCATAGGAAGAAAACCAGAGCCCATGGAATAAAACCAGGGCCCGAGGAACCGAACCAGAAACTGAGGAACAAATCCAGAACCCGAGAAACAAAACTAGCCCTCGAGGAACAAAACCAGAGCCCGAGGAACAAAACCAGAGCCCGAGGAAAACAACCAGGGCCTGAGGAACCAAGCCAGAGCCCGAGGAAGAAAACCACCCCTCGAGGAACAAAACCAGAGCCCGAGGAACAAAACCAGAGCCCGAGGAAAACAACCAGGGCCTGAGGAACCAAGCCAGAGCCCGAGGAAGAAAACCACCCCTCGAGGTAAAGAAACAGGGTCCGAAGAAGAAAACCAGAGCCCGAGGAACAAAACCAGAGCCTGAGGAACAAAACCAGAGCCCGAGGAAGAAAACCAGACCTCGATGAACAAAACCAGAGCCCGAGGAACAGAACCAGAGCCCGAGGAACACAACCAGAGCCCGAGGAAGAAAACCAGACCTCGATGAACAAAACCAGAGCCCGAGGAATAAAACCAGAGCTTCAGGAACAAAACCAGAACCCGAGGAACAAAACGAGAGTTCGAGGAAGAAAACGAGAGCCCGAGGAACAAAACCAGTGCCAAAGGAAGAAAACCAGAGCCCGAGGAAGAAAACCAGAGCCCGAGGAAGAAAACTAGAGCTCTTGGAACAAAACCAGGTGCCGAGGAAGAAAACCAGAGCCCGAGGAACAAAAACAGAGCCCGAGGAACAAAACCAAAACCCGAAGAACAATATCAGAGCCCAAGGAACAAAAGGAAACCCCGAGGAAGAAAACCAGGGCCTGAGGAACAAAACTAGAGCTCGAGGAACAAACCCGGAGCCCGAGGAACACAACGAGAGCCCAAGGAACACAACCAGAGCCCGAGGAAGAAAACCAGACCTCGATGAACAAAACCAGAGCCCGAGGAATAAAACCAGAGCTCAAGGAACAAAACCAGAACCCGAGGAACAAAACGAGAGTTCGAGGAAGAAAACGAGAGCCCGAGGAACAAAACCAGTGCCAAAGGAAGAAAACCAGAGCCCGAGGAAGAAAACCAGAGCCCGAGGAAGAAAACTAGAGCTCTTGGAACACAACCAGGTGCCGAGGAAGAAAAGGAGAGCCCGAGGAACAAAAACAGAGCCCGAGGAACAAAACCAAAGCCCGAAGAACAATATCAGAGCCCAAGGAACAAAAGGAAACCCCGAGGAAGAAAACCAGGGCCTGAGGAACAAAACTAGAGCTCGAGGAACAAACCCGGAGCCCGAGGAACACAACCAGAGCCCGAGGAACACAACCAGAGCCCGAGGAAAAAAACAGAGCCCGAGGAACAAAACTAGGGCCCGAAGAAGAAAAGGAGAGCTCAAAGAAGAAATCCAGAGCCCGAGCAACAAAACCAGAGCCTGAGGAAGAAAACCAGAGCCCGAGGAAG
This sequence comes from Calonectris borealis, assembly GCF_964195595.1. NCBI lineage: Eukaryota > Metazoa > Chordata > Aves > Procellariiformes > Procellariidae > Calonectris > Calonectris borealis. Next base: position 836,212 of record NW_027441463.1, read on the forward strand.
AAAACCATAGCCCGAGGAAGAAAACCAGAGCCCAAGGAAGAAAACCAGAGCTCAAGGAAAAAAACCAGAACCCGAGGAACAAAACGAGAGTTTGAGGAAGAAAACGAGAGCCCGAGGAACAAAACCAGTGATAAAGGAAGAAAACCAGAGCCCGAGGAAGAAAACCAGAGCCCGAGGAACAAACCAGGAGCCCGAGGAACACAACCAGAGCCCGAGGAACAAAACCAGAACCCGAGGAACAAAACTAGGGCCCGAAGAAGAAAAGGAGAGCTCGAGGAAGAAATCCAGAGCCCGAGCAACAAAACCAGAGCCTGAGGAAGAAAACCAGAGCCCGAGGAAGAAAACCAGACCCCAAGGAAGAAAACCAGACCTCAAGGAACAAAACCAGAACCCGAGGAAGAAAACGAGAGCCCGAGGAACATAACCAGTGCCCAAGGAATAAAACCAGAGCTCGAGGAACAAAACCAGACCCCAAGGACAAAAAGGAAGGCCTGAAGAACAAAACGAGGGCCATAGGAAGAAAACCAGAGCCCGTGGAATAAAACCAGGGCCCGAGGAACCGAACCAGAAACCGAGGAACAAATCCAGAGCCCGAGGAATAAAACTAGCCCTCGAGGAACACAACCAGAGCCCGAGGAAGAAAACCAGACCTCGATGAACAAAACCAGAGCCCGAGGAATAAAACCAGAGCTCGAGGAAGAAAACCAGAACCCGAGGAACAAAACGAGAGTTCGAGGAAGAAAACGAGAGCCCGAGGAACAAAACCAGTGCCAAAGGAAGAAAACCAGAGCCCGAGGAAGAAAACCAGAGCCCGAGGAAGAAAACTAGAGCTCTTGGAACAAAACCAGGTGCCGAGGAAGAAAAGGAGAGCCCGAGGAACAAAAACAGAGCCCGAGGACCAAAACCAAAGCCCGAAGAACAATATCAGAGCCCAAGGAACAAAAGGAAACCCGGAGGAAGAAAACCAGGGCCTGAGGAACAAAACTAGAGCTCGAGGAACAAACCCGGAGCCCGAGGAACACAACCAGAGCACGAGGAACACAACCAGAGCCCGAGGAAGAAAACCAGACCTCGATGAACAAAACCAGAGCCCGAGGAATAAAACCAGAGCTCAAGGAACAAAACCATAACCCGAGGAACAAAACGAGAGTTCGAGGAAGAAAACGAGAGCCCGAGGAACAAAACCAGTGCCAAAGGAAGAAAACCAGAGCCCGAGGAAGAAAACCAGAGCCCGAGGAAGAAAACTAGAGCTCTTGGAACACAACCAGGTGCCGAGGAAGAAAAGGAGAGCCCGAGGAACAAAAACAGAGCCCGAGGAACAAAACCAAAGCCCGAAGAACAATATCAGAGCCCAAGGAACAAAAGGAAACCCCGAGGAAGAAAACCAGGGCCTGAGGAACAAAACTAGAGCTCGAGGAACAAACCCGGAGCCCGAGGAACACAACCAGAGCCCGAGGAACACAACCAGAGCCCGAGGAAAAAAACAGAGCCCGAGTAACAAAACTAGGGCCCGAAGAAGAAAAGGAGAGCTCAAAGAAGAAATCCAGAGCCCGAGCAACAAAACCAGAGCCTGAGGAAGAAAACCAGAGCCCGAGGAAGAAAACCAGAGCCCGAGGAAGAAAACCAGAGCCCAAGGAAGAAAACCAGAGCTCAAGGAACAAAACCAGAACCCGAGGAACAAAACGAGAGTTTGAGGAAGAAAACGAGAGCCCGAGGAACAAAACCAGTGCTAAAGGAAGAAAACCAGAGCCCGAGGAAGAAAACCAGAGCCCGAGGAACAAACCAGGAGCCCGAGGAACACAACCAGAGCCCGAGGAACACAACCAGAGCCCGAGGAACAAAAACAGAGCCCGAGGAACAAAACTAGGACCCGAAGAAGAAAAGGAGAGCTCGAGGAAGAAATCCAGAGCCCGAGGAACAAAACCAGAGCCTGAGGAAGAAAACCAGAGCCCGAGGAAGAAAACCAGAGCCCGAGGAAGAAAACCAGAGCCCAAGGAAGAAAACCAGAGCTCAAGGAACAAAACCAGAACCCGAGGAACAAAAGGAGAGTTCGAGGAAGAAAACGAGAGCCCGAGGAACAAAACCAGTGCCAAAGGAAGAAAACCAGAGCCCGAGGAAGAAAACCAGAGCCCGAGGAACAAACCAGGAGCCCGAGGAACACAACCAGAGCCCGAGGAACACAACCAGAGCCCGAGGAACAAAAACAGAGCCCGAGGAACAAAACTAGGGCCCGAAGAAGAAAAGGAGAGCTCGAGGAAGAAATCCAGAGCCCGAGGAACAAAACCAGAGCCTGAGGAAGAAAACCAGAGCCCGAGGAAGAAAACCAGAGCCCGAGGAAGAAAACCAGAGCCCAAGGAAGAAAACCAGAGCTCAAGGAACAAAACCAGAACCCGAGGAACAAAAGGAGAGTTCGAGGAAGAAAACGAGAGCCCGAGGAACAAAACCAGTGCCAAAGGAAGAAAACCAGAGCCCGAGGAAGAAAACCAGAGCCCGAGGAAGAAAACTAGAGCTCTTGGAACAAAACCAGGTGCCGAGGAAGAAAACCAGAGCCCGAGGAACAAAAACAGAGCCCGAGGAACAAAACCAAAGCCCGAAGAACAATATCAGAGCCCAAGGAACAAAAGGAAACCCCGAGGAAGAAAACCAGGGCCTGAGGAACAAAACTAGAGCTCGAGGAACAAACCCGGAGCCCGAGGAACACAACCAGAGCCCGAGGAACAAAAACAGAGCCCGAGGAACAAAACTAGGGCCCGAAGAAGAAAAGGAGAGCTCGAGGAAGAAATCCAGAGCCCGAGCAACAAAACCAGAGCCTGAGGAAGAGAACCAGAGCCCGAGGAAGAAAACCAGACCTCAAGGAACAAAACCAGACCCCAAGGACAAAAAGGAAGGCCTGAAGAACAAAACGAGGGCCATAGGAAGAAAACCAGAGCCCATGGAATAAAACCAGGGCCCGAGGAACCGAACCAGAAACTGAGGAACAAATCCAGAACCCGAGAAACAAAACTAGCCCTCGAGGAACAAAACCAGAGCCCGAGGAACAAAACCAGAGCCCGAGGAAAACAACCAGGGCCTGAGGAACCAAGCCAGAGCCCGAGGAAGAAAACCACCCCTCGAGGTAAAGAAACAGGGTCCGAAGAAGAAAACCAGAGCCCGAGGAACAAAACCAGAGCCTGAGGAACAAAACCAGAGCCCGAGGAAGAAAACCAGACCTCGATGAACAAAACCAGAGCCCGAGGAACAGAACCAGAGCCCGAGGAACACAACCAGAGCCCGAGGAAGAAAACCAGACCTCGATGAACAAAACCAGAGCCCGAGGAATAAAACCAGAGCTTCAGGAACAAAACCAGAACCCGAGGAACAAAACGAGAGTTCGAGGAAGAAAACGAGAGCCCGAGGAACAAAACCAGTGCCAAAGGAAGAAAACCAGAGCCCGAGGAAGAAAACCAGAGCCCGAGGAAGAAAACTAGAGCTCTTGGAACAAAACCAGGTGCCGAGGAAGAAAACCAGAGCCCGAGGAACAAAAACAGAGCCCGAGGAACAAAACCAAAACCCGAAGAACAATATCAGAGCCCAAGGAACAAAAGGAAACCCCGAGGAAGAAAACCAGGGCCTGAGGAACAAAACTAGAGCTCGAGGAACAAACCCGGAGCCCGAGGAACACAACCAGAGCCCGAGGAACACAACCAGAGCCCGAGGAAAAAAACAGAGCCCGAGGAACAAAACTAGGGCCCGAAGAAGAAAAGGAGAGCTCAAAGAAGAAATCCAGAGCCCGAGCAACAAAACCAGAGCCTGAGGAAGAAAACCAGAGCCCGAGGAAGAAAACCATAGCCCGAGGAAGAAAACCAGAGCCCAAGGAAGAAAACCAGAGCTCAAGGAAAAAAACCAGAACCCGAGGAACAAAACGAGAGTTTGAGGAAGAAAACGAGAGCCCGAGGAACAAAACCAGTGATAAAGGAAGAAAACCAGAGCCCGAGGAAGAAAACCAGAGCCCGAGGAACAAACCAGGAGCCCGAGGAACACAACCAGAGCCCGAGGAACAAAACCAGAACCCGAGGAACAAAACTAGGGCCCGAAGAAGAAAAGGAGAGCTCGAGGAAGAAATCCAGAGCCCGAGCAACAAAACCAGAGCCTGAGGAAGAAAACCAGAGCCCGAGGAAGAAAACCAGACCCCAAGGAAGAAAACCAGACCTCAAGGAACAAAACCAGAACCCGAGGAAGAAAACGAGAGCCCGAGGAACATAACCAGTGCCCAAGGAATAAAACCAGAGCTCGAGGAACAAAACCAGACCCCAAGGACAAAAAGGAAGGCCTGAAGAACAAAACGAGGGCCATAGGAAGAAAACCAGAGCCCGTGGAATAAAACCAGGGCCCGAGGAACCGAACCAGAAACCGAGGAACAAATCCAGAGCCCGAGGAATAAAACTAGCCCTCGAGGAACACAACCAGAGCCCGAGGAAGAAAACCAGACCTCGATGAACAAAACCAGAGCCCGAGGAATAAAACCAGAGCTCGAGGAAGAAAACCAGAACCCGAGGAACAAAACGAGAGTTCGAGGAAGAAAACGAGAGCCCGAGGAACAAAACCAGTGCCAAAGGAAGAAAACCAGAGCCCGAGGAAGAAAACCAGAGCCCAAGGAAGAAAACTAGAGCTCTTGGAACAAAACCAGGTGCCGAGGAAGAAAACCAGAGCCCGAGGAACAAAACCAAAGCCCGAAGAAAAATATCAGAGCCCAAGGAACAAAAGGAAACCCCGAGGAAGGAAACCAGGGCCTGAGGAACAAAACCAGAGCTCGAGGAACAAACCCGGAGCCCGAGGAACACAACCAGAGCCCGAGGAACACAACCAGAGCCCGAGGAACAAAAACAGAGCCTGAGGAAGAAAACCAGACCTCGATGAACAAAACCAGAGCCCGAGGAACAGAACCAGAGCCCGAGGAACACAACCAGAGCCCGAGGAAGAAAACCAGAGCTCAAGGAACAAAACCAGAACCCGAGGAACAAAAGGAGAGTTCGAGGAAGAAAACGAGAGCCCGAGGAACAAAACCAGTGCCAAAGGAAGAAAACCAGAGCCCGAGGAAGAAAACCAGAGCCCGAGGAAGAAAACTAGAGCTCTTGGAACAAAACCAGGTGCCGAGGAAGAAAAGGAGAGCCCGAGGAACAAAAACAGAGCCCGAGGACCAAAACCAAAGCCCGAAGAACAATATCAGAGCCCAAGGAACAAAAGGAAACCCGGAGGAAGAAAACCAGGGCCTGAGGAACAAAACTAGAGCTCGAGGAACAAACCCGGAGCCCGAGGAACACAACCAGAGCACGAGGAACACAACCAGAGCCCGAGGAAGAAAACCAGACCTCGATGAACAAAACCAGAGCCCGAGGAATAAAACCAGAGCTCAAGGAACAAAACCATAACCCGAGGAACAAAACGAGAGTTCGAGGAAGAAAACGAGAGCCCGAGGAACAAAACCAGTGCCAAAGGAAGAAAACCAGAGCCCGAGGAAGAAAACCAGAGCCCGAGGAAGAAACCTAGAGCTCTTGGAACACAACCAGGTGCCGAGGAAGAAAAGGAGAGCCCGAGGAACAAAAACAGAGCCCGAGGAACAAAACCAAAGCCCGAAGAACAATATCAGAGCCCAAGGAACAAAAGGAAACCCCGAGGAAGAAAACCAGGGCCTGAGGAACAAAACTAGAGCTCGAGGAACAAACCCGGAGCCCGAGGAACACAACCAGAGCCCGAGGAACACAACCAGAGCCCGAGGAAAAAAACAGAGCCCGAGAAACAAAACTAGGGCCCGAAGAAGAAAAGGAGAGCTCAAAGAAGAAATCCAGAGCCCGAGCAACAAAACCAGAGCCTGAGGAAGAAAACCAGAGCCCGAGGAAGAAAACCAGAGCCCGAGGAAGAAAACCAGAGCCCAAGGAAGAAAACCAGAGCTCAAGGAACAAAACCAGAACCCGAGGAACAAAACGAGAGTTTGAGGAAGAAAACGAGAGCCCGAGGAACAAAACCAGTGCTAAAGGAAGAAAACCAGAGCCCGAGGAAGAAAACCAGAGCCCGAGGAACAAACCAGGAGCCCGAGGAACACAACCAGAGCCCGAGGAACACAACCAGAGCCCGAGGAACAAAAACAGAGCCCGAGGAACAAAACTAGGACCCGAAGAAGAAAAGGAGAGCTCGAGGAAGAAATCCAGAGCCCGAGGAACAAAACCAGAGCCTGAGGAAGAAAACCAGAGCCCGAGGAAGAAAACCAGAGCCCAAGGAAGAAAACCAGAGCTCAAGGAACAAAACCAGAACCCGAGGAACAAAAGGAGAGTTCGAGGAAGAAAACGAGAGCCCGAGGAACAAAACCAGTGCCAAAGGAAGAAAACCAGAGCCCGAGGAAGAAAACCAGAGCCCGAGGAACAAACCAGGAGCCCGAGGAACACAACCAGAGCCCGAGGAACACAACCAGAGCCCGAGGAACAAAAACAGAGCCCGAGGAACAAAACTAGGGCCCGAAGAAGAAAAGGAGAGCTCGAGGAAGAAATCCAGAGCCCGAGGAACAAAACCAGAGCCTGAGGAAGAAAACCAGAGCCCGAGGAAGAAAACCAGAGCCCGAGGAAGAAAACCAGAGCCCAAGGAAGAAAACCAGAGCTCAAGGAACAAAACCAGAACCCGAGGAACAAAAGGAGAGTTCGAGGAAGAAAACGAGAGCCCGAGGAACAAAACCAGTGCCAAAGGAAGAAAACCAGAGCCCGAGGAAGAAAACCAGAGCCCGAGGAAGAAAACTAGAGCTCTTGGAACAAAACCAGGTGCCGAGGAAGAAAACCAGAGCCCGAGGAACAAAAACAGAGCCCGAGGAACAAAACCAAAGCCCGAAGAACAATATCAGAGCCCAAGGAACAAAAGGAAACCCCGAGGAAGAAAACCAGGGCCTGAGGAACAAAACTAGAGCTCGAGGAACAAACCCGGAGCCCGAGGAACACAACCAGAGCCCGAGGAACAAAAACAGAGCCCGAGGAACAAAACTAGGGCCCGAAGAAGAAAAGGAGAGCTCGAGGAAGAAATCCAGAGCCCGAGCAACAAAACCAGAGCCTGAGGAAGAGAACCAGAGCCCGAGGAAGAAAACCAGACCTCAAGGAACAAAACCAGACCCCAAGGACAAAAAGGAAGGCCTGAAGAACAAAACGAGGGCCATAGGAAGAAAACCAGAGCCCATGGAATAAAACCAGGGCCCGAGGAACCGAACCAGAAACTGAGGAACAAATCCAGAACCCGAGAAACAAAACTAGCCCTCGAGGAACAAAACCAGAGCCCGAGGAACAAAACCAGAGCCCGAGGAAAACAACCAGGGCCTGAGGAACCAAGCCAGAGCCCGAGGAAGAAAACCACCCCTCGAGGTAAAGAAACAGGGTCCGAAGAAGAAAACCAGAGCCCGAGGAACAAAACCAGAGCCTGAGGAACAAAACCAGAGCCCGAGGAAGAAAACCAGACCTCGATGAACAAAACCAGAGCCCGAGGAACAGAACCAGAGCCCGAGGAACACAACCAGAGCCCGAGGAAGAAAACCAGACCTCGATGAACAAAACCAGAGCCCGAGGAATAAAACCAGAGCTTCAGGAACAAAACCAGAACCCGAGGAACAAAACGAGAGTTCGAGGAAGAAAACGAGAGCCCGAGGAACAAAACCAGTGCCAAAGGAAGAAAACCAGAGCCCGAGGAAGAAAACCAGAGCCCGAGGAAGAAAACTAGAGCTCTTGGAACAAAACCAGGTGCCGAGGAAGAAAACCAGAGCCCGAGGAACAAAAACAGAGCCCGAGGAACAAAACCAAAACCCGAAGAACAATATCAGAGCCCAAGGAACAAAAGGAAACCCCGAGGAAGAAAACCAGGGCCTGAGGAACAAAACTAGAGCTCGAGGAACAAACCCGGAGCCCGAGGAACACAACCAGAGCCCAAGGAACACAACCAGAGCCCGAGGAAGAAAACCAGACCTCGATGAACAAAACCAGAGCCCGAGGAATAAAACCAGAGCTCAAGGAACAAAACCATAACCCGAGGAACAAAACGAGAGTTCGAGGAAGAAAACGAGAGCCCGAGGAACAAAACCAGTGCCAAAGGAAGAAAACCAGAGCCCGAGGAAGAAAACCAGAGCCCGAGGAAGAAAACTAGAGCTCTTGGAACACAACCAGGTGCCGAGGAAGAAAAGGAGAGCCCGAGGAACAAAAACAGAGCCCGAGGAACAAAACCAAAGCCCGAAGAACAATATCAGAGCCCAAGGAACAAAAGGAAACCCCGAGGAAGAAAACCAGGGCCTGAGGAACAAAACTAGAGCTCGAGGAACAAACCCGGAGCCCGAGGAACACAACCAGAGCCCGAGGAACACAACCAGAGCCCGAGGAAAAAAACAGAGCCCGAGGAACAAAACTAGGGCCCGAAGAAGAAAAGGAGAGCTCAAAGAAGAAATCCAGAGCCCGAGCAACAAAACCAGAGCCTGAGGAAGAAAACCAGAGCCCGAGGAAGAAAACCATAGCCCGAGGAAGAAAACCAGAGCCCAAGGAAGAAAACCAGAGCTCAAGGAAAAAAACCAGAACCCGAGGAACAAAACGAGAGTTTGAGGAAGAAAACGAGAGCCCGAGGAACAAAACCAGTGATAAAGGAAGAAAACCAGAGCCCGAGGAAGAAAACCAGAGCCCGAGGAACAAACCAGGAGCCCGAGGAACACAACCAGAGCCCGAGGAACAAAACCAGAACCCGAGGAACAAAACTAGGGCCCGAAGAAGAAAAGGAGAGCTCGAGGAAGAAATCCAGAGCCCGAGCAACAAAACCAGAGCCTGAGGAAGAAAACCAGAGCCCGAGGAAGAAAACCAGACCCCAAGGAAGAAAACCAGACCTCAAGGAACAAAACCAGAACCCGAGGAAGAAAACGAGAGCCCGAGGAACATAACCAGTGCCCAAGGAATAAAACCAGAGCTCGAGGAACAAAACCAGAGCCCAAGGACAAAAAGGAAGGCCTGAAGAACAAAACGAGGGCCATAGGAAGAAAACCAGAGCCCGTGGAATAAAACCAGGGCCCGAGGAACCGAACCAGAAACCGAGGAACAAATCCAGAGCCCGAGGAATAAAACTAGCCCTCGAGGAACACAACCAGAGCCCGAGGAAGAAAACCAGACCTCGATGAACAAAACCAGAGCCCGAGGAATAAAACCAGAGCTCGAGGAAGAAAACCAGAACCCGAGGAACAAAACGAGAGTTCGAGGAAGAAAACGAGAGCCCGAGGAACAAAACCAGTGCCAAAGGAAGAAAACCAGAGCCCGAGGAAGAAAACCAGAGCCCGAGGAAGAAAACTAGAGCTCTTGGAACAAAACCAGGTGCCGAGGAAGAAAACCAGAGCCCGAGGAACAAAACCAAAGCCCGAAGAAAAATATCAGAGCCCAAGGAACAAAAGGAAACCCCGAGGAAGGAAACCAGGGCCTGAGGAACAAAACCAGAGCTCGAGGAACAAACCCGGAGCCCGAGGAACACAACCAGAGCCCGAGGAACACAACCAGAGCCCGAGGAACAAAAACAGAGCCTGAGGAAGAAAACCAGACCTCGATGAACAAAACCAGAGCCCGAGGAACAGAACCAGAGCCCGAGGAACACAACCAGAGCCCGAGGAAGAAAACCAGAGCTCAAGGAACAAAACCAGAACCCGAGGAACAAAAGGAGAGTTCGAGGAAGAAAACGAGAGCCCGAGGAACAAAACCAGTGCCAAAGGAAGAAAACCAGAGCCCGAGGAAGAAAACCAGAGCCCGAGGAAGAAAACTAGAGCTCTTGGAACAAAACCAGGTGCCGAGGAAGAAAAGGAGAGCCCGAGGAACAAAAACAGAGCCCGAGGACCAAAACCAAAGCCCGAAGAACAATATCAGAGCCCAAGGAACAAAAGGAAACCCGGAGGAAGAAAACCAGGGCCTGAGGAACAAAACTAGAGCTCGAGGAACAAACCCGGAGCCCGAGGAACACAACCAGAGCACGAGGAACACAACCAGAGCCCGAGGAAGAAAACCAGACCTCGATGAACAAAACCAGAGCCCGAGGAATAAAACCAGAGCTCAAGGAACAAAACCATAACCCGAGGAACAAAACGAGAGTTCGAGGAAGAAAACGAGAGCCCGAGGAACAAAACCAGTGCCAAAGGAAGAAAACCAGAGCCCGAGGAAGAAAACCAGAGCCCGAGGAAGAAAACTAGAGCTCTTGGAACAAAACCAGGTGCCGAGGAAGAAAAGGAGAGCCCGAGGAACAAAAACAGAGCCCGAGGACCAAAACCAAAGCCCGAAGAACAATATCAGAGCCCAAGGAACAAAAGGAAACCCGGAGGAAGAAAACCAGGGCCTGAGGAACAAAACTAGAGCTCGAGGAACAAACCCGGAGCCCGAGGAACACAACCAGAGCCCGAGGAACACAACCAGAGCCCGAGGAAAAAAACAGAGCCCGAGTAACAAAACTAGGGCCCGAAGAAGAAAAGGAGAGCTCAAAGAAGAAATCCAGAGCCCGAGCAACAAAACCAGAGCCTGAGGAAGAAAACCAGAGCCCGAGGAAGAAAACCAGAGCCCGAGGAAGAAAACCAGAGCCCAAGGAAGAAAACCAGACCTCAAGGAACAAAACCAGAACCCGAGGAACAAAACGAGAGTTTGAGGAAGAAAACGAGAGCCCGAGGAACAAAACCAGTGCTAAAGGAAGAAAACCAGAGCCCGAGGAAGAAAACCAGAGCCCGAGGAACAAACCAGGAGCCCGAGGAACACAACCAGAGCCCGAGGAACACAACCAGAGCCCGAGGAACAAAAACAGAGCCCGAGGAACAAAACTAGGACCCGAAGAAGAAAAGGAGAGCTCGAGGAAGAAATCCAGAGCCCGAGGAACAAAACCAGAGCCTGAGGAAGAAAACCAGAGCCCGAGGAAGAAAACCAGAGCCCGAGGAAGAAAACCAGAGCCCAAGGAAGAAAACCAGAGCTCAAGGAACAAAACCAGAACCCGAGGAACAAAAGGAGAGTTCGAGGAAGAAAACGAGAGCCCGAGGAACAAAACCAGTGCCAAAGGAAGAAAACCAGAGCCCGAGGAAGAAAACCAGAGCCCGAGGAAGAAAACTAGAGCTCTTGGAACAAAACCAGGTGCCGAGGAAGAAAAGGAGAGCCCGAGGAACAAAAACAGAGCCCGAGGACCAAAACCAAAGCCCGAAGAACAATATCAGAGCCCAAGGAACAAAAGGAAACCCCGAGGAAGAAAACCAGGGCCTGAGGAACAAAACTAGAGCTCGAGGAACAAACCCGGAGCCCGAGGAACACAACCAGAGCCCGAGGAACAAAAACAGAGCCCGAGGAACAAAACTAGGGCCCGAAGAAGAAAAGGAGAGCTCGAGGAAGAAATCCAGAGCCCGAGCAACAAAACCAGAGCCTGAGGAAGAGAACCAGAGCCCGAGGAAGAAAACCAGACCTCAAGGAACAAAACCAGAACCCGAGGAACAAAACGAGAGTCCGAGGAAGAAAACGAGAGCCCGAGGAACATAACCAGTGCCCAAGGAATAAAACCAGAGCTCGAGGAACAAAACCAGAGCCCAAGGACAAAAAGGAAGGCCTGAAGAACAAAACGAGGGCCATAGGAAGAAAACCAGAGCCCATGGAATAAAACCAGGGCCCGAGGAACCGAACCAGAAACTGAGGAACAAATCCAGAACCCGAGAAACAAAACTAGCCCTCGAGGAACAAAACCAGAGCCCGAGGAACAAAACCAGAGCCCGAGGAAAACAACCAGGGCCTGAGGAACCAAGCCAGAGCCCGAGGAAGAAAACCACCCCTCGAGGTAAAGAAACAGGGTCCGAAGAAGAAAACCAGAGCCCGAGGAACAAAACCAGAGCCTGAGGAACAAAACCAGAGCCCGAGGAAGAAAACCAGACCTCGATGAACAAAACCAGAGCCCGAGGAACAGAACCAGAGCCCGAGGAACACAACCAGAGCCCGAGGAAGAAAACCAGACCTCGATGAACAAAACCAGAGCCCGAGGAATAAAACCAGAGCTTCAGGAACAAAACCAGAACCCGAGGAACAAAACGAGAGTTCGAGGAAGAAAACGAGAGCCCGAGGAACAAAACCAGTGCCAAAGGAAGAAAACCAGAGCCCGAGGAAGAAAACCAGAGCCCGAGGAAGAAAACTAGAGCTCTTGGAACACAACCAGGTGCCGAGGAAGAAAAGGAGAGCCCGAGGAACAAAAACAGAGCCCGAGGAACAAAACCAAAGCCCGAAGAACAATATCAGAGCCCAAGGAACAAAAGGAAACCCCGAGGAAGAAAACCAGGGCCTGAGGAACAAAACTAGAGCTCGAGGAACAAACCCGGAGCCCGAGGAACACAACCAGAGCCCGAGGAACACAACCAGAGCCCGAGGAAAAAAACAGAGCCCGAGTAACAAAACTAGGGCCCGAAGAAGAAAAGGAGAGCTCAAAGAAGAAATCCAGAGCCCGAGCAACAAAACCAGAGCCTGAGGAAGAAAACCAGAGCCCGAGGAAGAAAACCAGAGCCCGAGGAAGAAAACCAGAGCCCAAGGAAGAAAACCAGAGCTCAAGGAACAAAACCAGAACCCGAGGAACAAAACGAGAGTTTGAGGAAGAAAACGAGAGCCCGAGGAACAAAACCAGTGCTAAAGGAAGAAAACCAGAGCCCGAGGAAGAAAACCAGAGCCCGAGGAACAAACCAGGAGCCCGAGGAACACAACCAGAGCCCGAGGAACACAACCAGAGCCCGAGGAACAAAAACAGAGCCCGAGGAACAAAACTAGGACCCGAAGAAGAAAAGGAGAGCTCGAGGAAGAAATCCAGAGCCCGAGGAACAAAACCAGAGCCTGAGGAAGAAAACCAGAGCCCGAGGAAGAAAACCAGAGCCCGAGGAAGAAAACCAGAGCCCAAGGAAGAAAACCAGAGCTCAAGGAACAAAACCAGAACCCGAGGAACAAAAGGAGAGTTCGAGGAAGAAAACGAGAGCCCGAGGAACAAAACCAGTGCCAAAGGAAGAAAACCAGAGCCCGAGGAAGAAAACCAGAGCCCGAGGAAGAAAACTAGAGCTCTTGGAACAAAACCAGGTGCCGAGGAAGAAAAGGAGAGCCCGAGGAACAAAACCAAAGCCCGAAGAACAATACCAGAGCCCAAGGAACAAAAGGAAACCCCGAGGAAGAAAACCAGGGCCTGAGGAACAAAACTAGAGCTCGAGGAACAAACCCGGAGCCCGAGGAACACAACCAGAGCCCGAGGAACAAAAACAGAGCCCGAGGAACAAAACTAGGGCCCGAAGAAGAAAAGGAGAGCTCGAGGAAGAAATCCAGAGCCTGAGCAACAAAACCAGAGCCTGAGGAAGAGAACCAGAGCCCGAGGAAGAAAACCAGACCTCAAGGAACAAAACCAGAACCCGAGGAACAAAAGGAGAGTCCGAGGAAGAAAACGAGAGCCCGAGGAACATAACCAGTGCCCAAGGAATAAAACCAGAGCTCGAGGAACAAAACCAGAGCCCAAGGACAAAAAGGAAGGCCTGAAGAACAAAACGAGGGCCATAGGAAGAAAACCAGAGCCCATGGAATAAAACCAGGGCCCGAGGAACCGAACCAGAAACTGAGGAACAAATCCAGAACCCGAGAAACAAAACTAGCCCTCGAGGAACAAAACCAGAGCCCGAGGAACAAAACCAGAGCCCGAGGAAAACAACCAGGGCCTGAGGAACCAAGCCAGAGCCCGAGGAAGAAAACCACCCCTCGAGGTAAAGAAACAGGGTCCGAAGAAGAAAACCAGAGCCCGAGGAACAAAACCAGAGCCTGAGGAACAAAACCAGAGCCCGAGGAAGAAAACCAGACCTCGATGAACAAAACCAGAGCCCGAGGAACAGAACCAGAGCCCGAGGAACACAACCAGAGCCCGAGGAAGAAAACCAGACCTCGATGAACAAAACCAGAGCCCGAGGAATAAAACCAGAGCTTCAGGAACAAAACCAGAACCCGAGGAACAAAACGAGAGTTCGAGGAAGAAAACGAGAGCCCGAGGAACAAAACCAGTGCCAAAGGAAGAAAACCAGAGCCCGAGGAAGAAAACCAGAGCCCGAGGAAGAAAACTAGAGCTCTTGGAACAAAACCAGGTGCCGAGGAAGAAAACCAGAGCCCGAGGAACAAAAACAGAGCCCGAGGAACAAAACCAAAACCCGAAGAACAATATCAGAGCCCAAGGAACAAAAGGAAACCCCGAGGAAGAAAACCAGGGCCTGAGGAACAAAACTAGAGCTCGAGGAACAAACCCGGAGCCCGAGGAACACAACCAGAGCCCAAGGAACACAACCAGAGCCCGAGGAAGAAAACCAGACCTCGATGAACAAAACCAGAGCCCGAGGAATAAAACCAGAGCTCAAGGAACAAAACCATAACCCGAGGAACAAAACGAGAGTTCGAGGAAGAAAACGAGAGCCCGAGGAACAAAACCAGTGCCAAAGGAAGAAAACCAGAGCCCGAGGAAGAAAACCAGAGCCCGAGGAAGAAAACTAGAGCTCTTGGAACACAACCAGGTGCCGAGGAAGAAAAGGAGAGCCCGAGGAACAAAAACAGAGCCCGAGGACCAAAACCAAAGCCCGAAGAACAATATCAGAGCCCAAGGAACAAAAGGAAACCCCGAGGAAGAAAACCAGGGCCTGAGGAACAAAACTAGAGCTCGAGGAACAAACCCGGAGCCCGAGGAACACAACCAGAGCCCGAGGAACACAACCAGAGCCCGAGGAAAAAAACAGAGCCCGAGGAACAAAACTAGGGCCCGAAGAAGAAAAGGAGAGCTCAAAGAAGAAATCCAGAGCCCGAGCAACAAAACCAGAGCCTGAGGAAGAAAACCAGAGCCCGAGGAAGAAAACCAGACCTCAAGGAACAAAACCAGAACCCGAGGAACAAAACGAGAGTTTGAGGAGGAAAACGAGAGCCCGAGGAACAAAACCAGTGATAAAGGAAGAAAACCAGAGCCCGAGGAACAAACCAGGAGCCCGAGGAACACAACCAGAGCCCGAGGAACAAAACCAGAACCCGAGGAACAAAACTAGGGCCCGAAGAAGAAAAGGAGAGCTCGAGGAAGAAATCCAGAGCCCGAGCAACAAAACCAGAGCCTGAGGAAGAAAACCAGAGCCCGAGGAAGAAAACCAGACCCCAAGGAAGAAAACCAGACCTCAAGGAACAAAACCAGAACCCGAGGAAGAAAACGAGAGCCCGAGGAACATAACCAGTGCCCAAGGAATAAAACCAGAGCTCGAGGAACAAAACCAGAGCCCAAGGACAAAAAGGAAGGCCTGAAGAACAAAACGAGGGCCATAGGAAGAAAACCAGAGCCCGTGGAATAAAACCAGGGCCCGAGGAACCGAACCAGAAACCGAGGAACAAATCCAGAGCCCGAGGAATAAAACTAGCCCTCGAGGAACACAACCAGAGCCCGAGGAAGAAAACCAGACCTCGATGAACAAAACTAGAGCCCGAGGAATAAAACCAGAGCTCGAGGAAGAAAACCAGAACCCGAGGAACAAAACGAGAGTTCGAGGAAGAAAACGAGAGCCCGAGGAACAAAACCAGTGCCAAAGGAAGAAAACCAGAGCCCGAGGAAGAAAACCAGAGCCCGAGGAAGAAAACTAGAGCTCTTGGAACAAAACCAGGTGCCGAGGAACAAAACCAGAGCCCGAGGAACAAAACCAAAGCCCGAAGAAAAATATCAGAGCCCAAGGAACAAAAGGAAACCCCGAGGAAGAAAACCAGGGCCTGAGGAACAAAACCAGAGCTCTAGGAACAAACCCGGAGCCCGAGGAACACAACCAGAGCCCGAGGAACACAACCAGAGCCCGAGGAACAAAAACAGAGCCTGAGGAAGAAAACCAGACCTCGATGAACAAAACCAGAGCCCAAGGAACAGAACCAGAGCCCGAGGAACACAACCAGAGCCCGAGGAAGAAAACCAGAGCTCAAGGAACAAAACCAGAACCCGAGGAACAAAAGGAGAGTTCGAGGAAGAAAACGAGAGCCCGAGGAACAAAACCAGTGCCAAAGGAAGAAAACCAGAGCCCGAGGAAGAAAACCAGAGCCCGAGGAAGAAAACTAGAGCTCTTGGAACAAAACCAGGTGCCGAGGAAGAAAAGGAGAGCCCGAGGAACAAAAACAGAGCCCGAGGAACAAAACCAAAGCCCGAAGAACAATATCAGAGCCCAAGGAACAAAAGGAAACCCCGAGGAAGAAAACCAGGGCCTGAGGAACAAAACTAGAGCTCGAGGAACAAACCCGGAGCCCGAGGAACACAACCAGAGCCCGAGGAACACAACCAGAGCCCGAGGAACAAAAACAGAGCCCGAGGAACAAAACTAGGGCCCGAAGAAGAAAAGGAGAGCTCGAGGAAGAAATCCAGAGCCCGAGCAACAAAACCAGAGCCTGAGGAAGAAAACCAGAGCCCGAGGAAGAAAACCAGAGCCCGAGGAAGAAAACCAGAGCCCAAGGAAGAAAACCAGACCTCAAGGAACAAAACCAGAACCCGAGGAACAAAACGAGAGTCCGAGGAAGAAAACGAGAGCCCGAGGAACATAACCAGTGCCAAAGGAATAAAACCAGAGCTCGAGGAACAAAACCAGAGCCCAAGGACAAAAAGGAAGGCCTGAAGAACAAAACGAGGGCCATAGGAAGAAAACCAGAGCCCGTGGAATAAAATCAGGGCTCGAGGAACCGAACCAGAAACCGAGGAACAAATCCAGAGCCCGAGGAACAAAACTAGCCCTCGAGGAACACAACCAGAGCCCGAGGAAGAAAACCAGACCTCGATGAACAAAACCAGAGCCCGAGGAATAAAACCAGAGCTCGAGGAAGAAAACCAGAACCCGAGGAACAAAACGAGAGTTTGAGGAAGAAAACGAGAGCCCGAGGAACAAAACCAGTGCCAAAGGAAGAAAACCAGAGCCCGAGGAAGAAAACCAGAGCCCGAGGAAGAAAACTAGAGCTCTTGGAACAAAACCAGGTGCCGAGGAAGAAAACCAGAGCCCGAGGAACAAAAACAGAGCCCGAGGAACACAACCAGAGCCCGAGGAACACAACCAGAGCCCGAGGAATAAAAACAGAGCCCGAGGAAGAAAACCAGGCCTCGATGAACAAAACCAGAGCCCGAGGAACAGAACCAGAGCCCGAGGAACACAACCAGAGCCCGAGGAAGAAAACCAGAGCTCAAGGAACAAAACCAGAACCCGAGGAACAAAACGAGAGTTTGAGGAAGAAAACGAGAGCCCGAGGAACAAAACCAGTGCCAAAGGAAGAAAACCAGAGCCCGAGGAAGAAAACCAGAGCCCGAAGAAGAAAACTAGAGCTCTTGGAACACAACCAGGTGCCGAGGAAGAAAAGGAGAGCCCGAGGAACAAAAACAGAGCCCGAGGAACAAAACCAAAGCCCGAAGAACAATATCAGAGCCCAAGGAACAAAAGGAAACCCCGAGGAAGAAAACCAGGGCCTGAGGAACAAAACTAGAGCTCGAGGAACAAACCCGGAGCCCGAGGAACACAACCAGAGCCCGAGGAACACAACCAGAGCCCGAGGAACAAAACCAGAGCCCGAGGAACAAAAACAGAGCCCGAGGAACAAAACTAGGGCCCGAAGAAGAAAAGGAGAGCTCGAGGAAGAAATCCAGAGCCCGAGCAACAAAACCAGAGCCTGAGGAAGAAAACCAGAGCCCGAGGAAGAAAACCAGAGCCTGAGGAAGAAAACCAGAGCCCAAGGAAGAAAACCAGACCTCAAGGAACAAAACCAGAACCCGAGGAACAAAACGAGAGTCCGAGGAAGAAAACGAGAGCCCGAGGAACATAACCAGTGCCCAAGGAATAAAACCAGAGCTCGAGGAACAAAACCAGAGCCCAAGGACAAAAAGGAAGGCCTGAAGAACAAAACGAGGGCCATAGGAAGAAAACCAGAGCCCGTGGAATAAAACCAGGGCCCGAGGAACCGAACTAGAAACTGAGGAACAAATCCAGAACCCGAGAAACAAAACTAGCCCTCGAGGAACAAAACCAGAGCCCGAGGAACAAAACCAGAGCCCGAGGAAAACAACCAGGGCCTGAGGAACCAAGCCAGAGCCCGAGGAAGAAAACCACCCCTCGAGGTAAAGAAACAGGGTCCGAGGAAGAAAACCAGAGCCCGAGGAACAAAACCAGAGCCTGAGGAACAAAACCAGAGCCCGAGAAAGAAAACCAGACCTCGATGAACAAAACCAGAGCCCGAGGAACAGAACCAGAGCCCGAGGAACACAACCAGAGCCCGAGGAAGAAAACCAGACCTCGATGAACAAAACCAGAGCCCGAGGAATAAAACCAGAGCTTCAGGAACAAAACCAGAACCCGAGGAACAAAACGAGAGTTCGAGGAAGAAAACGAGAGCCCGAGGAACAAAACCAGTGCCAAAGGAAGAAAACCAGAGCCCGAGGAAGAAAACCAGAGCCCGAGGAAGAAAACTAGAGCTCTTGGAACAAAACCAGGTGCCGAGGAAGAAAACCAGAGCCCGAGGAACAAAAACAGAGCCCGAGGAACAAAACCAAAACCCGAAGAACAATATCAGAGCCCAAGGAACAAAAGGAAACCCCGAGGAAGAAAACCAGGGCCTGAGGAACAAAACTAGAGCTCGAGGAACAAACCCGGAGCCCGAGGAACACAACCAGAGCCCGAGGAACACAACCAGAGCCCGAGGAAAAAAACAGAGCCCGAGGAACAAAACTAGGGCCCGAAGAAGAAAAGGAGAGCTCAAAGAAGAAATCCAGAGCCCGAGCAACAAAACCAGAGCCTGAGGAAGAAAACCAGAGCCCGAGGAAGAAAACCAGACCTCAAGGAACAAAACCAGAACCCGAGGAACAAAACGAGAGTTTGAGGAGGAAAACGAGAGCCCGAGGAACAAAACCAGTGATAAAGGAAGAAAACCAGAGCCCGAGGAACAAACCAGGAGCCCGAGGAACACAACCAGAGCCCGAGGAACAAAACCAGAACCCGAGGAACAAAACTAGGGCCCGAAGAAGAAAAGGAGAGCTCGAGGAAGAAATCCAGAGCCCGAGCAACAAAACCAGAGCCTGAGGAAGAAAACCAGAGCCCGAGGAAGAAAACCAGACCCCAAGGAAGAAAACCAGACCTCAAGGAACAAAACCAGAACCCGAGGAAGAAAACGAGAGCCCGAGGAACATAACCAGTGCCCAAGGAATAAAACCAGAGCTCGAGGAACAAAACCAGAGCCCAAGGACAAAAAGGAAGGCCTGAAGAACAAAACGAGGGCCATAGGAAGAAAACCAGAGCCCGTGGAATAAAACCAGGGCCCGAGGAACCGAACCAGAAACCGAGGAACAAATCCAGAGCCCGAGGAATAAAACTAGCCCTCGAGGAACACAACCAGAGCCCGAGGAAGAAAACCAGACCTCGATGAACAAAACTAGAGCCCGAGGAATAAAACCAGAGCTCGAGGAAGAAAACCAGAACCCGAGGAACAAAACGAGAGTTCGAGGAAGAAAACGAGAGCCCGAGGAACAAAACCAGTGCCAAAGGAAGAAAACCAGAGCCCGAGGAAGAAAACCAGAGCCCGAGGAAGAAAACTAGAGCTCTTGGAACAAAACCAGGTGCCGAGGAACAAAACCAGAGCCCGAGGAACAAAACCAAAGCCCGAAGAAAAATATCAGAGCCCAAGGAACAAAAGGAAACCCCGAGGAAGAAAACCAGGGCCTGAGGAACAAAACCAGAGCTCTAGGAACAAACCCGGAGCCCGAGGAACACAACCAGAGCCCGAGGAACACAACCAGAGCCCGAGGAACAAAAACAAAGCCTGAGGAAGAAAACCAGACCTCGATGAACAAAACCAGAGCCCAAGGAACAGAACCAGAGCCCGAGGAACACAACCAGAGCCCGAGGAAGAAAACCAGAGCTCAAGGAACAAAACCAGAACCCGAGGAACAAAAGGAGAGTTCGAGGAAGAAAACGAGAGCCCGAGGAACAAAACCAGTGCCAAAGGAAGAAAACCAGAGCCCGAGGAAGAAAACCAGAGCCCGAGGAAGAAAACTAGAGCTCTTGGAACAAAACCAGGTGCCGAGGAAGAAAAGGAGAGCCCGAGGAACAAAAACAGAGCCCGAGGAACAAAACCAAAGCCCGAAGAACAATATCAGAGCCCAAGGAACAAAAGGAAACCCCGAGGAAGAAAACCAGGGCCTGAGGAACAAAACTAGAGCTCGAGGAACAAACCCGGAGCCCGAGGAACACAACCAGAGCCCGAGGAACACAACCAGAGCCCGAGGAACAAAAACAGAGCCCGAGGAACAAAACTAGGGCCCGAAGAAGAAAAGGAGAGCTCGAGGAAGAAATCCAGAGCCCGAGCAACAAAACCAGAGCCTGAGGAAGAAAACCAGAGCCCGAGGAAGAAAACCAGAGCCCGAGGAAGAAAACCAGAGCCCGAGGAAGAAAACCAGAGCTCAAGGAACAAAACCAGAACCCGAGCAACAAAACGAGAGTTCGAGGAAGAAAACCAGAGCCCGAGGAAGAAAACCAGAGCCCGAGGAAGAAAACTAGAGCTCTTGGAACACAACCAGGTGCCGAGGAAGAAAAGGAGAGCCCGAGGAACAAAAACAGAGCCCGAGGAACAAAACCAAATCCCGAAGAACAATATCAGAGCCCAAGGAACAAAAGGAAACCCCGAGGAAGACAACCAGGGCCTGAGGAACAAAACTAGAGCTCGAGGAACAAACCCGGAGCCCGAGGAACACAACCAGAGCCCGAGGAACACAACCAGAGCCCGAGGAACAAAAACAGAGCCCGAGGAACAAAACTAGGGCCCGAAGAAGAAAAGGAGAGCTCGAGGAAGAAATCCAGAGCCCGAGCAACAAAACCAGAGCCTGAGGAAGAGAACCAGAGCCCGAGGAAGAAAACCAGACCTCAAGGAAAAAAACCAGAACCCGAGGAACAAAACGAGAGTCCGAGGAAGAAAACGAGAGCCCGAGGAACATAACCAGTGCCCAAGGAATAAAACCAGAGCTCGAGGAACAAAACCAGACCCCAAGGACAAAAAGGAAGGCCTGAAGAACAAAACGAGGGCCATAGGAAGAAAACCAGAGCCCGTGGAATAAAACCAGGGCCCGAGGAACCGAACCAGAAACTGAGGAACAAATCCAGAACCCGAGAAACAAAACTAGCCCTCGAGGAACAAAACCAGAGCCCGAGGAACAAAACCAGAGCCCGAGGAAAACAACCAGGGCCTGAGGAACCAAGCCAGAGCCCGAGGAAGAAAACCACCCCTCGAGGTAAAGAAACAGGGTCCGAAGAAGAAAACCAGAGCCCGAGGAAGAAAACCAGAGCCCGAGGAACAAAACCAGAGCCCGAGGAAGAAAACCAGACCTCGATGAACAAAACCAGAGCCCGAGGAACAGAACCAGAGCCCGAGGAACACAACCAGAGCCCGAGGAAGAAAACCAGACCTCGATGAACAAAACCAGAGCCCGAGGAATAAAACCAGAGCTCAAGGAACAAAACCAGAACCCGAGGAACAAAAGGAGAGTTCGAGGAAGAAAACGAGAGCCCGAGGAACAAAACCAGTGCCAAAGGAAGAAAACCAGAGCCCGAGGAAGAAAACCAGAGCCCGAGGAAGAAAACCAGAGCCCAAGGAAGAAAACCAGAGCTCAAGGAACAAAACCAGAACCCGAGGAACAAAACGAGAGTTCGAGGAAGAAAACGAGAGCCCGAGGAACAAAACCAGTGCTAAAGGAAGAAAACCAGAGCCCGAGGAAGAAAACCAGAGCCCGAGGAACAAACCCGGAGCCCGAGGAACACAACCAGAGCCCGAGGAAAACAACCAGAGCCCGAGGAACAAAAACAGAGCCCGAGGAACAAATCTAGGGCCCGAAGAAGAAAAGGAGAGCTCGAGGAAGAAATCCAGAGCCCGAGGAACAAAACCAGAGCCCGAGGAACAGAACCAGAGCCCGAGGAACACAACCAGAGCCCGAGGAAGAAAACCAGAGCTCAAGGAACAAAACCAGAACCCGAGGAACAAAAGGAGAGTTCGAGGAAGAAAACGAGAGCCCGAGGAACAAAACCAGTGCCAAAGGAAGAAAACCAGAGCCCGAGGAAGAAAACCAGAGCCCGAGGAAGAAAACTAGAGCTCTTGGAACACAACCAGGTGCCGAGGAAGAAAAGGAGAGCCCGAGGAACAAAAACAGAGCCCGAGGAACAAAACCAAAGCCCGAAGAACAATATCAGAGCCCAAGGAACAAAAGGAAACCCCGAGGAAGAAAACCAGGGCCTGAGGAACAAAACTAGAGCTCGAGGAACAAACCCGGAGCCCGAGGAACACAACCAGAGCCCGAGGAACAAAAACAGAGCCCGAGGAACAAAACTAGGGCCCGAAGAAGAAAAGGAGAGCTCAAGGAGGAAATCCAGAGCCCGAGCAACAAAACCAGAGCCTGAGGAAGAAAACCAGAGCCCGAGGAAGAAAACCAGACCCCAAGGAAGAAAACCAGACCTCAAGGAACAAAACCAGAACCCGAGGAAGAAAACGAGAGCCCGAGGAACATAACCAGTGCGCAAGGAATAAAACCAGAGCTCGAGGAAGAAAACCAGAGCCCAAGGACAAAAAGGAAGGCCTGAAGAACAAAACGAGGGCCATAGGGAGAAAACCAGAGCCCGTGGAATAAAACCAGGGCCCGAGGAACCGAACCAGAAACCGATGAACAAAACCAGAGCCCGAGGAATAAAACCAGAGCTCGAGGAAGAAAACCAGAACCCGAGGAACAAAACGAGAGTTCGAGGAAGAAAACGAGAGCCCGAGAAACAAAACAAGTGCCAAAGGAAGAAAACCAGAGCCCGAGGAAGAAAACCAGAGCCCGAGGAAGAAAACTAGAGCTCTTGGAACAAAACCAGGTGCCGAGGAAGAAAACCAGAGCCCGAGGAACAAAACCAAAGCCCGAAGAAAAATATCAGAGCCCAAGGAACAAAAGGAAACCCCGAGGAAGAAAACCAGGGCCTGAGGAACAAAACCAGAGCTCGAGGAACAAACCCGGAGCCCGAGGAACACAACCAGAGCCCGAGGAACACAACCAGAGCCCGAGGAACAAAAACAGAGCCCGAGGAAGAAAACCAGACCTCGATGAACAAAACCAGAGCCCGAGGAACAGAACCAGAGCCCGAGGAACACAACCAGAGTTCGAGGAAGAAAACGAGAGCCCGAGGAACAAAACCAGTGCCAAAGGAAGAAAACCAGAGCCCGAGGAAGAAAACCAGAGCCCGAGGAAGAAAACTAGAGCTCTTGGAACAAAACCAGGTGCCGAGGAAGAAAAGGAGAGCCCGAGGAACAAAAACAGAGCCCGAGGAACAAAACCAAAGCCCGAAGAACAATATCAGAGCCCAAGGAACAAAAGGAAACCCCGAGAAAGAAAACCAGGGCCTGAGGAACAAAACTAGAGCTCGAGGAACAAACCCGGAGCCCGAGGAACACAACCAGAGCCCGAGGAACAAAACCAGAGCCCGAGGAACAAAAACAGAGCCCGAGGAACAAAACTAGGGCCCGAAGAAGAAAAGGAGAGCTCGAGGAAGAAATCCAGAGCCCGAGCAACAAAACCAGAGCCTGAGGAAGAAAACCAGAGCCCGAGGAAGAAAACCAGAGCCCGAGGAAGAAAACCAGAGCCCAAGGAAGAAAACCAGACCTCAAGGAACAAAACCAGAACCCGAGGAACAAAACGAGAGTCCGAGGAAGAAAACGAGAGCCCGAGGAACATAACCAGTGCCAAAGGAATAAAACCAGAGCTCGAGGAACAAAACCAGAGCCCAAGGACAAAAAGGAAGGCCTGAAGAACAAAACGAGGGCCATAGGAAGAAAACCAGAGCCCGTGGAATAAAACCAGGGCCCGAGGAACCGAACCAGAAACTGAGGAACAAATCCAGAGCCCGAGAAACAAAACTAGCCCTCGAGGAACAAAACCAGAGCCCGAGGAACAAAACCAGAGCCCGAGGAAAACAACTAGGGCCTGAGGAACCAAGCCAGAGCCCGAGGAAGAAAACGACCCCTCGAGGTAAAGAAACAGGGTCCGAGGAAGAAAACCAGAGCCCGAGGAACAAAACCAGAGCCTGAGGAACAAAACCAGAGCCCGAGGAAGAAAACCAGACCTCGAAGAACAAAACCAGAGCCCGAGGAACAGAACCAGAGCCCGAGGAACACAACCAGAGCCCGAGGAAGAAAACCAGACCTCGATGAACAAAACCAGAGCCCTAGGAAGAAAACCAGAGCTCAAGGAACAAAACCAGAACCCGAGGAACAAAAGGAGAGTTCGAGGAAGAAAACGAGAGCCCGAGGAACAAAACCAGTGCCAAAGGAAGAAAACCAGAGCCCGAGGAAGAAAACCAGAGCCCGAGGAAGAAAACTAGAGCTCTTGGAACAAAACCAGGTGCCGAGGAAGAAAACCAGAGCCCGAGGAACAAAAACAGAGCCCGAGGAACAGAACCAGAGCCCGAGGAACACAACCAGAGCCCGAGGAAGAAAACCAGAGCTCAAGGAACAAAACCAGAACCCGAGGAACAAAAGGAGAGTTCGAGGAAGAAAACGAGAGCCCGAGGAACAAAACCAGTGCCAAAGGAAGAAAACCAGAGCCCGAGGAAGAAAACCAGAGCCCGAGGAAGAAAACTAGAGCTCTTGGAACAAAACCAGGTGCCGAGGAAGAAAAGGAGAGCCCGAGGAACAAAAACAGAGCCCGAGGAACAAAACCAAAGCCCGAAGAACAATATCAGAGCCCAAGGAACAAAAGGAAACCCCGAGAAAGAAAACCAGGGCCTGAGGAACAAAACTAGAGCTCGAGGAACAAACCCGGAGCCCGAGGAACACAACCAGAGCCCGAGGAACAAAACCAGAGCCCGAGGAACAAAAACAGAGCCCGAGGAACAAAACTAGGGCCCGAAGAAGAAAAGGAGAGCTCGAGGAAGAAATCCAGAGCCCGAGCAACAAAACCAGAGCCTGAGGAAGAAAACCAGAGCCCGAGGAAGAAAACCAGAGCCCGAGGAAGAAAACCAGAGCCCAAGGAAGAAAACCAGACCTCAAGGAACAAAACCAGAACCCGAGGAACAAAACGAGAGTCCGAGGAAGAAAACGAGAGCCCGAGGAACATAACCAGTGCCAAAGGAATAAAACCAGAGCTCGAGGAACAAAACCAGAGCCCAAGGACAAAAAGGAAGGCCTGAAGAACAAAACGAGGGCCATAGGAAGAAAACCAGAGCCCGTGGAATAAAACCAGGGCCCGAGGAACCGAACCAGAAACTGAGGAACAAATCCAGAGCCCGAGAAACAAAACTAGCCCTCGAGGAACAAAACCAGAGCCCGAGGAACAAAACCAGAGCCCGAGGAAAACAACTAGGGCCTGAGGAACCAAGCCAGAGCCCGAGGAAGAAAACGACCCCTCGAGGTAAAGAAACAGGGTCCGAGGAAGAAAACCAGAGCCCGAGGAACAAAACCAGAGCCTGAGGAACAAAACCAGAGCCCGAGGAAGAAAACCAGACCTCGAAGAACAAAACCAGAGCCCGAGGAACAGAACCAGAGCCCGAGGAACACAACCAGAGCCCGAGGAAGAAAACCAGACCTCGATGAACAAAACCAGAGCCCTAGGAAGAAAACCAGAGCTCAAGGAACAAAACCAGAACCCGAGGAACAAAAGGAGAGTTCGAGGAAGAAAACGAGAGCCCGAGGAACAAAACCAGTGCCAAAGGAAGAAAACCAGAGCCCGAGGAAGAAAACCAGAGCCCGAGGAAGAAAACTAGAGCTCTTGGAACAAAACCAGGTGCCGAGGAAGAAAACCAGAGCCCGAGGAACAAAAACAGAGCCCGAGGACCAAAACCAAAGCCCGAAGAACAATATCAGAGCCCAAGGAACAAAAGGAAACCCCGAGGAAGAAAACCAGGGCCTGAGGAACAAAACTAGAGCTCGAGGAACAAACCCGGAGCTCGAGGAACAAACCCGGAGCCCGAGGAACACAACCAGAGCCCGAGGAACAAAAACAGAGCCCGAGGAACAAAACTAGGGCCCGAAGAAGAAAAGGAGAGCTCGAGGAAGAAATCCAGAGCCCGAGCAACAAAACCAGAGCCTGAGGAAGAAAACCAGAGCCCGAGGAAGAAAACCAGACCTCAAGGAACAAAACCAGAACCCGAGGAACAAAACGAGAGTCCGAGGAAGAAAACGAGAGCCCGAGGAACATAACCAGTGCCAAAGGAATAAAACCAGAGCTCGAGGAACAAAACCAGAGCCCAAGGACAAAAAGGAAGGCCTGAAGAACAAAACGAGGGCCATAGGAAGAAAACCAGAGCCCGTGGAATAAAACCAGGGCCCGAGGAACCGAACCAGAAACTGAGGAACAAATCCAGAGCCCGAGAAACAAAACTAGCCCTCGAGGAACAAAACCAGAGCCCGAGGAACAAAACCAGAGCCCGAGGAAAACAACTAGGGCCTGAGGAACCAAGCCAGAGCCCGAGGAAGAAAACGACCCCTCGAGGTAAAGAAACAGGGTCCGAGGAAGAAAACCAGAGCCCGAGGAACAAAACCAGAGCCTGAGGAACAAAACCAGAGCCCGAGGAAGAAAACCAGACCTCGAAGAACAAAACCAGAGCCCGAGGAACAGAACCAGAGCCCGAGGAACACAACCAGAGCCCGAGGAAGAAAACCAGACCTCGATGAACAAAACCAGAGCCCTAGGAAGAAAACCAGAGCTCAAGGAACAAAACCAGAACCCGAGGAACAAAACGAGAGTTCGAGGAAGAAAACGAGAGCCCGAGGAACAAAACCAGTGCCAAAGGAAGAAAACCAGAGCCCGAGGAAGAAAACCAGAGCCCGAGGAAGAAAACTAGAGCTCTTGGAACAAAACCAGGTGCCGAGGAAGAAAACCAGAGCCCGAGGAACAAAAACAGAGCCCGAGGAACAAAACCAAAGCCCGAAGAACAATATCAGAGCCCAAGGAACAAAAGGAAACCCCGAGGAAGAAAACCAGGGCCTGAGGAAAAAAACTAGAGATCGGGGAACAAACACGGAGCCCGAGGAACACAACCAGGTCCCGAGGAACACAACCAGAGCCCGAGGAACAAAAACAGAGCCCGAGGAACAAAACTAGGGCCCGAAGAAGAAAAGGAGAGCTCGAGGAAGAAATCCAGAGCCCGAGCAACAAAACCAGAGCCTGAGGAAGAAAACCAGAGCCCGAGGAAGAAAACCAGACCCCAAGGAAGAAAACCAGACCTCAAGGAACAAAACCAGAACCCGAGGAACAAAACGAGGGTTCGAGGAAGAAAACGAGAGCCCGAGGAACATAACCAGTGCCCAAGGAATAAAACCAGAGCTAAAGGAACAAAACCAGAGCCTAAGGACAAAAAGGAAGGCCTGAAAAACAAAACGAGGGCCATAGGAAGAAAACCAGAGCCCGTGGAATAAAACCAGGGCCCGAGGAAGCGAACCAGAAACCGAGGAACAAGTCCAGAGCCCGAGGAACAAAACTAGCCCTCGAGGAACAAAACCAGAGCCCGAGGAACAAAACCAGAGCCCGAGGAAAACAACCAGGACCTGAGGAACCAAGCCAGAGCCCGAGGAACAAAACCACCCCTCGAGGTAAAGAAACAGGGTCCGAGGAAGAAAACCAGAGCCCGAGGAAGAAAACCAGAGCCTGAGGAACAAAACCAGAGCCCGAGGAAGAAAACCAGACCTCGATGAACAAAACCAGAGCCTGAGGAACAGAACCAGAGCCCGAGGAACACAACCAGAGCCCGAGGAAGAAAACAAGACCTCGATGAACAAAACCAGAGCCCGAGGAATAAAACCAGAGCTCAAGGAACAAAACCAGAACCCGAGGAACAAAACGAGAGTTCGAGGAAGAAAACCAGAGCCCGAGGAACAAAACTAGGGCCCGAAGAAGAAAAGGAGAGCTCGAGGAAGAAATCCAGAGCCCGAACAACAAAACCAGAGCCTGAGGAAGAAAACCAGAGCCCGAGGAAGAAAACCAGGGCCTGAGGAACAAAACCAGACCTCAAGGAACAAAACCAGAACCCGAGGAACAAAACGAGAGTCCGAGGAAGAAAGCGAGAGCCTGACGAACATAACCAGTGCCCAAGGAATAAAACCAGAGCTCGAGGAACAAAACCAGAACCCAAGGACAAAAAGGAAGGCCTGAAGAACAAAATGAGGGCCATAGGATGAAAACCAGAGCCCGTGGAATAAAACCAGGGCCCGAGGAACCGAACCAGAAACCGAGGAACGAATCTAGAGCCCGAGAAACAAAACTAACCCTCGAGGAACAAAACCAGAGCCCGAGGAACAAAACCAGAGCCCAAGGAAAACAACCAGGGCCTGAGGAACCAAGCCAGAGCCCGAGGAACAAAACCACCCCTCGAGGTAAAGAAACAGGGTCCGAGGAAGAAAACCAGAGCCCGAGGAAGAAAACCAGAGCCTGAGGAACAAAACCAGAGCCCGAGGAAGAAAACAAGCCCTCGATGAACAAAACCAGAGCCCGAGGAACAGAACCAGAGCCCGAGGAACACAACCAGAGCCCGAGGAAGAAAACCAGACCTCGATGAACAAAACTAGAGTCCGAGGAATAAAACCAGAGCTCAAGGAACAAAACCAGAACCCGAGAAACAAAACGAGAGTTCGAGGAAGAAAACGAGAGCCCGAGGAACAAAACCAGTGCCAAAGGAAGAAAACCAGAGCCCGAGGAAGAAAACTAGAGCTCTTGGAACAAAACCAGGTGCCGAGGAAGAAAAGGAGAGCCCGAGGAACAAAAACAGAGCCCGAGGAACAAAACCAAAGCCCAAGGAACAAAAGGAAACTCCGAGGAAGAAAACCAGGGCCTGAGGAACAAAACTAGAGCTCGAGGAACAAACCCGGAGCCCGAGGAACACAACCAGAGCCCGAGGAACACAACCAGAGCCCGAGGAACAAAAACAGAGCCCGAGGAACAAAACTAGGGCCCGAAGAAGAAAAGGAGAGCTCGAGGAAGAAATCCAGAGCCCGAGCAACAAAATCAGAGCCTGAGGAAGAAAACCAGAGCCCGAGGAAGAAAACCAGAGCCCGAGGAAGAAAACTAGAGCTCTTGGAACAAAACCAGAGCCCAAGGAAGAAAACCAGAGCCCGAGGAACAAAAACAGAGCCCGAGGAACAAAACCAAAGCCCGAAGAACAATATCAGAGCCTAGGAACAAAAGGAAACCCCGAGGAAGAAAACCAGGGCCTGAGGAACAAAACTGGAGCTCGAGGAACAAACCCGGAGCCCGAGGAACACAACCAGGGCCCGAGGAACACAACCAGAGCCCGAGGAACAAAAACAGAGCCCGAGGAACAAAACTAGGGCCCGAAGAAGAAAAGGAGAGCTCGAGGAAGAAATCCAGAGCCCGAGCAACAAAACCAGAGCCTGAGGAAGAAAACCAGAGCCCGAGGAAGAAAACCAGAGCCCGAGGAAGAAATCCAGACCTCAAGGAACAAAACCAGAACCCGAGGAACAAAACGAGAGTCCGAGGAAGAAAACGAGAGCCCGAGGAACATAACCAGTGCCCAAGGAATAAAACCAGAGCTCAAGGAACAAAATCAGAGCCTAAGGACAAAAAGGAAGGCCTGAAGAACAAAACGAGGGCCATAGGAAGAAAACCAGAGCCCATGGAATAAAACCAGGGCCCGAGGAACCGAACCAGAAACCGAGGAACAAGTCCAGAGCCCGAGGAACAAAACTAGCCCTCGAGGAAGAAAACCAGAGCCCGAGGAACAAAACCAGAGCCTGAGGAAAACAACCAGGGCCTGAGGAACCAAGCCAGAGCCCGAGGAACAAAACCACCCCTCGAGGTAAAGAAACAGGGTCCGAGGAAGGAAACCAGAGCCCGAGGAAGAAAACAAGCCCTCGATGAACAAAACCAGAGCCCGAGGAACAGAACCAGAGCCCAAGGAAAACAACCAGGGCCTGAGGAACTAAGCCAGAGCCCGAGGAACAAAACCACCCCTCGAGGTAAAGAAACAGGGTCCGAGGAAGAAAACCAGAGCCCGAGCAAGAAAACCAGACCTCGAGGAACAAAACCAGAACCCGAGGAACAAAACGAGAGTCCGAGGAAGAAAACGAGAGCCCGAGGAACATGACCAGTGCCCAAGGAATAAAACCAGAGCTCAAGGAACAAAACCAGAGCCCAAGGACAAAAAGGAAGGCCTGAAGAACAAAACGAGGGCCATAGGAAGAAAACCAGAGCCCGCGGAATAAAACCAGGGCCCGAGGAACCGAACCAGAAACCGAGGAACAAGTCCAGAGCCCGAGGAACAAAACTAGCCCTCGAGGAACAAAACCAGAGCCCGAGGAACAAAACCAGAGCCCGAGGAAAACAACCAGGGCCTGAGGAACCAAGCCAGAGCCCGAGGAACAAAACCACCCCTCGAGGTAAAGAAACAGGGTCCGAGGAAGAAAACCAGAGCCCGAGGAAGAAAACCAGAGCCTGAGGAACAAAACCAGAGCCCGAGGAAGAAAACCAGACCTCGATGAACAAAACCAGAGCCCGAGGAACAGAACCAGAGCCCGAGGAACACAACCAGAGCCCGAGGAAGAAAACCAGACCTCGATGAACAAAACCAGAGCCCGAGGAATAAAACCAGAGCTCGAGGAAGAAAACCAGAACCCGAGGAACAAAACGAGAGTTCGAGGAAGAAAACGAGAGCCCGAGGAACAAAACCAGTGCCAAAGGAAGAAAACCAGAGCCCGAGGAAGAAAACCAGAGCCCGAGGAAGAAAACTAGAGCTCTTGGAACAAAACCAGGTGCCGAGGAAGAAAAGGAGAGCCCGAGGAACAAAAACAGAGCCCGAGGAACAAAACCAAAGCCCGAAGAACAATATCAGAGCCCAAGGAACAAAAGGAAACCCCGAGGAAGAAAACCAGGGCCTGAGGAACAAAACTAGAGCTCGAGGAACAAACCCGGAGCACGAGGAACACAACCAGAGCCCGAGGAACAAAAACAGAGCCCGAGGAACAAAACTAGGGCCCGAAGAAGAAAAGGAGAGCTCGAGGAAGAAATCCAGAGCCCGAGCAACAAAACCAGAGCCTGAGGAAGAAAATCAGAGCCCGAGGAAGAAAACCAGAGCCTGAGGAAGAAAACCAGAGCCTGAGGAAGAAAACCAGAGCCCGAGGAAGAAAACCAGACCGCAAGGAAGAAAACCAGAAACCAAGGAACAAAACGAGAGACCGAGGAAGAAGATGAGAGCCCGACGAACATAACCAGTGCCAAAGGAATAAAACCAGAGCTCGAGGAAGAAAACCAGAGCCCAAGGACAAAACGGAAGGCCTGAAGAACAAAACGAGGGCCATAGGAAGAAAACCAGAGCCCGAGGAACAAAACCAGAGCCCGAGGAACAAAACGAGAGTTCGAGGAAGAAAACCAGAGCCCGAGGAACAAAACCAGTGCCAAAGGAAGAAAACCAGAGCCCGAGGAAGAAAACCAGAGCCCGAGGAAGAAAACTAGAGCTCTTGGAACACAACCAGGTGCCGAGGAAGAAAAGGAGAGCCCGAGGAACAAAAACAGAGCCCGAGGAACAAAACCAAAGCCCGAAGAACAATATCAGAGCCCAAGGAACAAAAGGAAACCCCGAGGAAGAAAACCAGGGCCTGAGGAAGAAAACCAGAGCCCGAGGAAGAAAACCAGAGCGCAAGGAACAAAACCAGAACCCGAGGAACAAAACGAGAGACCGAGGAAGAAAACGAGAGCCCGAGGAACATAACCAGTGCCAAAGGAATAAAACCAGAGCTCGAGGAAGAAAACCAGAGCGCAAGGACAAAAAGGAAGGCCTGAAGAACAAAACGAGAGCCATAGGAAGAAAACCAGAGCCCGTGGAATAAAACCAGGACCCGAGGAACCGAACCAGAAACCGAGGAACGAATCTAGAGCCCGAGAAACAAAACTAACCCTCGAGGAACAAAACCAGAGCCCGAGGAACAAAACCAGAGCCCAAGGAAAACAACCAGGGCCTGAGGAACCAAGCCAGAGCCCGAGGAAGAAAACCACCCCTCGAGGTAAAGAAACAGGGTCCGAGGAAGAAAACCAGAGCCCGAGGAAGAAAACCAGAGCCTGAGGAACAAAACCAGAGCCCGAGGAAGAAAACAAGCCCTCGATGAACAAAACCAGAGCCCGAGGAACAGAACCAGAGCCCGAGGAACACAACCAGAGCCCGAGGAAGAAAACCAGACCTCGATGAACAAAACTAGAGTCCGAGGAATAAAACCAGAGCTCAAGGAACAAAACCAGAACCCGAGAAACAAAACGAGAGTTCGAGGAAGAAAACGAGAGCCCGAGGAACAAAACCAGTGCCAAAGGAAGAAAACCAGAGCCCGAGGAAGAAAACTAGAGCTCTTGGAACAAAACCAGGTGCCGAGGAAGAAAAGGAGAGCCCGAGGAACAAAAACAGAGCCCGAGGAACAAAACCAAAGCCCAAGGAACAAAAGGAAACTCCGAGGAAGAAAACCAGGGCCTGAGGAACAAAACTAGAGCTCGAGGAACAAACCCGGAGCCCGAGGAACACAACCAGAGCCCGAGGAACACAACCAGAGCCCGAGGAACAAAAACAGAGCCCGAGGAACAAAACTAGGGCCCGAAGAAGAAAAGGAGAGCTCGAGGAAGAAATCCAGAGCCCGAGCAACAAAATCAGAGCCTGAGGAAGAAAACCAGAGCCCGAGGAAGAAAACCAGAGCCCGAGGAAGAAAACTAGAGCTCTTGGAACAAAACCAGAGCCCAAGGAAGAAAACCAGAGCCCGAGGAACAAAAACAGAGCCCGAGGAACAAAACCAAAGCCCGAAGAACAATATCAGAGCCCAAGGAACAAAAGGAAACCCCGAGGAAGAAAACCAGGGCCTGAGGAACAAAACTGGAGCTCGAGGAACAAACCCGGAGCCCGAGGAACACAACCAGGGCCCGAGGAACACAACCAGAGCCCGAGGAACAAAAACAGAGCCCGAGGAACAAAACTAGGGCCCGAAGAAGAAAAGGAGAGCTCGAGGAAGAAATCCAGAGCCCGAGCAACAAAACCAGAGCCTGAGGAAGAAAACCAGAGCCCGAGGAAGAAAACCAGAGCCCGAGGAAGAAATCCAGACCTCAAGGAACAAAACCAGAACCCGAGGAACAAAACGAGAGTCCGAGGAAGAAAACGAGAGCCCGAGGAACATAACCAGTGCCCAAGGAATAAAACCAGAGCTCAAGGAACAAAATCAGAGCCTAAGGACAAAAAGGAAGGCCTGAAGAACAAAACGAGGGCCATAGGAAGAAAACCAGAGCCCATGGAATAAAACCAGGGCCCGAGGAACCGAACCAGAAACCGAGGAACAAGTCCAGAGCCCGAGGAACAAAACTAGCCCTCGAGGAAGAAAACCAGAGCCCGAGGAACAAAACCAGAGCCTGAGGAAAACAACCAGGGCCTGAGGAACCAAGCCAGAGCCCGAGGAACAAAACCACCCCTCGAGGTAAAGAAACAGGGTCCGAGGAAGGAAACCAGAGCCCGAGGAAGAAAACAAGCCCTCGATGAACAAAACCAGAGCCCGAGGAACAGAACCAGAGCCCAAGGAAAACAACCAGGGCCTGAGGAACTAAGCCAGAGCCCGAGGAACAAAACCACCCCTCGAGGTAAAGAAACAGGGTCCGAGGAAGAAAACCAGAGCCCGAGCAAGAAAACCAGACCTCGAGGAACAAAACCAGAACCCGAGGAACAAAACGAGAGTCCGAGGAAGAAAACGAGAGCCCGAGGAACATAACCAGTGCCCAAGGAATAAAACCAGAGCTCAAGGAACAAAACCAGAGCCCAAGGACAAAAAGGAAGGCCTGAAGAACAAAACGAGGGCCATAGGAAGAAAACCAGAGCCCGCGGAATAAAACCAGGGCCCGAGGAACCGAACCAGAAACCGAGGAACAAGTCCAGAGCCCGAGGAACAAAACTAGCCCTCGAGGAACAAAACCAGAGCCCGAGGAACAAAACCAGAGCCCGAGGAAAACAACCAGGGCCTGAGGAACCAAGCCAGAGCCCGAGGAACAAAACCACCCCTCGAGGTAAAGAAACAGGGTCCGAGGAAGAAAACCAGAGCCCGAGGAAGAAAACCAGAGCCTGAGGAACAAAACCAGAGCCCGAGGAAGAAAACCAGACCTCGATGAACAAAACCAGAGCCCGAGGAACAGAACCAGAGGCCGAGGAACACAACCAGAGCCCGAGGAAGAAAACCAGACCTCGATGAACAAAACCAGAGCCCGAGGAAGAAAACCAGAGCTCGAGGAACAAAACCAGAACCCGAGGAACAAAACGAGAGTTCGAGGAAGAAAACGAGAGCCCAAGGAACCAAACCAGTGCCAAAGGAAGAAAACCAGAGCCCGAGGAAGAAAACCAGAGCCCGAGGAAGAAAACTAGAGCTCTTGGAACAAAACCAGGTGCCGAGGAAGAAAAGGAGAGCCCGAGGAACAAAAACAGAGCCCGAGGAACAAAACCAAAGCCCGAAGAACAATATCAGAGCCCAAGGAACAAAAGGAAACCCCGAGGAAGAAAACCAGGGTCTGAGGAACAAAACTAGAGCTCGAGGAACAAACCCGGAGCCCGAGGAACACAACCAGAGCCCGAGGAACAAAAACAGAGCCCGAGGAACAAAACTACGGCCCGAAGAAGAAAAGGAGAGCTCGAGGAAGAAATCCAGAGCCCGAGCAACAAAACCAGAGCCTGAGGAAGAAAATCAGAGCCCGAGGAAGAAAACCAGAGCCTGAGGAAGAAAACCAGAGCCTGAGGAAGAAAACCAGAGCCCGAGGAAGAAAACCAGACCGCAAGGAAGAAAACCAGAACCCGAGGAACAAAACGAGAGACCGAGGAAGAAGATGAGAGCCCGACGAACATAACCAGTGCCAAAGGAATAAAACCAGAGCTCGAGGAAGAAAACCAGAGCCCAAGGACAAAACGGAAGGCCTGAAGAACAAAACGAGGGCCATAGGAAGAAAACCAGAGCCCGAGGAACAAAACCAGAGCCCGAGGAAAACAACCAGGGCCTGAGGAACCAAGCCAGAGCCCGAGGAACAAAACCACCCCTCGAGGTAAAGAAACAGGGTCCGAGGAAGAAAACCAGAGCCCGAGGAAGAAAACCAGAGCCTGAGGAACAAAACCAGAGCCCGAGGAAGAAAACCAGACCTCGATGAACAAAACCAGAGCCCGAGGAACAGAACCAGAGGCCGAGGAACACAACCAGAGCCCGAGGAAGAAAACCAGACCTCGATGAACAAAACCAGAGCCCGAGGAATAAAACCAGAGCTCGAGGAAGAAAACCAGAACCCGAGGATCAAAACGAGAGTTCGAGGAAGAAAACGAGAGCCCGAGGAACAAAACCAGTGCCAAAGGAAGAAAACCAGAGCCCGAGGAAGAAAACCAGAGCCCGAGGAAGAAAACTAGAGCTCTTGGAACAAAACCAGGTGCCGAGGAAGAAAAGGAGAGCCCGAGGAACAAAAACAGAGCCCGAGGAACAAAACCAAAGCCCGAAGAACAATACCAGAGCCCAAGGAACAAAAGGAAACCCCGAGGAAGAAAACCAGGGTCTAAGGAACAAAACTAGAGCTCGAGGAACAAACCCGGAGCCCGAGGAACACAACCAGAGCCCGAGGAACAAAAACAGAGCCCGAGGAACAAAACTACGGCCCGAAGAAGAAAAGGAGAGCTCGAGGAAGAAATCCAGAGCCCGAGCAACAAAACCAGAGCCTGAGGAAGAAAATCAGAGCCCGAGGAAGAAAACCAGAGCCTGAGGAAGAAAACCAGAGCCCGAGGAAGAAAACCAGAGCCCGAGGAAGAAAACCAGACCGCAAGGAAGAAAACCAGAACCCGAGGAACAAAACGAGAGACCGAGGAAGAAGATGAGAGCCCGACGAACATAACCAGTGCCAAAGGAATAAAACCAGAGCTCGAGGAACAAAACCAGAGCCCAAGGACAAAAAGGAAGGCCTGAAGAACAAAACGAGGGCCATAGGAAGAAAACCAGAGCCCGTGGAAT
Organism: Calonectris borealis; assembly: GCF_964195595.1. Lineage (NCBI taxonomy): Eukaryota > Metazoa > Chordata > Aves > Procellariiformes > Procellariidae > Calonectris > Calonectris borealis. The sequence goes on from NW_027441463.1 coordinate 872,223, forward strand.
AAAACCAGGGCCCGAGGAACCGAACCAGAAACCGAGGAACGAATCTAGAGCCCGAGAAACAAAACTAACCCTCGAGGAACAAAACCAGAGCCCGAGGAACAAAACCAGAGCCCGAGGAAAACAACCAGGGCCTGAGGAACCAAGGCAGAGCCCGAGGAAGAAAATCACCCCTCGAGGTAAAGAAACAGGGTCCGAGGAAGAAAACCAGAGCCCGAGGAACAAAACCAGAGCCTGAGGAACAAAACCAGAGCCCGAGGAAGAAAACAAGCCCTCGATGAACAAAACCAGAGCCCGAGGAACAGAACCGGAGCCCGAGGAACACAACCAGAGCCCGAGGAAGAAAACCAGACCTCGATGAACAAAACCAGAGCCCGAGGAATAAAACCAGAGCTCAAGGAACAAAACCAGAGCCTAAGGACAAAAAGGAAGTCCTGAAGAACAAAACGAGGGCCATAGGAAGAAAACCAGAGCCCGTGGAATAAAACCAGGGCCCGAGGAACCGAACCAGAAACCGAGGAACAAGTCCAGAGCCCGAGGAACAAAACTAGCCCTCGAGGAACAAAACCAGAGCCCGAGGAACAAAACCAGAGCCCGAGGAAAACAACCAGGGCCTGAGGAACCAAGCCAGAGCCCAAGGAACAAAACCACCCCTCGAGGTAAAGAAACAGGGTCCGTGGAAGAAAACCAGAGCCCGAGGGAGAAAACCAGAGCCTGAGGAACAAAACCAGAGCCCGAGGAAGAAAACCAGACCTCGATGAACAAAACCAGAGCCTGAGGAACAGAACCAGAGCCCGAGGAACACAACCAGAGCCCGAGGAAGAAAACAAGACCTCGATGAACAAAACCAGAGCCCGAGGAATAAAACCAGAGCTCAAGGAACAAAACCAGAACCCGAGGAACAAAACGAGAGTTCGAGGAAGAAAACGAGAGCCCGAGGAACAAAACCAGTGCCAAAGGAAGAAAACCAAAGCCCGAGGAAGAAAACCAGAGCCCGAGGAACAAAATTAGGGCCCGAAGAAGAAAAGGAGAGCTCGAGGAAGAAATCGAGAACCCGAGCAACAAAACCAGAGCCTGAGGAAGAAAACCAGAGCCCGAGGAAGAAAACCAGAGCCTGAGGAAGAAAACCAGACCTCAAGGAACAAAACCAGAACCCGAGGAACAAAACGAGAGTCCGAGGAAGAAAGCGAGAGCCTGACGAACATAACCAGTGCCCAAGGAATAAAACCAGAGCTCGAGGAACAAAACCAGAACCCAAGGACAAAAAGGAAGGCCTGAAGAACAAAACGAGGGCCATAGGAAGAAAACCAGAGCCCGTGGAATAAAACCAGGGCCCGAGGAACCGAACCAGAAACCGAGGAACAAAACCAGAGCCCGAGGAAAACAACCAGGGCCTGAGGAACCAAACCAGAGCCCGAGGAACAAAACCACACCTCGAAGTAAAGAAACAGGGTCCGAGGAAGAAAATCAGAGCCCGAGGAAGAAAACCAGAGCCTGAGGAACCAAGCCAGAGCCCGAGGAACAAAACCAAAGCCCGAAGAAAAATATCAGAGCCCAAGGAACAAAAGGAAACCCCGAGGAAGAAAACCAGGGCCTGAGGAACAAAACCAGAGCTCGAGGAACAAACCCGGACCCCGAGGAACACAACCAGAGACCGAGGAACAGAACCAGAGCCCGAGGAACAAAAACAGAGCCCGAGGAAGAAAACCAGACCTCGATGAACAAAACCAGAGCCCGAGGAACAGAACCAGAGCCCGAGGAACACAACCAGAGCCCGAGGAAGAAAACCAGAGCTCAAGGAACAAAACCAGAACCCGAGGAACAAAACGAGAGTTCGAGGAAGAAAACGAGAGCCCGAGGAACAAAACCAGTGCCAAAGGAAGAAAACCAGAGCCCGAGGAAGAAAACCAGAGCCCGAGGAAGAAAACCAGAGCCCGAGGAACAAAAACAGAGCCCAAGGAACAAAACCAAAGCCCGAAGAACAATATCAGAGCCCAAGGAACAAAAGGAAACCCCTAGGAAGAAAACCAGGGCCTGAGGAACAAAACTAGAGCTCGAGGAACAAACCCGGAGCCCGAGGAACACAACCAGAGCCCGAGGAACACAACCAGAGCCCGAGGAACACAACCAGAGCTCGAGGAACAAAAACAGAGCCCGAGGAACAAAACCAAAGCCCAAGGAACAAAAGGAAACCCCGAGGAAGAAAACCAGGGCCTGAGGAACAAAACTAGAGCTCGAGGAACAAACCCGGAGCCCGAGGAACACAACCAGGGCCCGAGGAACACAACCAGAGCCCGAGGAACAAAAACAGAGCCCGAGGAACAAAACTAGGGTCCGAAGAAGAAAAGGAGAGCTCGAGGAAGAAATCCAGAGCCCGAGCAACAAAACCAGAGCCTGAGGAAGAAAACCAGAGCCCGAGGAAGAAAACCAGAGCCCGAGGAAGAAAACCAGACCTCAAGGAACAAAACCAGAACCCGAGGAACAAAACGAGAGACCAAGGAAGAAAACGAGAGCCCGACGAACATAACCAGTGCCAAAGGAATAAAACCAGAGCTCGAGGAAGAAAACCAGAGCCCAAGGACAAAAAGGAAGGCCTGAAGAACAAAACGAGGGCCATAGGAAGAAAACCAGAGCCCGTGGAATAAAACCAGGGCCCGAGGAACCGAACCAGAAACCGAGGAACGAATCTAGAGCCCGAGAAACAAAACTAACCCTCGAGGAACAAAACCAGAGCCCGAGGAACAAAACCAGAGCCCGAGGAAAACAACCAGGGCCTGAGGAACCAAGCCAGAGCCCGAGGAACAAAACCACCACTCGAGGTAAAGAAACAGGGTCCGAGGAAGAAAACCAGAGCCCGAGGAACAAAACCAGAGCCTGAGGAACAAAACCACCCCTCGAGGTAAAGAAACAGGGTCCGAGGAAGAAAACCAGAGCCCGAGGAACAAAACCAGAGCCTGAGGAACAAAGCCAGAGCCCGAGGAACAAAACCACCCCTCGAGGTAAAGAAACAGGGTCCGAGGAAGAAAATCAGAGCCCGAGGAATAAAACCAGAGCTCGAGGAACAAAACCAGAACCCGAGGAACAAAACGAGAGTTCGAGGAAGAAAATGAGAGCCCGAGGAACAAAAACAGTGCCAAAGGAAGAAAACCAGAGCCCGAGGAAGAAAACCAGAGCCCGAGGAAGAAAACTAGAGCTCTTGGAACAAAACCAGGTGCCGAGGAAGAAAAGGAGAGCCCGAGGAACAAAAATAGAGCCCGAGGAACAAAACCAAAGCCCGAAGAACAATATCAGAGCCTAAGGAACAAAAGGAAACCCCGAGGAAGAAAACCAGGGCCTGAGGAACAAAACTAGAGCTCGAGGAACAAACCCGGAGCCCGAGGAACACAACCAGAGCCCGAGGAACAAAAACAGAGCCCGAGGAACAAAACTAGGGCCCGAAGAAGAAAAAGAGAGCTCGAGGAAGAAATCCAGAGCCCGAGCAACAAAACCAGAGCCTGAGGAAGAAAACCAGAGCCCGAGGAAGAAAACCAGAGCCCGAGGAAGAAAATCAGAGCCCAACGAAGAAAACCAGACCTCAAGGAACAAAACCAGAACCCGAGGAACAAAACGAGAGACCGAGGAACATGACCAGTGCCCAAGGAATAAAACCAGAGCTCGAGGAACAAAACCAGAGCCCAAGGACAAAAAGGAAGGCCTGAAGAACAAAACGAGGGCCATAGGAAGAAAACCAGAGCCTGTGGAATAAAACCAGGGCCCGAGGAACCGAACCAGAAACCGAGGAACAAATCCAGAGCCCGAGGAACAAAACTAGCCCTCGAGGAAGAAAACCAGAGCCCGAGGAACAAAACCAGAGCCCGAGGAAAACAACCAGGGCCTGAGGAACCAAGCCAGAGCCCGAGGAACAAAACCACCCCTCGAGGTAAAGAAACAGGGTCCGAGGAAGAAAACCAGAGCCCGAGGAAGAAAACCAGAGCCTGAGGAACAAAACCAGAGCCCGAGGAAGAAAACCAGACCTCGATAAACAAAACCAGAGCCCGAGCAACAAAACCAGAGCCTGAGGAAGAAAACCAGAGCCCGAGGAAGAAAACCAGAGCCCAACGAAGAAAACCAGACGTCAAGGAACAAAACCAGGACCCGAGGAACAAAACGAGAGTTCGAGGAAGAAAACGAGAGCCCGACGAACATAACCAGTGCCCAAGGAATAAAAGCAGAGCTCAAGGAACAAAACCAGAGCCTAAGGACAAAAAGGAAGGCCTGAAGAACAAAACGAGGCCCATAGGAAGAAAACCAGAGCCCATGGAATAAAACCAGGGCCCGAGGAAAACAACCAGGGCCTGAGGAACCAAGCCAGAGCCCGAGGAACAAAACCACCCCTCGAGGTAAAGAAACAGGGTCCGAGGAAGAAAACCAGAGCCCGAGGAAGAAAACCAGAGCCTGAGGAACAAAACCAGAGCCCGTGGAAGAAAACCAGACCTCGATGAACAAAACCAGAGCCCGAGGAACAGAACCAGAGCCCGAGGAACACAACCAGAGCCCGAGGAAGAAAACCAGACCTCGATGAACAAAACCAGAGCCCGAGGAATAAAACCAGAGCTCGAGGAACAAAACCAGAACCCGAGGAACAAAACGAGAGTTCGAGGAAGAAAACGAGAGCCCGAGGAACATAACCATTGCCAAAGGAAGAAAACCAGAGCCCGAGTAAGAAAACCAGAGCCCGAGGAAGAAAACTAGAGCTCTTGGAACAAAACCAGGTGCCGAGGAAGAAAAGGAGAGCCCGAGGAACAAAAACAGAGCCCGAGGAACAAAACCAAAGCCCGAAGAACAATATCAGAGCCCAAGGAACAAAAGGAAACCCCGAGGAAGAAAACCAGGGCCTGAGGAACAAAACTAGAGCTCGAGGAACAAACCCGGAGCCCGAGGAACACAACCAGAGCCCGAGGAACAAAACTAGGGCCTGAAGAAGAAAAGGAGAGCTCGAGGAAGAAATCCAGAGCCCGAGCAACAAAACCAGAGCCTGAGGAAGAAAACCAGAGCCCGAGGAAGAAAACCAGAGCCCGAGGAAGAAAACCAGACCTCAAGGAACAAAACCAGAACCCGAGGAACAAAACGAGAGACCGAGGAAGAAGATGAGAGCCCGACGAACATAACCAGTGCCAAAGGAATAAAACCAGAGCTCGAGGAAGAAAACCAGAGCCCAAGGACAAAAAGGAAGGCCTGAAGAACAAAACGAGGGCCATAGGAAGAAAACCAGAGCCCGTGGAATAAAACCAGGGCCCGAGGAACCGAACCAGAAACCGAGGAACGAATCTAGAGCCCGAGAAACAAAACTAACCCTCGAGTAACAAAACCAGAGCCCGAGGAACAAAACCAGAGCCCGAGGAAAACAACCAGGGCCTGAGGAACCAAGCCAGAGCCCGAGGAACAAAACCACCCCTCGAGGTAAAGAAACAGTGTCCGAGGAAGAAAACCAGAGCCCGAGGAACAAAACCAGAGCCTGAGGAACAAAACCACCCCTCGAGGTAAAGAAACAGGTTCCGAGGAAGAAAACCAGAGCCCGAGGAACAAAACCAGAGCCTGAGGAACAAAGCCAGAGCCCGAGGAACAAAACCACCCCTCGAGGTAAAGAAACAGGGTCCGAGGAAGAAAATCAGAGCCCGAGGAATAAAACCAGAGCTCGAGGAACAAAACCAGAACCCGAGGAACAAAACGAGAGTTCGAGGAAGAAAATGAGAGCCCGAGGAACAAAACCAGTGCCAAAGGAAGAAAACCAGAGCCCGAGGAAGAAAACCAGAGCCCGAGGAAGAAAACTAGAGCTCTTGGAACAAAACCAGGTGCCGAGGAAGAAAAGGAGAGCCCGAGGAACAAAAATAGAGCCCGAGGAACAAAACCAAAGCCCGAAGAACAATATCAGAGCCTAAGGAACAAAAGGAAACCCCGAGGAAGAAAACCAGGGCCTGAGGAACAAAACTAGAGCTCGAGGAACAAACCCGGAGCCCGAGGAACACAACCAGAGCCCGAGGAACAAAAACAGAGCCCGAGGAACAAAACTAGGGCCCGAAGAAGAAAAGGAGAGCTCGAGGAAGAAATCCAGACCCCGAGCAACAAAACCAGAGCCTGAGGAAGAAAACCAGAGCCCGAGGAAGAAAACCAGAGCCTGAGGAAGAAAACCAGAGCCCGAGGAAGAAAACCAGACCTCAAGGAACAAAACCAGAACCCGAGGAAGAAAACGAGAGCCCGAGGAACATGACCAGTGCCCAAGGAATAAAACCAGAGCTCGAGGAACAAAACCAGAGCCCAAGGACAAAAAGGAAGGCCTGAAGAACAAAACGAGGGCCATAGGAAGAAAACCAGAGCCTGTGGAATAAAACCAGGGCCCGAGGAACCGAACCAGAAACCGAGGAACAAATCCAGAGCCCGAGGAACAAAACTAGCCCTCGAGGAAGAAAACCAGAGCCCGAGGAACAAAACCAGAGCCCGAGGAAAACAACCAGGGCCTGAGGAACCAAGCCAGAGCCCGAGGAACAAAACCACCCCTCGAGGTAAAGAAACAGGGTCCGAGGAAGAAAACCAGAGCCCGAGGAAGAAAACCAGAGCCTGAGGAACAAAACCAGAGCCCGAGGAAGAAAACCAGACCTCGATAAACAAAACCAGAGCCCGAGCAACAAAACCAGAGCCTGAGGAAGAAAACCAGAGCCCGAGGAAGAAAACCAGAGCCCAACGAAGAAAACCAGACCTCAAGGAACAAAACCAGAACCCGAGGAACAAAACGAGAGTTCGAGGAAGAAAACGAGAGCCCGACGAACATAACCAGTGCCCAAGGAATAAAAGCAGAGCTCAAGGAACAAAACCAGAGCCTAAGGACAAAAAGGAAGGCCTGAAGAACAAAACGAGGGCCATAGGAAGAAAACCAGAGCCCATGGAATAAAACCAGGGCCCGAGGAAAACAACCAGGGCCTGAGGAACCAAGCCAGAGCCCGAGGAACAAAACCACCCCTCGAGGTAAAGAAACAGGGTCCGAGGAAGAAAACCAGAGCCCGAGGAACAAAACCAGAGCCTGAGGAACAAAACCAGAGCCCGTGGAAGAAAACCAGACCTCGATGAACAAAACCAGAGCCCGAGGAACAGAACCAGAGCCCGAGGAACACAACCAGAGCCCGAGGAAGAAAACCAGACCTCGATGAACAAAACCAGAGCCCGAGGAATAAAACCAGAGCTCGAGGAACAAAACCAGAACCCAAGGAACAAAACGAGAGTTCGAGGAATAAAACGAGAGCCCGAGGAACATAACCAGTGCCAAAGGAAGAAAACCAGAGCCCGAGTAAGAAAACCAGAGCCCGAGGAAGAAAACTAGAGCTCTTGGAACAAAACCAGGTGCCGAGGAAGAAAAGGAGAGCCCGAGGAACAAAAACAGAGCCCGAGGAACAAAACCAAAGCCCGAAGAACAATATCAGAGCCCAAGGAACAAAAGGAAACCCCGAGGAAGAAAACCAGGGCCTGAGGAACAAAACTAGAGCTCGAGGAACAAACCCGGAGCCCGAGGAACACAACCAGAGCCCGAGGAACAAAACTAGGGCCTGAAGAAGAAAAGGAGAGCTCGAGGAAGAAATCCAGAGCCCGAGCAACAAAACCAGAGCCTGAGGAAGAAAACCAGAGCCCGAGGAACAAAACCAGACCGCAAGGAAGAAAACCAGACCTCAAGGAACAAAACCAGAACCGAGGAACAAAACGAGAGACCGAGGAAGAAAACGAGAGCCCGAGGAACATAACCAGTGCCAAAGGAATAAAACCAGAGCTCGAGGAACAAAACCAGAGCCCAAGGACAAAAAGGAAGGCCTGAAGAACAAAATGAGGGCCATAGGAAGAAAACCAGAGCCCGTGGAATAAAACCAGGGCCCGAGGAACCGAACCAGAAACCGAGGAACAAATCCAGAGCCCGAGAAACAAAACTAACCCTCGAGGAACAAAACCAGAGCCCGAGGAACAAAACCAGAGCCCGAGGAAAACAACCAGGGCCTGAGGAACCAAGCCAGAGCCCGAGGAAGAAAACCACCCCTCGAGGTAAAGAAACAGGGTCCGAGGAAGAAAACCAGAGCCCGAGGAACAAAACCAGAGCCTGAGGAACAAAACCAGAGCCCGAGGAAGAAAACAAGCCCTCGATGAACAAAACCAGAGCCCGAGGAACAGAACCAGAGCCCGAGGAACACAACCAGAGCCCGAGGAAGAAAACCAGAGCTCAAGGAACAAAACCAGAGCCCGAGGAATAAAACCAGAGCTCAAGGAACAAAACCAGAACCCGAGGAACAAAACGAGAGTTCGAGGAAGAAAACGAGAGCCCGAGGAACAAAACCAGTGCCAAAGGAAGAAAACCAGAGCCCGAGGAAGAAAACTAGAGCTCTTGGAACAAAACCAGGTGCCGAGGAAGAAAAGGAGAGCCCGAGGAACAAAAACAGAGCCCGAGGAACAAAACCAAAGCCCAAGGAACAAAAGGAAACCCCGAGGAAGAAAACCAGGGCCTGAGGAACAAAACTAGAGCTCGAGGAACAAACCCGGAGCCCGAGGAACACAACCAGAGCCCGAGGAACACAACCAGAGCCCGAGGAAAAAAAACAGAGCCCGAGGAACAAAACTAGGGCCCGAAGAAGAAAAGGAGAGCTCGAGGAAGAAATCCAGAGCCCGAGCAACAAAACCAGAGCCAGAGGAAGAAAACCAGAGCCCGAGGAAGAAAACCAGAGCCCGAGGAAGAAAACCAGACCTCAAGGAACAAAACCAGAACCCGAGGAACAAAACGAGAGTCCGAGGAAGAAAGCGAGAGCCCGAGGAACATAACCAGTGCCCAAGGAATAAAAGCAGAGCTCAAGGAACAAAACCAGAGCCTAAGGACAAAAAGGAAGGCCTGAAGAACAAAACGAGGGCCATAGGAAGAAAACCAGAGCCCATGGAATAAAACCAGGGCCCGAGGAACCGAACCAGAAACCGAGGAACAAGTCCAGAGCCCGAGGAACAAAACTAGCCCTCGAGGAACAAAACCAGAGCCCGAGGAACAAAACCAGAGCCCGAGGAAAACAACCAGGGCCTGAGGAACCAAGCCAGAGCCCGAGGAACAAAACCACCCCTCGAGGTAAAGAAACAGGGTCCGAGGAAGAAAACCAGAGCCCGAGGAAGAAAACCAGAGCCTGAGGAACAAAACCAGAGCCCGTGGAAGAAAAACAGACCTCGATGAACAAAACCAGAGCCCGAGGAACAGAACCAGAGCCCGAGGAACACAACCAGAGCCCGAGGAAGAAAACCAGACCTCGATGAACAAAACCAGAACCCGAGGAACAAAACGAGAGTTCGAGGAATAAAACGAGAGCCCGAGGAACATAACCAGTGCCAAAGGAAGAAAACCAGAGCCCGAGTAAGAAAACCAGAGCCCGAGGAAGAAAACTAGAGCTCTTGGAACAAAACCAGGTGCCGAGGAAGAAAAGGAGAGCCCGAGGAACAAAACCAGAGCCCGAGGAACAAAACCAAAGCCCGAAGAACAATATCAGAGCCCAAGGAACAAAAGGAAACCCCGAGGAAGAAAACCAGGGCCTGAGGAACAAAACTAGAGCTCGAGGAACAAACCCGGAGCCCGAGGAACACAACCAGGGCCCGAGGAACAGAACCAGAGCCCGAGGAACAAAAACAGAGCCCGAGGAACAAAACTAGGGCCTGAAGAAGAAAAGGAGAGCTCGAGGAAGAAATCCAGAGCCCGAGCAACAAAACCAGAGCCTGAGAAAGAAAACCAGAGCCCGAGGAAGAAAACCAGACCGCAAGGAAGAAAACCAGACCTCAAGGAACAAAACCAGAACCCGAGGAACAAAACGAGAGACCGAGGAAGAAAACGAGAGCCCGAGGAACATAACCAGTGCCAAAGGAATAAAACCAGAGCTCGAGGAACAAAACCAGAGCCCAAGGACAAAAAGGAAAGCCTGAAGAACAAAACGAGGGCCATAGGAAGAAAACCAGAGCCCGTGGAATAAAACCAGGGCCCGAGGAACCGAACCAGAAACCGAGGAACGAATCTAGAGCCCGAGAAACAAAACTAACCCTCGAGGAACAAAACCAGAGCCCGAGGAACAAAACCAGAGCCCGAGGAAAACAACCAGGGCCTGAGGAACCAAGGCAGAGCCCGAGGAAGAAAATCACCCCTCGAGGTAAAGAAACAGGGTCCGAGGAAGAAAACCAGAGCCCGAGGAACAAAACCAGAGCCTGAGGAACAAAACCAGAGCCCGAGGAAGAAAACAAGCCCTCGATGAACAAAACCAGAGCCCGAGGAACAGAACCAGAGCCCGAGGAACACAACCAGAGCCCGAGGAAGAAAACCAGACCTCGATGAACAAAACCAGAGCCCGAGGAATAAAACCAGAGCTCAAGGAACAAAACCAGAACCCGAGGAACAAAACGAGAGTTCGAGGAAGAAAACGAGAGCCCGAGGAACATAACCAGTGCCAAAGGAAGAAAACCAGAGCCCGAGGAAGAAAACTAGAGCTCTTGGAACAAAACCAGGTGCTGAGGAAGAAAAGGAGAGCCCGAGGAACAAAAACAGAGCCCGAGGAACAAAACCAAAGCCCAAGGAACAAAAGGAAACCCGAGGAAGAAAACCAAGGCCTGAGGAACAAAACTAGAGCTCGAGGAACAAACCCGGAGCCCGAGGAACACAACCAGAGCCCGAGGAACAAAAACAGAGCCCGAGGAACAAAACTAGGGCCCGAAGAAGAAAAGGAGAGCTCGAGGAAGAAATCCAGAGCCCGAGCAACAAAATCAGAGCCTGAGGAAGAAAACCAGAGCCCGAGGAAGAAAACCAGAGCCCGAGGAAGAAAACTAGAGCTCTTGGAACAAAACCAGATGCCAAGGAAGAAAAGGAGAGCCCGAGGAACAAAAACAGAGCCCGAGGAACAAAACCAAAGCCCGAAGAACAATATCAGAGCCCAAGGAACAAAAGGAAACCCCGAGGAAGAAAACCAGGGCCTGAGGAAAAAAACTAGAGATCGGGGAACAAACACGGAGCCCGAGGAACACAACCAGGTCCCGAGGAACACAACCAGAGCCCGAGGAACAAAAACAGAGCCCGAGGAACAAAACTAGGGCCCGAAGAAGAAAAGGAGAGCTCGAGGAAGAAATCCAGAGCCCGAGCAACAAAACCAGAGCCTGAGGAAGAAAACCAGAGCCCGAGGAAGAAAACCAGACCTCAAGGAACAAAACCAGAACCCGAGGAACAAAACGAGGGTTTGAGGAAGAAAACGAGAGCCCGAGGAACATAACCAGTGCCCAAGGAATAAAACCAGAGCTCAAGGAACAAAACCAGAGCCTAAGGACAAAAAGGAAGGCCTGAAAAACAAAACGAGGGCCATAGGAAGAAAACCAGAGCCCGTGGAATAAAACCAGGGCCCGAGGAAGCGAACCAGAAACCGAGGAACAAGTCCAGAGCCCGAGGAACAAAACTAGCCCTCGAGGAACAAAACCAGAGCCCGAGGAACAAAACCAGAGCCCGAGGAAAACAACCAGGACCTGAGGAACCAAGCCAGAGCCCGAGGAACAAAACCACCCCTCGAGGTAAAGAAACAGGGTCCGAGGAAGAAAACCAGAGCCCGAGGAAGAAAACCAGAGCCTGAGGAACAAAACCAGAGCCCGAGGAAGAAAACCAGACCTCGATGAACAAAACCAGAGCCTGAGGAACAGAACCAGAGCCCGAGGAACACAACCAGAGCCCGAGGAAGAAAACAAGACCTCGATGAACAAAACCAGAGGCCGAGGAATAAAACCAGAGCTCAAGGAACAAAACCAGAACCCGAGGAACAAAACGAGAGTTCGAGGAAGAAAACCAGAGCCCGAGGAACAAAACTAGGGCCCGAAGAAGAAAAGGAGAGCTCGAGGAAGAAATCCAGAGCCCGAGCAACAAAACCAGAGCCTGAGGAAGAAAACCAGAGCCCGAGGAAGAAAACCAGGGCCTGAGGAACAAAACCAGACCTCAAGGAACAAAACCAGAACCCGAGGAACAAAACGAGAGTCCGAGGAAGAAAGCGAGAGCCTGACGAACATAACCAGTGCCCAAGGAATAAAACCAGAGCTCGAGGAACAAAACCAGAACCCAAGGACAAAAAGGAAGGCCTGAAGAACAAAACGAGGGCCATAGGATGAAAACCAGAGCCCGTGGAATAAAACCAGGGCCCGAGGAACCGAACCAGAAACCGAGGAACGAATCTAGAGCCCGAGAAACAAAACTAACCCTCGAGGAACAAAACCAGAGCCCGAGGAACAAAACCAGAGCCCAAGGAAAACAACCAGGGCCTGAGGAACCAAGCCAGAGCCCGAGGAAGAAAACCACCCCTCGAGGTAAAGAAACAGGGTCCGAGGAAGAAAACCAGAGCCCGAGGAAGAAAACCAGAGCCTGAGGAACAAAACCAGAGCCCGAGGAAGAAAACAAGCCCTCGATGAACAAAACCAGAGCCCGAGGAACAGAACCAGAGCCCGAGGAACACAACCAGAGCCCGAGGAAGAAAACCAGACCTCGATGAACAAAACTAGAGTCCGAGGAATAAAACCAGAGCTCAAGGAACAAAACCAGAACCCGAGAAACAAAACGAGAGTTCGAGGAAGAAAACGAGAGCCCGAGGAACAAAACCAGTGCCAAAGGAAGAAAACCAGAGCCCGAGGAAGAAAACTAGAGCTCTTGGAACAAAACCAGGTGCCGAGGAAGAAAAGGAGAGCCCGAGGAACAAAAACAGAGCCCGAGGAACAAAACCAAAGCCCAAGGAACAAAAGGAAACTCCGAGGAAGAAAACCAGGGCCTGAGGAACAAAACTAGAGCTCGAGGAACAAACCCGGAGCCCGAGGAACACAACCAGAGCCCGAGGAACACAACCAGAGCCCGAGGAACAAAACCAGAGCCCGAGGAACAAAACTAGGGCCCGAAGAAGAAAAGGAGAGCTCGAGGAAGAAATCCAGAGCCCGAGCAACAAAATCAGAGCCTGAGGAAGAAAACCAGAGCCCGAGGAAGAAAACCAGAGCCCGAGGAAGAAAACTAGAGCTCTTGGAACAAAACCAGATGCCAAGGAAGAAAAGGAGAGCCCGAGGAACAAAAACAGAGCCCGAGGAACAAAACCAAAGCCCGAAGAACAATATCAGAGCCCAAGGAACAAAAGGAAACCCCGAGGAAGAAAACCAGGGCCTGAGGAAAAAAACTAGAGATCGGGGAACAAACACGGAGCCCGAGGAACACAACCAGGTCCCGAGGAACACAACCAGAGCCCGAGGAACAAAAACAGAGCCCGAGGAACAAAACTAGGGCCCGAAGAAGAAAAGGAGAGCTCGAGGAAGAAATCCAGAGCCCGAGCAACAAAACCAGAGCCTGAGGAAGAAAACCAGAGCCCGAGGAAGAAAACCAGACCTCAAGGAACAAAACCAGAACCCGAGGAACAAAACGAGGGTTTGAGGAAGAAAACGAGAGCCCGAGGAACATAACCAGTGCCCAAGGAATAAAACCAGAGCTCAAGGAACAAAACCAGAGCCTAAGGACAAAAAGGAAGGCCTGAAAAACAAAACGAGGGCCATAGGAAGAAAACCAGAGCCCGTGGAATAAAACCAGGGCCCGAGGAAGCGAACCAGAAACCGAGGAACAAGTCCAGAGCCCGAGGAACAAAACTAGCCCTCGAGGAACAAAACCAGAGCCCGAGGAACAAAACCAGAGCCCGAGGAAAACAACCAGGACCTGAGGAACCAAGCCAGAGCCCGAGGAACAAAACCACCCCTCGAGGTAAAGAAACAGGGTCCGAGGAAGAAAACCAGAGCCCGAGGAAGAAAACCAGAGCCTGAGGAACAAAACCAGAGCCCGAGGAAGAAAACCAGACCTCGATGAACAAAACCAGAGCCTGAGGAACAGAACCAGAGCCCGAGGAACACAACCAGAGCCCGAGGAAGAAAACAAGACCTCGATGAACAAAACCAGAGCCCGAGGAATAAAACCAGAGCTCAAGGAACAAAACCAGAACCCGAGGAACAAAACGAGAGTTCGAGGAAGAAAACCAGAGCCCGAGGAACAAAACTAGGGCCCGAAGAAGAAAAGGAGAGCTCGAGGAAGAAATCCAGAGCCCGAGCAACAAAACCAGAGCCTGAGGAAGAAAACCAGAGCCCGAGGAAGAAAACCAGGGCCTGAGGAACAAAACCAGACCTCAAGGAACAAAACCAGAACCCGAGGAACAAAACGAGAGTCCGAGGAAGAAAGCGAGAGCCTGACGAACATAACCAGTGCCCAAGGAATAAAACCAGAGCTCGAGGAACAAAACCAGAACCCAAGGACAAAAAGGAAGGCCTGAAGAACAAAACGAGGGCCATAGGATGAAAACCAGAGCCCGTGGAATAAAACCAGGACCCGAGGAACCGAACCAGAAACCGAGGAACGAATCTAGAGCCCGAGAAACAAAACTAACCCTCGAGGAACAAAACCAGAGCCCGAGGAACAAAACCAGAGCCCAAGGAAAACAACCAGGGCCTGAGGAACCAAGCCAGAGCCCGAGGAAGAAAACCACCCCTCGAGGTAAAGAAACAGGGTCCGAGGAAGAAAACCAGAGCCCGAGGAAGAAAACCAGAGCCTGAGGAACAAAACCAGAGCCCGAGGAAGAAAACAAGCCCTCGATGAACAAAACCAGAGCCCGAGGAACAGAACCAGAGCCCGAGGAACACAACCAGAGCCCGAGGAAGAAAACCAGACCTCGATGAACAAAACCAGAGCCCGAGGAATAAAACCAGAGCTCAAGGAACAAAACCAGAACCCGAGGAACAAAACAAGAGTTCGAGGAAGAAAACGAGAGCCCGAGGAACAAAACCAGTGCCAAAGGAAGAAAACCAGAGCCCGAGGAAGAAAACTAGAGCTCTTGGAACAAAACCAGGTGCCGAGGAAGAAAAGGAGAGCCCGAGGAACAAAAACAGAGCCCGAGGAACAAAACCAAAGCCCAAGGAACAAAAGGAAACTCCGAGGAAGAAAACCAGGGCCTGAGGAACAAAACTAGAGCTCGAGGAACAAACCCGGAGCCCGAGGAACACAACCAGAGCCCGAGGAACACAACCAGAGCCCGAGGAACAAAAACAGAGCCCGAGGAACAAAACTAGGGCCCGAAGAAGAAAAGGAGAGCTCGAGGAAGAAATCCAGAGCCCGAGCAACAAAATCAGAGCCTGAGGAAGAAAACCAGAGCCCGAGGAAGAAAACCAGAGCCCGAGGAAGAAAACTAGAGCTCTTGGAACAAAACCAGAGCCCAAGGAAGAAAACCAGAGCCCGAGGAACAAAAACAGAGCCCGAGGAACAAAACCAAAGCCCGAAGAACAATATCAGAGCCTAGGAACAAAAGGAAACCCCGAGGAAGAAAACCAGGGCCTGAGGAACAAAACTGGAGCTCGAGGAACAAACCCGGAGCCCGAGGAACACAACCAGGGCCCGAGGAACACAACCAGAGCCCGAGGAACAAAAACAGAGCCCGAGGAACAAAACTAGGGCCCGAAGAAGAAAAGGAGAGCTCGAGGAAGAAATCCAGAGCCCGAGCAACAAAACCAGAGCCTGAGGAAGAAAACCAGAGCCCGAGGAAGAAAACCAGAGCCCGAGGAAGAAATCCAGACCTCAAGGAACAAAACCAGAACCCGAGGAACAAAACGAGAGTCCGAGGAAGAAAACGAGAGCCCGAGGAACATAACCAGTGCCCAAGGAATAAAACCAGAGCTCAAGGAACAAAATCAGAGCCTAAGGACAAAAAGGAAGGCCTGAAGAACAAAACGAGGGCCATAGGAAGAAAACCAGAGCCCATGGAATAAAACCAGGGCCCGAGGAAGCGAACCAGAAACCGAGGAACAAGTCCAGAGCCCGAGGAACAAAACTAGCCCTCGAGGAAGAAAACCAGAGCCCGAGGAACAAAACCAGAGCCTGAGGAAAACAACCAGGGCCTGAGGAACCAAGCCAGAGCCCGAGGAACAAAACCACCCCTCGAGGTAAAGAAACAGGGTCCGAGGAAGGAAACCAGAGCCCGAGGAAGAAAACAAGCCCTCGATGAACAAAACCAGAGCCCGAGGAACAGAACCAGAGCCCAAGGAAAACAACCAGGGCCTGAGGAACTAAGCCAGAGCCCGAGGAACAAAACCACCCCTCGAGGTAAAGAAACAGGGTCCGAGGAAGAAAACCAGAGCCCGAGCAAGAAAACCAGACCTCGAGGAACAAAACCAGAACCCGAGGAACAAAACGAGAGTCCGAGGAAGAAAACGAGAGCCCGAGGAACATAACCAGTGCCCAAGGAATAAAACCAGAGCTCAAGGAACAAAACCAGAGCCCAAGGACAAAAAGGAAGGCCTGAAGAACAAAACGAGGGCCATAGGAAGAAAACCAGAGCCCGCGGAATAAAACCAGGGCCCGAGGAACCGAACCAGAAACCGAGGAACAAGTCCAGAGCCCGAGGAACAAAACTAGCCCTCGAGGAACAAAACCAGAGCCCGAGGAACAAAACCAGAGCCCGAGGAAAACAACCAGGGCCTGAGGAACCAAGCCAGAGCCCGAGGAACAAAACCACCCCTCGAGGTAAAGAAACAGGGTCCGAGGAAGAAAACCAGAGCCCGAGGAAGAAAACCAGAGCCTGAGGAACAAAACCAGAGCCCGAGGAAGAAAACCAGACCTCGATGAACAAAACCAGAGCCCGAGGAACAGAACCAGAGGCCGAGGAACACAACCAGAGCCCGAGGAAGAAAACCAGACCTCGATGAACAAAACCAGAGCCCGAGGAATAAAACCAGAGCTCGAGGAAGAAAACCAGAACCCGAGGAACAAAACGAGAGTTCGAGGAAGAAAACGAGAGCCCGAGGAACAAAACCAGTGCCAAAGGAAGAAAACCAGAGCCCGAGGAAGAAAACCAGAGCCCGAGGAAGAAAACTAGAGCTCTTGGAACAAAACCAGGTGCCGAGGAAGAAAACCAGAGCCCGAGGAACAAAAACAGAGCCCGAGGAACAAAACCAAAGCCCGAAGAACAATATCAGAGCCCAAGGAACAAAAGGAAACCCCGAGGAAGAAAACCAGGGTCTGAGGAACAAAACTAGAGCTCGAGGAACAAACCCGGAGCCCGAGGAACACAACCAGAGCCCGAGGAACAAAAACAGAGCCCGAGGAACAAAACTACGGCCCGAAGAAGAAAAGGAGAGCTCGAGGAAGAAATCCAGAGCCCGAGCAACAAAACCAGAGCCTGAGGAAGAAAATCAGAGCCCGAGGAAGAAAACCAGAGCCTGAGGAAGAAAACCAGAGCCTGAGGAAGAAAACCAGAGCCCGAGGAAGAAAACCAGACCGCAAGGAAGAAAACCAGAACCCGAGGAACAAAACGAGAGACCGAGGAAGAAGATGAGAGCCCGACGAACATAACCAGTGCCAAAGGAATAAAACCAGAGCTCGAGGAAGAAAACCAGAGCCCAAGGACAAAACGGAAGGCCTGAAGAACAAAACGAGGGCCATAGGAAGAAAACCAGAGCCCGAGGAACAAAACCAGAGCCCGAGGAACAAAACGAGAGTTCGAGGAAGAAAACCAGAGCCCGAGGAACAAAACCAGTGCCAAAGGAAGAAAACCAGAGCCCGAGGAAGAAAACCAGAGCCCGAGGAAGAAAACTAGAGCTCTTGGAACACAACCAGGTGCCGAGGAAGAAAAGGAGAGCCCGAGGAACAAAAACAGAGCCCGAGGAACAAAACCAAAGCCCGAAGAACAATATCAGAGCCCAAGGAACAAAAGGAAACCCCGAGGAAGAAAACCAGGGCCTGAGGAAGAAAACCAGAGCCCGAGGAAGAAAACCAGAGCGCAAGGAACAAAACCAGAACCCGAGGAACAAAACGAGAGACCGAGGAAGAAAACGAGAGCCCGAGGAACATAACCAGTGCCAAAGGAATAAAACCAGAGCTCGAGGAAGAAAACCAGAGCGCAAGGACAAAAAGGAAGGCCTGAAGAACAAAACGAGAGCCATAGGAAGAAAACCAGAGCCCGTGGAATAAAACCAGGGCCCGAGGAACCGAACCAGAAACCGAGGAACGAATCTAGAGCCCGAGAAACAAAACTAACCCTCGAGGAACAAAACCAGAGCCCGAGGAACAAAACCAGAGCCCAAGGAAAACAACCAGGGCCTGAGGAACCAAGCCAGAGCCCGAGGAAGAAAACCACCCCTCTAGGTAAAGAAACAGGGTCCGAGGAAGAAAACCAGAGCCCGAGGAAGAAAACCAGAGCCTGAGGAACAAAACCAGAGCCCGAGGAAGAAAACAAGCCCTCGATGAACAAAACCAGAGCCCGAGGAACAGAACCAGAGCCCGAGGAACACAACCAGAGCCCGAGGAAGAAAACCAGACCTCGATGAACAAAACTAGAGTCCGAGGAATAAAACCAGAGCTCAAGGAACAAAACCAGAACCCGAGAAACAAAACGAGAGTTCGAGGAAGAAAACGAGAGCCCGAGGAACAAAACCAGTGCCAAAGGAAGAAAACCAGAGCCCGAGGAAGAAAACTAGAGCTCTTGGAACAAAACCAGGTGCCGAGGAAGAAAAGGAGAGCCCGAGGAACAAAAACAGAGCCCGAGGAACAAAACCAAAGCCCAAGGAACAAAAGGAAACTCCGAGGAAGAAAACCAGGGCCTGAGGAACAAAACTAGAGCTCGAGGAACAAACCCGGAGCCCGAGGAACACAACCAGAGCCCGAGGAACACAACCAGAGCCCGAGGAACAAAAACAGAGCCCGAGGAACAAAACTAGGGCCCGAAGAAGAAAAGGAGAGCTCGAGGAAGAAATCCAGAGCCCGAGCAACAAAATCAGAGCCTGAGGAAGAAAACCAGAGCCCGAGGAAGAAAACCAGAGCCCGAGGAAGAAAACTAGAGCTCTTGGAACAAAACCAGAGCCCAAGGAAGAAAACCAGAGCCCGAGGAACAAAAACAGAGCCCGAGGAACAAAACCAAAGCCCGAAGAACAATATCAGAGCCCAAGGAACAAAAGGAAACCCCGAGGAAGAAAACCAGGGCCTGAGGAACAAAACTGGAGCTCGAGGAACAAACCCGGAGCCCGAGGAACACAACCAGGGCCCGAGGAACACAACCAGAGCCCGAGGAACAAAAACAGAGCCCGAGGAACAAAACTAGGGCCCGAAGAAGAAAAGGAGAGCTCGAGGAAGAAATCCAGAGCCCGAGCAACAAAACCAGAGCCTGAGGAAGAAAACCAGAGCCCGAGGAAGAAAACCAGAGCCCGAGGAAGAAATCCAGACCTCAAGGAACAAAACCAGAACCCGAGGAACAAAACGAGAGTCCGAGGAAGAAAACGAGAGCCCGAGGAACATAACCAGTGCCCAAGGAATAAAACCAGAGCTCAAGGAACAAAATCAGAGCCTAAGGACAAAAAGGAAGGCCTGAAGAACAAAACGAGGGCCATAGGAAGAAAACCAGAGCCCATGGAATAAAACCAGGGCCCGAGGAACCGAACCAGAAACCGAGGAACAAGTCCAGAGCCCGAGGAACAAAACTAGCCCTCGAGGAAGAAAACCAGAGCCCGAGGAACAAAACCAGAGCCTGAGGAAAACAACCAGGGCCTGAGGAACCAAGCCAGAGCCCGAGGAACAAAACCACCCCTCGAGGTAAAGAAACAGGGTCCGAGGAAGGAAACCAGAGCCCGAGGAAGAAAACAAGCCCTCGATGAACAAAACCAGAGCCCGAGGAACAGAACCAGAGCCCAAGGAAAACAACCAGGGCCTGAGGAACTAAGCCAGAGCCCGAGGAACAAAACCACCCCTCGAGGTAAAGAAACAGGGTCCGAGGAAGAAAACCAGAGCCCGAGCAAGAAAACCAGACCTCGAGGAACAAAACCAGAACCCGAGGAACAAAACGAGAGTCCGAGGAAGAAAACGAGAGCCCGAGGAACATAACCAGTGCCCAAGGAATAAAACCAGAGCTCAAGGAACAAAACCAGAGCCCAAGGACAAAAAGGAAGGCCTGAAGAACAAAACGAGGGCCATAGGAAGAAAACCAGAGCCCGCGGAATAAAACCAGGGCCCGAGGAACCGAACCAGAAACCGAGGAACAAGTCCAGAGCCCGAGGAACAAAACTAGCCCTCGAGGAACAAAACCAGAGCCCGAGGAACAAAACCAGAGCCCGAGGAAAACAACCAGGGCCTGAGGAACCAAGCCAGAGCCCGAGGAACAAAACCACCCCTCGAGGTAAAGAAACAGGGTCCGAGGAAGAAAACCAGAGCCCGAGGAAGAAAACCAGAGCCTGAGGAACAAAACCAGAGCCCGAGGAAGAAAACCAGACCTCGATGAACAAAACCAGAGCCCGAGGAACAGAACCAGAGGCCGAGGAACACAACCAGAGCCCGAGGAAGAAAACCAGACCTCGATGAACAAAACCAGAGCCCGAGGAATAAAACCAGAGCTCGAGGAAGAAAACCAGAACCCGAGGAACAAAACGAGAGTTCGAGGAAGAAAACGAGAGCCCGAGGAACAAAACCAGTGCCAAAGGAAGAAAACCAGAGCCCGAGGAAGAAAACCAGAGCCCGAGGAAGAAAACTAGAGCTCTTGGAACAAAACCAGGTGCCGAGGAAGAAAAGGAGAGCCCGAGGAACAAAAACAGAGCCCGAGGAACAAAACCAAAGCCCGAAGAACAATATCAGAGCCCAAGGAACAAAAGGAAACCCCGAGGAAGAAAACCAGGGCCTGAGGAACAAAACTAGAGCTCGAGGAACAAACCCGGAGCCCGAGGAACACAACCAGAGCCCGAGGAACAAAAACAGAGCCCGAGGAACAAAACGAGAGACCGAGGAAGAAGATGAGAGCCCGACGAACATAACCAGTGCCAAAGGAATAAAACCAGAGCTCGAGGAAGAAAACCAGAGCCCACGGACAAAACGGAAGGCCTGAAGAACAAAACGAGGGCCATAGGAAGAAAACCAGAGCCCGAGGAACAAAACCAGAGCCCGAGGAAAACAACCAGGGCCTGAGGAACCAAGCCAGAGCCCGAGGAACAAAACCACCCCTCGAGGTAAAGAAACAGGGTCCGAGGAAGAAAACCAGAGCCCGAGGAAGAAAACCAGAGCCTGAGGAACAAAACCAGAGCCCGAGGAAGAAAACCAGACCTCGATGAACAAAACCAGAGCCCGAGGAACAGAACCAGAGGCCGAGGAACACAACCAGAGCCCGAGGAAGAAAACCAGACCTCGATGAACAAAACCAGAGCCCGAGGAATAAAACCAGAGCTCGAGGAAGAAAACCAGAACCCGAGGATCAAAACGAGAGTTCGAGGAAGAAAACGAGAGCCCGAGGAACAAAACCAGTGCCAAAGGAAGAAAACCAGAGCCCGAGGAAGAAAACCAGAGCCCGAGGAAGAAAACGAGAGCTCTTGGAACAAAACCAGGTGCCGAGGAAGAAAAGGAGAGCCCGAGGAACAAAAACAGAGCCCGAGGAACAAAACCAAAGCCCGAAGAACAATACCAGAGCCCAAGGAACAAAAGGAAACCCCGAGGAAGAAAACCAGGGTCTGAGGAACAAAACTAGAGCTCGAGGAACAAACCCGGAGCCCGAGGAACACAACCAGAGCCCGAGGAACAAAAACAGAGCCCGAGGAACAAAACTACGGCCCGAAGAAGAAAAGGAGAGCTCGAGGAAGAAATCCAGAGCCCGAGCAACAAAACCAGAGCCTGAGGAAGAAAATCAGAGCCCGAGGAAGAAAACCAGAGCCTGAGGAAGAAAACCAGAGCCCGAGGAAGAAAACCAGAGCCCGAGGAAGAAAACCAGACCGCAAGGAAGAAAACCAGAACCCGAGGAACAAAACGAGAGACCGAGGAAGAAGATGAGAGCCCGACGAACATAACCAGTGCCAAAGGAATAAAACCAGAGCTCGAGGAAGAAAACCAGAGCCCAAGGACAAAACGGAAGGCCTGAAGAACAAAACGAGGGCCATAGGAAGAAAACCAGAGCCCGAGGAACAAAACCAGAGCCCGAGGAAAACAACCAGGGCCTGAGGAACCAAGCCAGAGCCCGAGGAACAAAACCACCCCTCGAGGTAAAGAAACAGGGTCCGAGGAAGAAAACCAGAGCCCGAGGAAGAAAACCAGAGCCTGAGGAACAAAACCAGAGCCCGAGGAAGAAAACCAGACCTCGATGAACAAAACCAGAGCCCGAGGAACAGAACCAGAGGCCGAGGAACACAACCAGAGCCCGAGGAAGAAAACCAGACCTCGATGAACAAAACCAGAGCCCGAGGAATAAAACCAGGGCCCGAGGAACCGAACCAGAAACCGAGGAACAAAACGAGAGTTCGAGGAAGAAAACGAGAGCCCGAGGAACAAAACCAGTGCCAAAGCAAGAAAACCAGAGCCCGAGGAAGAAAACCAGAGCCCGAGGAAGAAAACTAGAGCTCTTGGAACAAAACCAGGTGCCGAGGAAGAAAAGGAGAGCCCGAGGAACAAAAACAGAGCCCGAGGAACAAAACCAAAGCCCGAAGAACAATACCAGAGCCCAAGGAACAAAAGGAAACCCCGAGGAAGAAAACCAGGGTCTGAGGAACAAAACTAGAGCTCGAGGAACAAACCCGGAGCCCGAGGAACACAACCAGAGCCCGAGGAACAAAAACAGAGCCCGAGGAACAAAACTACGGCCCGAAGAAGAAAAGGAGAGCTCGAGGAAGAAATCCAGAGCCCAAGCAACAAAACCAGAGCCTGAGGAAGAAAATCAGAGCCCGAGGAAGAAAACCAGAGCCTGAGGAAGAAAACCAGAGCCTGAGGAAGAAAACCAGAGCCCGAGGAAGAAAACCAGACCGCAAGGAAGAAAACCAGAACCCGAGGAACAAAACGAGAGACCGAGGAAGAAGACGAGAGCCCGACGAACATAACCAGTGCCAAAGGAATAAAACCAGAGCTCGAGGAACAAAACCAGAGCCCAAGGACAAAAAGGAAGGCCTGAAGAACAAAACGAGGGCCATAGGAAGAAAACCAGAGCCCGTGGAATAAAACCAGGGCCCGAGGAACCGAACCAGAAACCGAGGAACGAATCTAGAGCCCGAGAAACAAAACTAACCCTCGAGGAACAAAACCAGAGCCCGAGGAACAAAACCAGAGCCCGAGGAAAACAACCAGGGCCTGAGGAACCAAGGCAGAGCCCGAGGAAGAAAATCACCCCTCGAGGTAAAGAAACAGGGTCCGAGGAAGAAAACCAGAGCCCGAGGAACAAAACCAGAGCCTGAGGAACAAAACCAGAGCCCGAGGAAGAAAACAAGCCCTCGATGAACAAAACCAGAGCCCGAGGAACAGAACCGGAGCCCGAGGAACACAACCAGAGCCCGAGGAAGAAAACCAGACCTCGATGAACAAAACCAGAGCCCGAGGAATAAAACCAGAGCTCAAGGAACAAAACCAGAGCCTAAGGACAAAAAGGAAGGCCTGAAGAACAAAACGAGGGCCATAGGAAGAAAACCAGAGCCCGTGGAATAAAACCAGGGCCCGAGGAACCGAACCAGAAACCGAGGAACAAGTCCAGAGCCCGAGGAACAAAACTAGCCCTCGAGGAACAAAACCAGAGCCCGAGGAACAAAACCAGAGCCCGAGGAAAACAACCAGGGCCTGAGGAACCAAGCCAGAGCCCAAGGAACAAAACCACCCCTCGAGGTAAAGAAACAGGGTCCGTGGAAGAAAACCAGAGCCCGAGGGAGAAAACCAGAGCCTGAGGAACAAAACCAGAGCCCGAGGAAGAAAACCAGACCTCGATGAACAAAACCAGAGCCTGAGGAACAGAACCAGAGCCCGAGGAACACAACCAGAGCCCGAGGAAGAAAACAAGACCTCGATGAACAAAACCAGAGCCCGAGGAATAAAACCAGAGCTCAAGGAACAAAACCAGAACCCGAGGAACAAAACGAGAGTTCGAGGAAGAAAACGAGAGCCCGAGGAACAAAACCAGTGCCAAAGGAAGAAAACCAAAGCCCGAGGAAGAAAACCAGAGCCCGAGGAACAAAATTAGGGCCCGAAGAAGAAAAGGAGAGCTCGAGGAAGAAATCGAGAACCCGAGCAACAAAACCAGAGCCTGAGGAAGAAAACCAGAGCCCGAGGAAGAAAACCAGAGCCTGAGGAAGAAAACCAGACCTCAAGGAACAAAACCAGAACCCGAGGAACAAAACGAGAGTCCGAGGAAGAAAGCGAGAGCCTGACGAACATAACCAGTGCCCAAGGAATAAAACCAGAGCTCGAGGAACAAAACCAGAACCCAAGGACAAAAAGGAAGGCCTGAAGAACAAAACGAGGGCCATAGGAAGAAAACCAGAGCCCGTGGAATAAAACCAGGGCCCGAGGAACCGAACCAGAAACCGAGGAACAAAACCAGAGCCCGAGGAAAACAACCAGGGCCTGAGGAACCAAACCAGAGCCCGAGGAACAAAACCACACCTCGAAGTAAAGAAACAGGGTCCGAGGAAGAAAATCAGAGCCCGAGGAAGAAAACCAGAGCCTGAGGAACCAAGCCAGAGCCCGAGGAACAAAACCACCCCTCGAGGTAAAGAAACAGGGTCCGAGGAAGAAAATCAGAGCCCAAGGAAGAAAACCAGAGCCTGAGGAACAAAACCAGAGCCCGAGGAAGAAAACAAGCCCTCGATGAAAAAAAACAGAGCCCAAGGAACAGAACCAGAGCCCGAGGAAAACAACCAGGGCCTGAGGAACCAAGCCAGAGCCCGAGGAACAAAACCACCCCTCGAGGTAAAGAAACAGGGTCCGAGGAAGAAAACCAGAGCCCGAGGAATAAAACCAGAGCTCGAGGAACAAAACCAGAACCCGAGGAACAAAACGAGAGTTCGAGGAAGAAAACGAGAGCCCGAGGAACAAAACCAGGGCCAAAGGAAGAAAACCAGAGCCCGAGGAAGAAAACCAGAACCCGAGGAAGAAAACTAGAGCTCTTGGAACAAAACCAGGTGCCGAGGAAGAAAAGGAGAGCCCGAGGAAAAAAAACAGAGCCCGAGGAACAAAACCAAAGCCCGAAGAACAATATCAGAGCCCAAGGAACAAAAGGAAACCCCGAGGAAGAAAACCAGGGCCTGAGGAACAAAACTAGAGCTCGAGGAGCAAACCCGGAGCCCGAGGAACACAACCAGAGCCCGAGGAAGAAAACCAGAGCGCAAGGAACAAAACCAGAACCCGAGGAACAAAACGAGAGACCGAGGAAGAAAACGAGAGCCCGAGGAACATAACCAGTGCCCAAGGAATAAAACCAGAGCTCGAGGAAGAAAACCAGAGCCCAAGGACAAAAAGGAAGGCCTGAAGAACAAAACGAGGGCCATAGGAAGAAAACCAGAGCCCGTGGAATAAAACCAGGGCCCGAGGAACCGAACCAGAAACCGAGGAACGAATCTAGAGCCCGAGAAACAAAACTAACCCTCGAGGAACAAAACCAGAGCCCGAGGAACAAAACCAGAGCCCGAGGAAAACAACCAGGGCCTGAGGAACCAAGCCAGAGCCCGAGGAAGAAAACCACCCCTCGAGGTAAAGAAACAGGGTCCGAGGAAGAAAACCAGAGCCCGAGGAAGAAAACCAGGGCCAAAGGAAGAAAACCAGAGCCCGAGGAAGAAAACTAGAGCTCTTGGAACAAAACCAGGTGCCGAGGAAGAAAAGGAGAGCCCGAGGAACAAAAACAGAGCCCGAGGAACAAAACCAAAGCCCAAGGAACAAAAGGAAACCCCGAGGAAGAAAACCAGGGCCTGAGGAACAAAACTAGAGCTCGAGGAACAAACGCGGAGCCCGAGGAACACAACCAGAGCCCGAGGAACACAACCAGAGCCCGAGGAACAAAAACAGAGCCCGAGGAACAAAACTAGGGCCCGAAGAAGAAAAGGAGAGCTCGAGGAAGAAATCCAGAGCTCGAGCAACAAAACCAGAGCCTGAGGAAGAAAACCAGAGCCCGAGGAAGAAAACCAGAGCCCGAGGAAGAAAACCAGAGCTCAAGGAACAAAACCAGAACCCGAGGAACAAAACGAGAGTCCGAGGAAGAAAACGAGAGCCCGAGGAACATAACCAGTGCCAAAGGAATAAAACCAGAGCTCAAAGAACAAAATCAGAGCCTAAGGACAAAAAGGAAGGCCTGAAGAACAAAACGAGGGCCATAGGAAGAAAACCAGAGCCCATGGAATAAAACCAGGGCCCGAGGAACCGAACCAGAAACCGAGGAACAAGTCCAGAGCCCGAGGAACAAAACTAGCCCTCGAGGAACAAAACCAGAGCCCGAGGAACAAAACCAGAGCCCGAGGAAAACAACCAGGGCCTGAGGAACCAAGCCAGAGCCCGAGGAACAAAACCACCCCTCGAGGTAAAGAAACAGGGTCCGAGGAAGAAAACCAGAGCCCGAGGAAGAAAACAAGCCCTCGATGAACAAAACCAGAGCCCGAGGAACAGAACCAGAGCCCAAGGAAAACAACCAGGGCCTGAGGAACTAAGCCAGAGCCCGAGGAACAAAACCACCCCTCGAGGTAAAGAAACAGGGTCCGAGGAAGAAAACCAGAGCCCGAGGAAGAAAACCAGACCTCGAGGAACAAAACCAGAACCCGAGGAACAAAACGAGAGTTCGAGGAAGAAAACGAGAGCCCGAGGAACAAAAACAGAGCCCGAGGAACAAAACTAGGGCCCGAAGAAGAAAAGGAGAGCTCGAGGAAGAAATCCAGAGCCCGAGCAACAAAACCAGAGCCTGAGGAAGAAAACCAGAGCCCGAGGAAGAAAATCAGAGCCCGAGGAACAAAACCAGAACCCAAGGAAGACAACAAGACCTCAAGGAAGAAAACCAGAACCCGAGGAACAAAACGAGAGTTCGAGGAAGAAAACGAGAGCCCGAGGAACAAAACCAGTGCCAAAGGAATAAAACCAGAGCCCGAGGAAGAAAACCAGAGCCCGAGGAAGAAAACTAGAGCTCTTGGAACAAAACCAGGTGCCGAGGAAGAAAAGGAGAGCCCGAGGAACAAAAACAGAGCCCGAGGAACAAAACCAAAGCCCGAAGAACAATATCAGAGCCCAAGGAACAAAAGGAAACCCCGAGGAAGAAAACCAGGGCCTGAGGAACAAAACTAGAGCTCGAGGAACAAACCCGGAGCCCGAGGAACACAACCAGAGCCCGAGGAACACAACCAGAGCCCGAGGAAGAAATCCAGAGCCCGAGCAACAAAACCAGAGCCTGAGGAAGAAAACCAGAGCCCGAGGAATAAAACCAGAGCCCGAGGAAGAAAACCAGACCCCAAGGAAGAAAACCAGACCTCAAGGAACAAAACCAGAACCCGAGGAACAAAACGAGAGTCCGAGGAAGAAAACGAGAGCCCGAGGAACATAACCAGTGCCCAAGGAATAAAACCAGAGCTCGAGGAACAAAACCAGAGCCCAAGGACAAAAAGGAAGGCCTGAAGTACAAAACGAGGGCCATAGGAAGAAAACCAGAGCCCGTGGAATAAAACCAGGGCCCGAGGAACCGAACCAGAAACCGAGGAACAAATCCAGAGCCCGAGGAACAAAACTAGCCCTCGAGGAACAAAACCAGAGCCTGAGGAACAAAACCAGAGCCCGAGGAAAACAACCAGGGCCTGAGGAACCAAGCCAGAGCCCGAGGAACAAAACCACCCCTCGAGGTAAAGAAACAGGGTCCGAGGAAGAAAACCAGAGCCCAAGGAACAAAACCAGAGCCTGAGGAACAAAACCAGAGCCCGAGGAAGAAAACCAGACCTCGATGAACAAAACCAGAGCCCGAGGAACAGAACCAGAGCCCGAGGAACA